>NC_090388.1:71649739-71999969 GCF_036365525.1 Heterodontus francisci | reverse complement strand
TAGCAGATGCGCGAGAGTCGTAGAGCGAGGGAGAGAGAGCGAGCGCGAGAGAGGAGCGAGCGCGAGAGAGAGCGAGCGCGAGAGAGAGCGAGCGCGAGAGAGAGCGCGAGAGAGAGAGCGCGCGAGAGAGAGCGCTGAGAGCGAGAGAGCGCGCGAGAGCGAGAGGGCGCTGAGAGCGAGTGAGCGCGAGAGCTGAGAGAAAGCGAGAGAGCGAGAGAGAGAGAGCGCGGAGAGCGAGAGCGCGCGCGGAGAGAGAGAGCGCGCGCGGAGAGAGAGAGCGCGCGCGGAGAGAGAGCGGCGCGCGAGGAGAGAGAGCGCGCGCGGAGAGAGAGAGCGCGCGCGGAGAGAGAGAGCGCGCGCGGCGAGAGAGAGAGCGCGCGCGGAGAGAGAGAGCGAGCGCGCGGAGAGCGAGAGGAGGAGAGCGCGCGCGGAGAGAGAGAGCGCGCGCGGAGAGAGAGAGCGCGCGCGGAGAGAGAGAGCTGCGCGCGGAGAGAGAGAGCGCGCGCGGAGAGAGAGAGCGCGCGCGAGAGAGAGAGCGCGCGCGGAGAGAGAGAGCGCGCGCGGAGAGAGAGAGCGCGCGCGGAGAGAGAGAGCGCGCGCGGAGAGAGAGAGCGCGCGCGGAGAGAGAGAGCGCGCGCGGAGAGAGAGAGCGCGCGCGGAGAGAGAGAGCGCGCGCGGAGAGAGAGAGCGCGCGCGGAGAGAGAGAGCGCGCGCGGAGAGAGAGCGCGCGCGGAGAGAGAGAGCGCGCGGAGAGAGAGAGCGCGCGGAGAGAGAGAGCGCGCGGAGAGAGAGAGCGCGCGGAGAGAGAGAGCGCGCGGAGAGAGAGAGCGCGCGGAGAGAGAGAGGGCGCGAGAGAGAGAGAGGGCGAGAGCGAGAGAGAGAGGGCGAGAGCGAGAGAGAGGCGAGAGCGAGAGAGAGGGCGAGAGCGAGAGAGAGGGCGAGAGCGAGTGAGAGGGCTGAGGGCGAGAGCGAGAGAGAGGGCGAGGCGAGAGCGAGAGAGAGGGCGAGGGCGAGAGCGAGAGAGAGGGCGAGGGCGAGAGCGAGAGAGGAGGCGAGGGCGAGAGAGCGAGAGAGGGGCGAGGGCGAGGGAGAGGGCGAGTGCGAGGGCGAGGGCGAGGGCGAGGGCGAGAGGGCGAGGGCGAGGGCGAGGGCGAGAGGGCGAGGCGAGGGCGAGAGAGAGAGGGCGGGGCGAGAGAGAGGGCGAGGGGCGAGAGAGAGGCGAGGGCGAGAGAGAGGGCGAGAGAGAGGCAAGAGAGGGCGAGGGCTGAGAGAGAGGGCGAGGGGCGAGAGAGAGGGCGAGGGCGAGGGCGAGGGCGAGGGCGAGGGCTTGAGGAGGCGAGGGCGAGGGCGAGGGCGAGGGCGAGGGCGAGGGCTGAGGGCAGAGGGCGAGGGCGAGGGCGAGGCGAGAGAGAGGGCGAGGGCGAGAGTGAGGGCTGAGGGCGAGAGAGAGGGCGAGGGCGAGAGAGAGGGCGAGAGAGAGAGGGCGAGGGCGAGAGAGAGAGAGGGCGAGAGAGAGGGCGAGGGCGAGAGAGAGAGAGCGCGAGAGAGAGGGGCGAGGGCGAGGAGAGAGGGCGAGGGCGAGAGAGAGGGCGAGGGCGAGAGAGAGGGCGAGGGCGAGAGATGAGGGCGAGAGAGAGGGAGGGCTGAGGGCGAGGGCGAGAGAGAGGGCGAGGGCGAGAGAGAGGGCGAGAGAGAGGGCGAGGGCGAGAGCGAGAGAGGAGGGCGAGGGCGAGGGCAGAGGGCTGAGGGCGAGGGAGGGCGAGGGCTGAGGGCGAGGGCGAGGGCGAGGGGCGAGGGCGAGGGCTGAGAGGGCGAGAGAGAGGGCGAGGAGAGAGAGGCGAGGGCGAGGAGAGAGGGCGAGGAGAGAGGAGAGGGGCGAGGGCGAGAGAGAGGGAGGAGGGCGAGGGCGAGGAGAGAGGGCGAGGGCGAGGGCGAGAGAGAGGCGAGGGCGAGGGCGAGGGCGAGGGCTGAGGGCGAGGGCGAGGGCGAGGGCGAGAGAGAGGGCGAGGGCGAGAGAGAGGCGAGAGAGAGGGCGAGGGCGAGGGCGAGAGCGAGAGAGAGGGCGAGGGCGAGGGCGAGGCGAGGCGAGGGCGAGGGCGAGGGCGAGGGCGAGGGGCGAGGGCGAGGGCGAGGGCGAGGGCGAGAGAGAGGGCGAGGGCGAGAGAGAGGGCGAGGGCGAGAGAGAGGGCGAGGGCGAGGGCGAGGGCGAGAGAGAGGGCGAGGGCGAGGGCGAGAGGCGAGGGCGAGAGCGAGGGCGAGGGCGAGGGCGAGGGCGAGGGCGAGGGCGAGGGCGAGGGCGAGGGCGAGAGAGAGGGCGAGGGCGAGAGAGAGGCGAGGGCGAGGAGAGAGAGGGCGAGGGCGAGAGAGAGGGCGAGGGCGAGAGAGAGGGCTGAGGGCGAGAGAGAGGGCGAGGGCGAGAGAGAGGGCGAGGGCGAGAGAGAGGGCGAGGGCGAGAGAGAGGGCGAGGGCGAGAGAGAGGGCGAGGGCGAGAGAGAGAGGGCGAGGGCGAGAGAGAGGGCGAGGGCGAGAGAGAGGGCGAGGGCGAGAGAGAGGGGCGAGGGCGAGAGAGAGGGCGAGGGCGAGAGAGAGGGCGAGGAGGCGAGAGAGAGGGCGAGGGCGAGAGAGAGGGCGAGGGCGAGAGAGAGGGCGAGGGCGAGAGAGAGGGCGGAGCGCGAGAGAGAGAGAGCGAGCGCGAGAGAGAGAGCGAGCGCGAGAGAGAGAGAGCGAGCGCGAGAGAGAGAGCGAGCGCGAGAGAGAGAGCGAGCGCGAGAGAGAGGAGAGGCGAGAGCGCGAGAGAGAGAGAGCGAGCGCGAGAGAGAGAGCGAGCGCGAGAGAGAGAGCGAGCGCGAGAGAGAGAGCGAGAGGAGCGAGCGCGAGAGAGAGAGCGAGCGCGAGAGAGAGAGAGCGCGAGAGAGAGAGAGAGCGCGGAGAGAGAGAGAGCGCGAGAGAGAGAGAGCGCGATGAGAGAGAGCGAGGCGAGAGAGAGAGAGCGCGAGAGAGAGAGAGCGCTGCAGAGAGAGAGCGCGCGAGAGAGAGAGAGAGCGCGAGAGAGAGAGAGCGCGAGAGAGAGAGAGCGCGAGAGAGAGAGAGCGCGAGAGAGAGAGAGAGCGCGAGAGAGAGAGAGAGCGCGAGAGAGAGAGAGCGCGAGAGAGAGAGAGCGCGAGAGAGAGAGCGAGCGCGAGAGAGAGAGCGAGCGAGAGAGAGAGCGCGCGAGAGAGAGAGCGCGCGAGAGAGAGAGAGCGCGGAGAGAGAGAGCGCGAGAGAGAGAGCGCGAGAGAGAGAGCGCGAGGAGAGAGAGCGCGGAGAGAGAGAGCGCGAGAGAGAGCGCGAGAGAGAGAGCGCGAGAGAGAGAGCGCGAGAGAGAGAGCGCGGAAGAGAGAGAGCGCGAGGGAGAGAGAGCGGCGAGAGAGAGAGCGCGAGAGAGAGAGCGCGAGAGAGAGAGCGCGAGAGAGAGAGCGCGAGAGAGAGAGCGCGAGAGAGAGAGCGCGAGAGAGAGAGCGCGAGAGAGAGAGCGCGAGAGAGAGAGCGCGAGAGAGAGAGCGCGAGAGAGAGAGCGCGAGAGAGAGAGCGCGAGAGAGAGCGCGAGAGAGAGCGCGAGAGAGAGAGCGCGAGAGAGAGCGCGAGAGAGAGCGCGAGAGAGCGCGCGAGAGAGCGCGAGAGAGAGCGCGAGAGAGAGCGCGAGAGAGAGCGCGAGAGCGAGAGAGAGCGCGAGAGCGAGAGAGAGCGCGAGAGAGCGCGAGAGAGCGCGAGAGAGCGCGAGAGAGCGCGAGAGAGCGCGAGAGAGAGAGCGAGAGAGAGCGCGAGAGCGAGAGAGAGCGCGAGAGCGAGCGCGAGAGAGAGCGCGAGAGAGAGCGCGAGAGAGAGCGCGAGAGAGAGCGCGAGAGAGCGCGAGAGCGAGAGAGAGCGAGAGAGAGCGCGAGAGCGAGAGAGAGCGCGAGAGCGAGAGAGAGCGCGAGAGCGCGAGAGCGAGAGAGAGCGAGAGAGCGCGAGAGAGCGCGAGAGAGCGCGAGAGAGCGCGAGAGAGCGCGAGAGAGCGCGAGAGAGCGCGAGAGAGCGCGAGAGCGAGAGAGAGCGCGAGAGCGAGAGAGAGCGCGAGAGCGAGAGAGAGCGCGAGCGCGAGCGCGAGCGCGAGAGAGAGAGCGCGAGCGCGAGCGCGAGAGCGCGAGAGAGCGCGAGAGAGCGCGAGAGAGCGCGAGAGCGCGAGAGAGCGCGAGAGAGCGCGAGAGAGCGCGAGAGAGCGCGAGAGAGCGCGAGAGAGCGCGAGAGAGCGCGAGAGAGCGCGAGAGAGCGCGAGAGAGCGCGAGAGAGCGCGAGAGAGCGCGAGAGAGCGCGAGAGAGCGCGAGAGAGCGCGAGAGAGCGCGAGAGCGAGAGAGAGCGCGAGAGCGAGAGAGAGCGCGAGAGCGAGAGAGAGCGCGAGAGCGAGAGAGAGCGCGAGAGCGAGCGCGAGAGCGAGCGCGAGAGCGAGAGAGAGCGCGAGAGCGAGAGAGAGCGCGAGAGCGAGAGAGAGCGCGAGAGAGCGCGAGAGCGAGAGAGAGCGCGAGAGCGAGAGAGAGCGCGAGAGCGAGAGAGAGCGCGAGAGCGAGAGAGAGCGCGAGAGCGAGAGAGAGCGCGAGAGCGAGAGAGAGCGCGAGAGCGAGAGAGAGCGCGAGAGCGAGAGAGAGCGCGAGAGCGAGCGCGAGCGCGAGAGCGAGCGCGAGAGCGAGAGCGAGCGCGAGAGCGAGAGCGAGCGCGAGAGCGAGAGCGAGCGCGAGAGCGAGAGAGAGCGAGCGCGAGAGAGAGCGAGCGCGAGAGAGAGCGAGCGCGAGCGCGAGCGCGAGAGCGAGCGCGAGCGCGAGCGCGAGAGCGAGCGCGAGAGCGAGCGCGAGAGCGAGCGCGAGAGCGAGCGCGAGAGAGAGCGCGAGAGCGAGCGCGAGAGAGAGCGCGAGAGAGAGCGCGAGAGCGAGCGCGAGAGAGAGCGCGAGAGCGAGCGCGAGAGAGAGCGCGAGAGAGAGCGCGAGAGCGAGCGCGAGAGAGAGCGCGAGAGAGAGCGCGAGAGCGAGCGCGAGAGAGAGCGCGAGAGAGAGCGCGAGAGAGAGCGCGAGAGAGAGCGCGAGAGAGAGCGCGAGAGAGAGCGCGAGAGCGCGCGAGAGCGAGAGAGAGCGCGAGAGAGAGCGAGCGCGAGAGAGAGCGAGCGCGAGAGAGAGCGAGCGAGAGCGAGCGAGCGAGCGAGAGCGAGCGAGCGCGAGAGAGCGAGCGAGCGCGAGAGAGCGAGCGAGCGCGAGAGCGAGCGAGCGCGAGAGCGAGCGAGCGCGAGAGAGAGAGAGCGCGCGGAGAGCGCGCGGAGAGAGAGAGCGCGCGGAGAGAGAGAGAGCGCGAGAGAGAGCGAGCGCGAGAGAGAGCGAGCGCGAGAGAGAGCGAGCGCGAGAGAAAGCGCGAGAGCGAGCGCGAGGGAAAGCGCGAGAGCGAGCGCGAGAGAAAGCGCGAGAGCGAGCGCGGAGAGAAAGCGCGAGAGCGAGCGCGGAGAGAGAGAGCGCGCGCGGAGAGAGAGAGCGCGCGCGGAGCGCGAGAGCGCGCGCGGAGCGCGAGAGCGCGCGCGGAGCGAGAGAGCGCGCGCGGAGCGAGAGAGCGCGCGCGGAGCGAGAGAGCGCGCGCGGAGCGAGAGAGCGCGCGCGGAGCGAGAGAGCGCGCGCGGAGCGAGAGAGCGCGCGCGGAGCGAGAGAGCGCGCGCGGAGCGAGAGAGCGCGCGCGGAGCGAGAGAGCGCGCGCGGAGCGAGAGAGCGCGCGCGGAGCGAGAGAGCGCGCGCGGAGCGAGAGAGCGCGCGCGGAGCGAGAGAGCGCGCGCGGAGCGAGAGAGCGCGCGCGGAGCGAGAGAGCGCGCGCGGAGCGAGAGAGCGCGCGCGGAGCGAGAGAGCGCGCGCGGAGCGAGAGAGCGCGCGCGGAGCGAGAGAGCGCGCGCGGAGCGAGAGAGCGCGCGCGGAGCGAGAGAGCGCGCGCGGAGCGAGAGAGCGCGCGCGGAGCGAGAGAGCGCGCGCGGAGCGAGAGAGCGCGCGCGGAGCGAGAGAGCGCGCGCGGAGCGAGAGAGCGCGCGCGGAGCGAGAGAGCGCGCGCGGAGAGAGAGAGCGCGCGCGGAGAGAGAGAGCGCGCGCGGAGAGAGAGAGCGCGCGCGGAGAGAGAGAGCGCGCGCGGAGAGAGAGAGCGCGCGCGGAGAGAGAGAGCGCGCGCGGAGAGAGAGAGCGCGCGCGGAGAGAGAGAGCGCGCGCGGAGAGAGAGAGCGCGCGCGGAGAGAGAGAGCGCGCGCGGAGAGAGAGAGCGCGCGCGGAGAGAGAGAGCGCGCGCGGA
Organism: Heterodontus francisci; assembly: GCF_036365525.1. Taxonomy (NCBI): domain Eukaryota; kingdom Metazoa; phylum Chordata; class Chondrichthyes; order Heterodontiformes; family Heterodontidae; genus Heterodontus; species Heterodontus francisci. Next base: position 71,993,650 of record NC_090388.1, on the reverse strand, counting down.
GAGAGAGAGCGCGCGCGGAGAGAGAGAGCGCGCGCGGAGAGAGAGAGCGCGCGCGGAGAGAGAGCGCGCGCGCAGAGAGAGAGCGCGCAGAGAGAGAGCGCGCAGAGAGAGAGCGCGCAGAGAGAGAGCGCGAGAGAGAGCGAGTTACCACAGTAAAGATGTTCATCCTTCCAGCACTGAACTCCCAGCGACTCAGTAAAGCCATCTTGCTAAGTAGTATACTGGCAAACAGGCATTGAGTGAAGAATATTAGCCCCAACAACATTAATGTGAATTTATATGGCATCTTTACTGTAGTAAAACATTCCAAAGCACTTTGCAGGAGGACAATCGAACAAAATTCGACACTGAACCACATAAGAAGGAGCTATTAGGACAGATTAAAAGCTTAATCAAAGAGGTAGGTTTCAAGAAGTGTCTTTAAAAGGAAGAGAAAGAGGTGGAGAGTTTTAGGAAGGGAATGCCAGAGCTTTGAGCACAGGCAGCTGAAGGCACAGTCCAAATTGGAGCGATTAAAACTGGGGATGGATAACAGGCCAGAACTGGATGAGCGCCGAGATCACCAAGGGTTGTTGGCTGAGATAGGGAGAGGTGAGGCCACGGGAGAGATTTGGAGACAAGGACGAGAATTTTAAAATCGAGACATTGTCAGCCTGGGAGCCAATGTAGGCCACCATACACATGGTGATAGGTGAATGTGACATGGTAACTTGGTGAGAGTTAAGTTATGGACAATAAACAGAAACAAAAAATGCTGGAAATACTCAGGTCAGGCAGCATCAGTGGAGAGAAAAGCAGAGTTAACATTTCAGGTTGATGACCTGGTCAATGAAAGGTTACCGACCTGAAACTCTGCTTTTGTCTCCACCGATGCCCCCTGAGCTGCGGAGTATTTCAAACATTTTCTGTTTTTGTTTCAGATTTCCAGCATCCATGGTATTTTGCTTTTGTATCGACAATAAAGATTTGGATGAGCTCCATGTTATGTAGAGTGGAAGATGGGAGACCAGTCAGTAGAGCATTGGAATAGCCTCGTCTAGAAGTTATAAAGGCATGGAAAAGGGTCAGCAGCAGGTGAAACAAGGCAGGGGCAGAGTCAGGCAATGTTATGGAAGTGGAAGTAGGCTGTCTTGGTGATAGAGCAGATATGTAGTCTGTGTTCATTTTCCTTCTTCATTCTACTCTTCCTCCTCCAGTTCTCAAACCCCTCCCTTCCTTTCCTTCAACCCCTTTCACACCATCTTCCTTTCTGTCCTCATCCTCTAGTCCTTGCCTATTCTCTCTCATTTCTCCCTCTCAAACAGGCTGCCCAGCATCACTGGTCAGCATTTCAGAATCCCTCCCCCACCATATAAGCATACCAAAATCCAAATTCGAATTCCCTGTGCAGGATTTCAAATTTCACCACCATGGAGTCCAGGTAGTTCAGTTGCAGAGATGGCTAGTGTGTGGTTCTGCGCAGCATCAGCAGCCATGGTTCAACTCGGGCAAGTGGAATGTACGTCCTGCAGTATGTGGGAAGTCATGGATGCACCACATGTCCCAGACATCTGCAGGAAGCGTCACCAGCTGCAGAAGCTTGAGCTCCGGGTTTCGGAACTCTAGCAGCGGCTGAAGTCACTGTTGTGCATCCGTGAGGCAGAGGACGTTTAGGGAGGTGCTCACACTGCAGGTTAGGAGCATACAGGCAGAGAGGGAATGGGTGACTGCCTGGCAGTCTAAGAGAACAAGACAAGCAGTACAGGAGTCCCCTGAGTCTATCTTCTTTGCTAATCGGTTTTCCATTTGGATACTGATGAGAGCGATGGTTCCTCAGAGAAGTGCAACCAGTGCAAAGTCCGTGGCACCACGGGTAGCTCAGCTGCACAGGAGGGGCGGAAGAGTGGAAGTGCAATAGTGACAGGGGATTCAATAGTCAGGGGATCAGTCAGGCGTTTCTGCGGCAGTAAACGTGACTCCAGGATGGTGTGTTGCCTCCCTGGTGCCAAGGTCAAGGATGTCACGCACAGCTGCAGGACATCCGTCTGGGGGAGGGTGAACAGCCGGACGTCGTGGTCCACATTGGTACTAATGACATAGGTAGGAAGAGGGATGAGGTCCTGAAAGCATATTTTAGGAAGGAAATTGAAAGAAGCAGAAAGGAAGGATAACTCAGGAGTTATTATTAGAGATGTTGGGAATCATGAGGGTAAGAAAGATAGCATAAAAGCACTTTACCTGAATGCTCGTAGCATTCGTAACAAGGTTGATGAGTTAACGGCACAAATCATCGCGAATAAATATGATTTGGTAGCCATTACGGAGACATGGTTACAGGTTGGTCACGACTGGGAGTTAAATATCCAGGGGTACCAGACTATTCGGAAAGACAGACAGGAAGATAAGGGAGGTGGTGTAGCTCTGATACTCAAGGACGACATCAGGGCGGTGCTGAGAGATAATATAGGTTCTATGGAGAATGAGGTTGAATCCACTTGGGTGGAAATTAGAAACTCTAAGAAGAAAAAGTCATTGATAGGCGTAGTCTATAGGCCACCAAATAATATCACATTGGGGCGGGCCATAAACAAAGAAATAACTAATGCCTGTAAAAATGGTACGGCAATTATCATGGGGGATTTTAATCTACATGTAGATTGGTCGAACCAGCTCAGTCACGGTAGCCTTGAGGAGGAATTCGTTGACTGTATCCGTGATAGTTTTCTTGAACAGTATGTAATGGAACCAACGAGGGAGCAAGCTATCCTAGATCTAGTACTGTGTAATGAGACAGGAATAATTAATGACCTCATGGTTAGGGATCCTCTTGGAAGGAGTGATCACAGTATGGTTGAATTTAGAATACAGATGGAGAGTGTGAAGATAAAATCCAATACCAGGGTCCTGTGCTTGAACAAGGGGGACTACAATAGAATGAGGGAGGACTTGGCTAAAGTGGACTGGAAACAAAGATTTTACGGTGGGACAGTTGACGAGCAGTGGAGGACTTACAAAGCAATTTTTCAAAGTGTTCAGCAAAAGTATATTCCAGTGAAAAGGAAGGACTGGAAGAAAAGGGGTAATCTGCCATGGGTGTCTAAGGAAATAGGGAGGCTATCAAATTGAAAAAGAAGGCATACAAAGTGGCCAAAAGCAGCATGAAACTAGAAGATTGGGAAAACTTTAAAGGTCAACAGAAAGCTACAAAAAGAGCTATAAAGAAAAGTAAGATGGAACATGAGAAAAAACTAGCACAGAATATAAAGACAGATAGCAAAAGTTTCTATAAATATATAAAACGAAAAAGAGTGGCTCGTCCTTTAGAGGATGAGAAGGGGAATTTAGTTATGGGATATGATGAAATGGCCGAGGCATTGAACAGGTATTTTGTATCGGTCTTCTCAGTGGAGGACATTAATAACATGCCAGTAATTGACAAAGAGACGAACGTAGGTGAGGACCTGGGAACAATCATTATTACGGAAGAGGTAGTGTTGGGCAAGCTAATGGAGCTAAGGATTGATAAGTCTCCTGGCCCTGATGGAATGCATCCCAGGGTACTAAAAGAGATGGCGGGAGAAATAGCAGGTGCACGGACGGTAATTTTCCAAAATTCGCTGGACTCTGGGGTAGTCCCAGTTGATTGGAAAACAGCAGATGTGACGCCACTGTTTAAAAATGGAGGTAGACAAAAGATGGGGAATTATAGACCGATTAGCTTAACCTCTGTAGTGGGGTAGATGCTTGAGTCTATTATCAAGGAAGAATTAGCAGGGCATCTCGATAGAAATTGTCCCGTTGGGCAGACGCAGCATGAGTTCATGAAGGGCAGGTCATGCTTAACAAATCTTTTGGAATTCTATGATGACATTACGAGCAAGGTGGACAATGGGGACCCAATGGATGTGGTGTACCTAGATTTCCAAAAGGCCTTCGACAAGGTGCCGCACAAGAGGCTGCTGCATAAGATAAGGATGCATGGCGTCAGGGGTAAAGTATTAGCATGGATAGAGGATTGGTTGACTAAGAGGAAGCAGAGAGTGGGGATAAATGAGTGCTATTCTGGTTGGCAGTCACTAGTGGTGTGCCTCAGGGATCGGTGTTGGGACCGCAATTATTTACAATTTATATAGATGATTTGGAGTTGGGGACCACGTGTAGGGTGTCAAAGTTTGCAGATGACACGAAGATGAGTGGCAGAGCAAAGTGTGCAGATGACTGTGAAACTTTGCAGAGGAACATAGATACATTGAGTGAGTGGGCAAAGGTCTGGCAGATGGAATACAATGTTAATAAATGTGAAGTCATTCATTTCGGTAGGAGTAACAGTAAAAAGGATTATTACTTGAATGGTAAAAAGTTGCAGCATGCTGCTATGCAGAGGGACCTGGGTGTCCTTGTGCATGAATCGCAGAAGGTTGGTCTGCAGGTACAGCAAGTAATTAGGAAGGCAAATGGAATTTTGTCCTTCATTGCTAAAGGGATTGAGTTTAAAAGCAGAGAGGTTATGTTGCAGCTGTATAAGGTACTGGTGAGGCCGCACCTAGAGTACTGTGTGCAGTTTTGGTCTCCTTACTTGAGAAAGGATATACTGGCACTGGAGAGGGTGCAGAGGAGGTTCACTAGGTTGATTCTGGAGTTGAGGGGGTTGGCTTATGAGGAGAGACTGAGTAGATTGGGAGTATATTCATTGGAGTTCAGAAGAATGAGGGGGGATCTTATAGAAACATATAAAATCATGAAGGGAATAGATAAGATACAAGTAGAGAGGATGTTTCCACTGGCAGGTGAAGCTAGGACAAGAGGGAGCAGATTTAGGACTGAATTAAGAAGGAACTTCTTCACCCAGAGGGTTGTTAATCTATGGAATTCCTTGCCCAGTGAAGTTGTTGACGTTTCTTCAGTAAACGTCTTTAAAGCTAAGGTAGATATCTTTTTGAACAATAAAGGAATTAAAGGATACGGTGGGAGCGCGGGTAAGTGGATCTGAGTCCACGAAAAGATCAGCCATGATCTTATGGAATGGCGGAGCAGGCTCGAGGGGCCGGACGGCCTACTCCTGCTCCTAGTTCTTATGATCATATGAAATTAAAAAGTAGGACCTCCAAAGCAGTAATCTCAAGTTTGTTCCCAGTGACACGTACCAGTGAGCATAGGAATAGGAGAACTGATCAATTGAACATGTGGCTGGAGAATTGGTGTGGGAGGGAGGGCATCAGATTTTTGAGGCATTGGGACTGGTTCTGGGACAGGTGGGACCTGTACAAGATGGATGGGCTACACCTTAACAGGACCGGAACCAACATCCTCGGAGGGAGATTTGCTAGTGCTGTTGGGGACGGTTTAAACTAGCTGGTCAGGGGATGGGAACCTGTAGGGGTATCTCAAATTGGAAGTAAAGCTGGTAACAGGAACTAGAAAAGTAGCAAGTGATATCAGAAGGCAGGCGAAACAAAAGCGAGCATCAACCAGGCTTAGAATGCACAATAATGTCAAGATGACAAGGTTAAGGGCACCTGAATGCATGTAGTATTCACAACAAGGTCGATGATTTAAAGGCCCTAATACAGGCAAATGGGTATGATCGAAATGCCATAACGGAAATGTGGCTACAGGGTGACCAAGACTGGGACTGAATATTCAAGGATATTTGATGTTTAGGAAGGAAAAGGAGATGGTGGTGTGCTGATAAGAAGGGATGCGATCAATACATTAGTAAGGGAGGATCTCAGATCGGAAGAACAAAATGTGGAATCTGTTTTGGTAGAGCCAAGAAACAGCAAGGGGCATGGGTAATACAGTAATCATGGGTAACTTCAATCTGTATATAGACTGGGTAAACCTAATGAGCACTAATGCTGTGGAGGACGTGTTTCTGGAGTGTGTTTGGGATGGTTTTTTGGACTAATATACTGAGGAACCAGCTAGAGAACAGGCCATCCTAGACTGGGTATTGTATAATGAGAAAGGATTAGTTAACAATCTTGTTGTGCGGGGTCCCTTGGGGAAGAGCGACCATGATAAAATTCTTCATTAAGATGGAAAGTGAGAGAGTTGATTCCGAGGTATGAGGCGCAAGTTGCTGATAGATTGGGGAATGTTACTTAAAGGGTTGACAGTGGATAGGCAATGGCTAACATTTAAAGAGCACATGGATGAATTATAACAATTGTTCATTCCTGTCTGGCACAAAAATAAAACAGGAAGGGTAGCTCAGCCGTGGCTTACAAAAGAAATTAAGGATAGTATTAGACCCAAGGAGGAGAAATATAAAATGGCCAGAAGCAGCAGCAAACCTGAGGATTGGGAGCAGTTTAGAATTCAGCAAAGGACGTCAAAGCGATTGATTAAGAAGGGGAAAATAGAGTATGAGGTAAGCTGGCAGAGAACATAAAAACTGATTGTAAAAGCTTCTACAGATATGTGAAGAGAAAAAGATTAGTGAAAACAAACGTGGGTCCCTTACAGTCAGAAACAGGGGAATATATAATGGGGAACAAAGCAATGGCAGACCAATTGAATACATACTTTGGTTCTGTCTTCACAAAAGGAGGACACAAATTACCTCCCAGAAATGTTGGAGAACATAGGGTCTAGTGAGGAGGAGGAACTGTATGAAATCAGTATTAGTAGGGAAATGGTGTTAGGGAAATTGATGGGATTGAAGGCCAATAAATCCCCAGGGCCTGATAATCTACATCCCAGAGTACTTAAGGAAGTGGCCCTAGAAATAGTAGGTGCATTGCTGGTCATTTTTCAAAATTCTATCGATTTTGGAACAGTTCCAATGGATTGATGGTTGCTAATGTAACCCCACTATTTAAAAAAGGAGGTAGAGAGAAAACAGGGAATTACATGTTAGCCTGACATCAGTAATGGTGAAAATGCTAGAGTCTATTATAAAAGATGTAATAGCACAGCACTTGGAAAACAATGACAGGATCGGACAAAGTCAACATTGATTTACGAAAGGGAAATCATGCTTGACAAATCTACTGGAATTTTTTGAGTATGTAACTAGTAGAATAGATAAGGGAGAACCAGTAGATGTGGTGTATTTGGACTTTCAGAAGGCTTTCGATAAGGTCCCACATAAGAGATTAGTGTGCAAAATAAAGCGCAAGGGATTGGGGGTAAGATACACGGATAGAGAACTGGTTGGCCGACAGGAAACAAAGAGTAGAAATAAACAGGTCTTTTTCCAAGTGGCAGGCAGTGACTAGTGGGCTACCGCAGGGATCAGTGCTAGGACCCCAGCTATTCACAATATATATTAATGATATAGATGAGGAAATTAAATGTAATATATCCAAGTTTGCAGACAACGCAAAGCAGGGTGGGAGTGTGAGCTGTGAGAAGGATGCAAAGAAGCTCCAGTGTGATTTGGACAGGTTGAGTAGTGGGCAAATACATGGCAGATGCAGTATGATGTGGATAAATGTGAGGTTATCCACTTCGGAGGCAAAAACAGGAGGGCAGATTATCTGAATGGCGACAGATTGGGAAAGGGGGAGGTGCAGTGAGACCTGGGTGTCCAAGTCGCCGAATGTTAGCATGCAGGTGCAGCAGGCAGTTAAGAAAGCAAATGGTATGTTGGCCTTCATAGCGAGAGGATTCGAGTAGAGGAACAGGGATGTCTTGCTGCAATTATACAAGGCCTTGGTGAAACCACATAACCTGAGTATTGTGTGCAGTTTTGATCTCCTTATCTGAGGAAGGACTTTCTTGCTATGGAGGGAGTGCAACGAAGGCTCACCAGTCTGATTCCTGGGATGGCAGGGCTGACGTCAGAAGAGAGATTGAGTCATTTAGGCTTGTATTCACTAGAGTTTAGAAGAATGAGAGGGGATCTCATCAAAACCGACAAACTTCTAGCAGGACTGGACAGACTAGATGCAGGAAGGATGTTCCCGATGGCGGGGGTGTCCAGGACCAGGGGTCACAGTCTAAGGATAAGGGGTAAGCCATTTAAGACTGAGATGAGGAGAGATTTCTTCATCCAAAGAGTGGTGAACCCGTGGAATTCTCTACCACAGAAAGCAGTTGAGGCCAAATCATTAAATATATTCAAGAAAGAGTTAGATATAGTTCTTAGGGCTAAAGGGATCAAGGGATCAAGGGATACGGGGAGAAAGCGGGAACAGGGTACTGAGTTTGGATGATCAGCTATGATCATTTTGAATGGCGGAGCAGGTTTGAAGGGCTGAATGGCCTATTCCTGCTCCTATTTTTCTAGAATATGATGGAATTTTATATTATGTTTAAAAGTGAGGTAGTTCAATCTGAAGCCAGGGTGTTAAATTTGAACAAAGGAAATTATAAAGGTATGAGGGGCAAATTGGCTGACGTTGATTGGAAAATACATTAAAAAGGTATAACTGTCCATTGCCTATGTACTGTCTTTAAAGAATTATTACATAGTTTACAGCAACTATACATTCCTTCAAGGCACAAAAACCCCAAAAATAAAGGCAGGCAACCTTGGATAACAAAGGAAGTTAAGGACTGTATAAGATTAAAAGAAAAAGGCCTATAAAGTTGCCAGAAATAGTTGTAAACCTGAGGATTGGGAGGATTTTAGAAGACAGCAAAGGACGACAAAGAACTGAGAAAGGGAGAATAGAATATAAATGCAAGCTAGCAAAAAATATAAAAACAAGTTGTAAAAGCTTCTATAGGCATGTAAAAAGGAAACATTTGGCTAAGGCAAATGTGGGCCCGTCACAGGCAGTGTCAGGAGAATTTATAATGGGGAATGGAGAAATGGCACAGAAGCTAAATGATTACTTTGTGTCTGTCTTTACTGAGGAAGATACAAGAAATCTCCCAGAATTAGAGATCCAAGGGATGAGGGAGAATAAGGAATTGAAGATTAGTATTAGTAAGAAGGTTGTATTAGAAAAATTAATGGGGCTGAAGGTTGATCAGTTCCCATGATCTTATATTCTACATCCCAGAGTGTTGAAAGAGGTAGCTATGGAGATAGTAGATGCATTGGTTAACATCTTCCAAAATTCTGTAGATTCTAGAGCAGTTCCTGCCGATTGGAAGGTCACAAATGTCACCCCACTATTTAAGGAAGGTGAGAGAGTGAGAGAGAAAAAAACAGGGAAATACAGTCCTGTTAGCCTTACATCAGTCGTTGGGAAAATACTAGAATCTATTCTAAAGGATGTGATAAATGGACACTTGTATAATAATGATCTGATTGGGCACAGTTAACATGGATTTATGAATGTGAAATCATGTTTGACAAACCTGTTGGAGTGTTTTGTGGATGTTACTAACAGAATTGATCAAGGCGAGTTGGTAGACATGGTATACTTGGATTTTCAGAAGGCTTTTGATAAAGCTCCCCACACGAGGTTGGTTAGAAAAATTAAAGCACATGGGATAGGTGGTCATATACTGGCATGGATCAAGGACTAGTTAACAGGCAGAAAGCAGAGAGTAGGAATAAACAGGCCACTCTCGCGTTGGCAGGCTGTGACTAGTGGGATAACGCAGGGATCAGTGCTTGGGCCCCAGTTGTTCACAATAGATATTCTTAAAGTGCATACAGGGGAGCTTTTTGAGCCAGCATATAGAAAGTCCTACAAGAGAAGGGGCGGTGCTGGACCTAATCCTAGGGAATGAAGCCAGACATGTGGTGGAAGTGTCAGTGGGGGAGCATTTCGGGGATAGTTACCATAACTCTAAGATTTAAGGTAGTTGTGGAAAAGGACAAAGAATGAGCGGAAATAAGGGTACTGAATTGGGGAAGGCCGATTTTAATATGATAAAACAGGATCTGGCCAAAGTGTACTGGGAACAGCTACGTGTAGGAAAGTCTACATCAGACCAGTGGGAGTCATTCAAAAAGGAAATAGTGAGAGTTGAGGGCCAGCATGTTCCCGTATAGGTGAAGGGTGGGACCAATAAGTCCAGGGAACTCTGGAAATAAAAGGAGATAGAGGATTGGATAAGGAAAAATAAAAGAGGCAGTCTATGGCAGACTCAGGGGACTGAAAACAGCTGAGGCCCTCGAGGAGTATAGAAAGTGTATGTGGGGGGTGGGGTGGGGGTACTTAAAAAAGGAATTAGGAGAACTAAGAGGCGGCATAAAAAAACACTGGCGGGCAAGATAAAGGAAAATCCCAAGGCATTTTGTAAGTATATTAAGAGCAAGAGGATAACCAGGAAAAGACTAGGGCACATTAGGGACCAAAGTGGCGATCTGTGTGTGGAGCGGAGGACATAGGTGAGGTTTTAAATTATTACTTTTCATCTGTGCTCGCTATGGAGAAGGACGATGTAGGTGTAGAGATCAGGGAGGGGGATTGTGATATACTTGAATATATTAGCATTGAAAGGGAGGAAGTATTAGCTGTTTTAGCGGGCTTAAAAGTGGATAAATCCCCAGGTCCAGGTGAGAAGTATCCCAGGCTGTTATGTGAGGCAAGGGAGGAGATAGCAGGCGCTCTGACACAAATTTTCAAATCCTCTCTGGCCACAGGAGAGGTGCCAGAGGACTGCGAATGTGGTACCATTATTCAAGAAGGGTAGGAGGGATAAACCAGGTAATTACAGGCCAGCGAATCTAACATCAGTGGAAGGGAAACTATTGGAAAAAATTCTGAGGGACAGGATTAATCTCCACTTGGAGAGGCAGAGTAATCAAGGATAGTCAGCATGGCTTTGTCAGGGAGAGATCATGTCTAACAAACTTGATTGAATTTTTCGAGGAGGTGACTAGATGTGTAGATGAGGGTAAAGCAGTTGATGTAGTCTACATGGACTTTAGTAAGGCTTTTGAAAAGGTCCTGCATGGGAGATTGGTCAAGAAGGTAAGAGCCCATGGGATCCAGGGCAATTTGGCAAATTGGATCCAAAATTGGCTGAGTGGCAGGAGGCAAAGGGTGGTGGTCGAGGGTTGTTTTTGCGATTGGAAGCCTGTGATCAGTGGTGTACCGCAGGGATCGGTGCTGGGACCCTTGCTGTTTTAGTGTACATTAATGATTTAGACATGAATATAGGAGGTATGATCAGTAAATTCGCAGATGACACAAAAATTGGAGGTGTCGTAAATAGTGAGGAGGAAAGCCTTAGATTACAGGACGATAGAGATGGGCTGGTAAGATAAGCAGAGCAATGGCAAATGGAATTTAATCCTGAGAAGTGTGAAGCGATGTATTTTGGGAGGACTAACAAGGCAAGGGAATGCAGAGGGATAGAGGGAGCTTGGTGTACTTGTCCATAGATCACTGAAGGCAGCAGCACAGGTAGATAAAGGTGGTTAGGAAGGCATATGGGATACTTGCCTTTATTAGCCAAGGCATAGAATACAACAGCAGGGAGGTTATGATGGAGCTGTATAAAATGCTAGTTAGGCCACAGCTGGAGTACTGTTTTGGTCGCCACACTATAGTAAGGATGTGATTGCACTGGAGAGGGTGCAGAGGAGATTCACCAGGATGCTGACTGGGCTGGAGCATTTCAGCTATGAAGAGAGACTGGAAAGGCGAGGGTTTTATTTTCCTTAGAGCAGAGAAGGCTGAGGGTAGACCTGATAGAGGTATACAAATTTAAGAGGGGCATAGATAGGGTAGAGAGGAAGAAACTTTTTCCCTTAGCGTAAGTGTCAATAACCAGGGGCATGGATTTAAGGTAAGGGGCAGGAGTTTAAGAGGGGATTTGAGCAAAATTTTTTTCACCCAGAGGGTGGTTGGAATCTGGAACAAACTGCCTGAAGGGGTGGTACAGGCAGGAACCCTCACAACATTTAAGTATTTAGATGAGCACTTGAAATGCCCGAGCAAACAAGGCTACAGGCCAAGCTCCATAAAATGGGATTAGATAGGTGCTTGATAGCCAGCATGGACACGATGGGCTGAAGGGCCTGTTTCTGTGCTGTATAACTCTAATACTCTATATCAATGATTTGGATGTGCGGACCAAATGTTGTAGATGACACGAAACGAGGTGGGAGTGTGTATTGTTAGGAAGATGCAAAGCGGGTTCAAATGGATTTGAAAAGACTTAGCGAGTGGGCAAGAACGTGGAAAAATGTGAGGTTATCCACTTTGGCAGGAGGAACAGATGTGCAGAGTATTCCTTAAATGTAAAAGATTAGAAAGTGTAAATGTACATAAGGACCTGGATATCCTTGTCAATAAGTCACTGAAAGCTAACATGCAGGTGCAGCAAACAATTAAGAAGGCTAATGGTATGTTAGCCGTTATCTCAAGAGGATTTGAGTACAGGAGTAGTGAAGTCTTACTTCAATTGTATAGAACCTTGGTTAGACCGCACCTCGAGTACTGTGTGCAGTTTTGGTCCCCTTACCTTAGGGAGGATATTATTGCCATAGAGGGAGTGCAATGAAGGTTCACCAGACTGATTCCTGGGATGGCGGGACCGTCCAATGAAGAGAGATTGGGGAAACTGGGCCTGTATTCTCTAGAGTTTCGAAGAATGAGAGGTGATCTCATTGAAACCTACAAAATACTTAAAAGGGATAGACAGGGTAGATGCAGTTAAGATGTCTCCCGCGGTTGGAGAGTCTAAAACCGGGGGACACAATTTCAAAATAAGGATCAAGATGGGGAAAAATTTCTTTACTCAGCGGGTTGTGAATCTTTGGAATTCTCTACCCCAGAGGGCTGTGGAAGCCCAGTCATTGAGTATGTTTAAAACGGAGAGTGACCGATTTCTGGATACAAATGACTTAAGGGGATATGAGGATAGTGTGGGAAGTGGAAGATCAGCCATGATTGTATTGAATGGTGGGGCAGGCTTAATGTGCTGAATGGCTAATATTCCTTTGTTCATATCTTTCTGCCTCCCCCAAGCAGCTTTTAAACATTACTTTCCTAGGTACTGAATATTAAGATCCCAAACAGATTCAACAGGACACCCTCCACCAATAGAGCAGTTACCTGACATCAGAATTCATCCTGGAACACTTATTCAACATCAGGAACCTTCCTTACTGTACAGCATTACTGCTTTCAGAAGGGAAGCAGCAGGCCACAGGACAGGGTGGGAGGGATGGTGTTAGGGATGTCAATCAGCGAAAATATCCGACTGTTCTGGTGCAGTGCAGGTGGCGTTGTCCATTAGTATTCTATCACAGCTTCCGTTACCATTCAATTAGTTCATCATTTTTTTAAACAAACTGCAACGTGGGATTATATAGGATCAGCATGATCAAGGAGGCGGCTGATTGACACTTCATCATATATGTATTACAAGAATCTTGCAAAGTACCCCAATTAAGCTTGCAGTACAGCATTAAGCCAATCAATACTGCGACTTCAACACAGTGATCAAGTATAATTCAATTGCAATACCAAGCAATGACAGAGAAAGATAGCGCTCCCAAGGGTTTGCTTGCAAAGTAACAGAATGGTAAAATTATTTGCCAAGAAATAAAAATTATTTACAGTCATCAGGTAAAAGTTACTTTATGATCAGTTGTACTTTTTTTCAAGGATAGGTATTATAAATTTATTTTCTCAGAACTGCATACCTGGAAAGCTATAGCTTGGCTCAAGCTATCGAGGGCAGGGTCTTCACCATCGTCAGTTTCCTCCTGCTCCTCCTCCTCCTCCTCACTGGAAATGTAGAAACATCCTTTGAGACATGTACTCAAATCAAAGCTCTTTTTAAAAAAACTTGAATAGGTTAACAATGTGTTATACGCACATTTCTTCTGGTTCACTGATTTTTTTCTTTTTCTTTTTCTCTCTCTTTTTGGGGGGTTCTCGCTCTCCAAGCATGTTTTTTGGGCAAGCATAGCTCAAATGGCCATAATCCTGTATTCAGAAATTAAGATCACATTTTAATACAGTAATTAAAATCTCAACTTAGATAAAGCAAATTGCTTTCTCGAACCTTAAACGGAATGCTGGTGATCTGCAGTACAATTACATTTTGACTGCCAAATTGGGATTGTACAAATTGATTGCTCATAAATGTAACGATAAGTCTGTGTGACATACTAATTTACCAGCAGATTGATCTTCTGCTGGGTACTTTGTTGCTCAATGCTCAAGTTGAAGAAAAAAAGTCAGTTCATATGCTCTGACATTACCTCTCATTTCCATGGGATCAAAGATTGGTTGGTTCTCCACTATAGACTATTCTTCAATGTCAGCACATTTACGTATAAACACATGTCTTGACTAACATTTTGCTGATATTTGAGATTATGACTGGTAAAATGCATGTTAAATTTGCCACTTTTGCTGTATCCAACAACTGCAGCTGAATGCAGTTACTCTGTGCCCATGATTTACAGTACAAAGATGCTTTAACATAATGCTACTATTTGGTAGAGGGAGGGAGCATAGGGACTGAAGCAGGATATTAAGCGCAATGCATAGAAGGAGATGCCAAAAAGGAGGAATGAAATTTCTTCCATGTGAATATTCACAGATGCCATCCATTTCCATGGACCAAATGTGGGTGAAGAATATATTCATTTAATAGTACATTGCATCATCCCACTGTGAAAATGTCATTGTCAAATGACAATCATGCTAATTTTCAATGGTGCTTTTCTTGCAGTGGAGCTGAATAACATTATGTCAGATGATTCCACCTGTAGGAACACGAATAGGTTATTTAGCCCCTTGAGCCCATTCCACCATTCAATGAGATCATGGCCAATCTGTGACCTAACTCCACATACCCACCTTTGCCCCATACCTTTGTATTAAACAAAAATCGACCAATCTCAGTTTTAAAATTAACAACTGAGCTAGCAACAATTGCCATTTGCAGAAGGGGATTCCAAACATCTACCACCAATTGCGTGAAGAAGTGTTTCTTAATTTCACTCCTGAAAGGTCTGGCTCTAATTTCTAGACTATGCTCACTGATCCTAGACTCCCCAACTAGCATATATAATTTCTCCCAATCTATTCTATCTGTTCCTATTAATACCTTGAAAACTTCAATCAAATCACTCCTTAACTGCCTAAATCCCAGGGAATACAAACAAAAGTTGTTTAACTTCTCCTTGTAGCTTAACCTTTGGAAACCAGGTATCATTCTAGTAAATCTATGCTGCATCCCTCCAAGGTCAATATATCTTTCCTGAAGTGTGTTGCCCAGAACTGTTCACAGTACTCCAAGGCGTTGTGTAACCAAGGCTTTGTATAGCTGAAGCATGACTTCTACTGCCCGCCACCCCACCCAACCTTTTATTCTATTCCTCTAGATATAAAGGTGAGCATTCCATTAGCCTTTTGATTATTAAATCATCGATAGATACAGAAAATAATCAGTGTATCTGAACCCCCACATCTCTTTGAACCACCAATTTTCTAGTTTTTCACCATTTAGAAGGTACCCTGTTCTATCCTTTTTAGATCCCAAGTGGATGACTTCACACATTTCTATACTGAAATCCATTTGACACGGTTTTGTCCATTCACTTGATCCGTCAACATCTCTGTAATTTTATACTTTCATCTAAACTGCTTACAATGTTGTCCATCTTTGTATCATCACTAAATTTAGATACGTGGCTTTCTATCCCATCATCTAAGTCAGTAAATAGCGAACAGTTGAGGCCACAACACAGATCCTTGCGGACACCAAGTCACATCCTGCCAATTAGACTGTCTTCCCATTATCCCTACTCTGTCGCCTTCTGCTCAGTCAATTTCCTAACCAGGTCAATAATTTGCCTTCAATTCCATGAGCTTCAACTTTAGCTAACAGAATCTTATGAGAGACTTTATCAAATGTCTTCTGGAAGTCTATATAAATTACATCCATAGACATTGCCCTGTCCACTACTTAATCACCTCTTCAAAAATATCAGATTTGTCAAACATGACATACCCTTTATACATCCATGCTGAAAATTTAAGGTGTTTAATCAGCCTATCCACAACTATAGACTTTAGCAATTCCCTGAAAACAGGCATTTGGTGACCTGTCCGTAATTTCTCTCCTACTCCAACCCTCCCCAAGCTTCTCAAGGTCTAATAAGAAATTACTGCAGCCTAAGGTAATATGAATCTGTTTTTAAAAAAGGCATCAAAATCTGTAGGATCACTTGCACAGCCAATGAAACAACACCCAAAGTTTGAGAGAGTGAAAGAGAGAGAGAAGGTAGAAGGCAAAGAAAGAGGGAAAAAGAGAGCGAGAGCAACACACACACAGACAGACAGACAGACAGAGAGGGAGAGACTGTGATCAAGATCACTGCTGACAGAATGCTACAGCAAGTGTGCGGGCATCCAGTGACTACTTTGTGCAAGCAACCAAATGCCGGAGCCCAACACAGTGAACAGAAAGTAAGTTAATAAATTAATCTTCTCATTTAAAGCTTCTTTACAAAAATGCACATTTGTTGTTTTGATAAATAGCCAGATAAACTTTTAATGCCTTTACCTTTCCCACCCTCCCCCCATGTAAGACAAAAATTGTAATGTGGCTCCCCACGCAAAAAGGGTGGACAACCCTGTCCTAGAGTATCAAAGGACTTTGCGTTTGTTAATGAGAATAAGCCTCCACAACTTACAACAAAGTTTCAACAGTTGATATTATAAGCCTGGTTAATAAGTTCTGGCTCATTCATAACAAATGATACCCCATAATAATGCTCCAAGTCTCAAAACCAACTAACAGAAGGCTGTGCAATTTCAAATTTCTTTCTATGGATTCAATTTTGTGGGTGTCTTTAATTTAGTTCTGGACTGTAATTATCCTTGGTTGATGCACATCGACATACATTGCATTCATAGTGTACACTATATATGGTGTAGCCCACATTGCAGCAGTGAGTGAATTTCAGGGAGGATCTGGATTGTGTATGATGTGGGGATTAACAGTGGGGTTTGTGTTTAATCCCCAGGTCTGTGCCTGGTGAATGCTGAATGTTTTACCAAGGTTCCAATGCCAACTTTTTGATGTTTCATTTTATGCTAGCAGATCTGTCAATTCATCAAGTTTTGGATAACTTAACACAGAACCACCTCTTCTGAAACCATTTTTTGTAGTACTGTCATGTCAGTAAAACCTAAAGAATTAGGTTAGTGCTTGTTGCATGTTTTTCATTTAAATGTTTTGTACTCACTCCACATTCATAACATCTGGATTTGTCAGTGTAATTGCGCCTTCTGATGAATTCGGATGCTCTTCCGTTGTCAACTGCAATACTCGCCTTCACTGTTCTGCCAAACAACTGCAGTTAACAAGAAAAACAGAATCATTTGAAAGGTTATTATGTCAAAGACAAGGCAATTCTTATTCAGTTGAAAATGAAATTAAAATGGAATTGAGAAGCGATTAGCTCACTTGCTTGTTGTTCAGCGCCCTGGTACAGTTATATGCTGATTCTCTATCCAGAAACAGAACAAATGCCACACCTTTGCTTTTTCTAGAATCTTTGTCCCTCAATACTGTAACTCTGCAAACAAACAGGTACAGTCTCAGCAGATTTGAATAAAAGCTAAAAAAAAGTCAATAAACATTCTTCACAGAGGCTACACAAGTGATTAATTTACTTAGAGTGCAAATAATGTTACCAGCTAAGACAGAGAGATCCTAACCTGGTATATCGTGCATGATATAACCAAACTCAATACTCTACTCATAATGCATCTCTGGGGACTGCACTTCAGCCAATTTGAGATCCATTCTTCAGTTGTACTTGGTTACACAAAAGCACCAATTTCTCACAAAACTATACAAATACAAGTGACATAGCTGGACATAAAGTTTAATATTGATAGCTTAATAACTACTAACTCCAGTAAGGCTGCATAAAACAGTATGATATACATTGGCCTGGATTTTGCAGTCACCGCTGACCTCGAAGAAAGCCTCGCTGAAAGATCTAGTCATCGCTATGGTGAGAACTTTAACTCTCTCTTGATTGTCGTGTTCTTTCATGAGGATGCCCAGCGTCAAGCTGCAGTGATGCCATGAAGCTCTCCAAGCAGTCAATCATATTAAAGAATTTTTACGACCCAACCAGGAAATGAAAAGCAGTAGTTAAAACATTTTTTTATAAAGTGATTTGATCGAGAGCAAAATAAACTGGATCAGACAGATGGGGGTTAAGGTGGAAGCTGAAATATCACAAATAAACTTTAACGTGTTTAATTATTTTTAAAAATCTTGATTAAAAATCTAGTAATTAATCATAATGAGACATTTAACAACATTCCACAAATATAAAATAATTTTTTCAGGCCGAATGAGTTGTTCCATTATTGTTCAGAATGGCGTTAAAAACCCTGTTACACCTCATTGAGCAAATTTTAACTTTTTAATAGGGCTTCTAAACAGGGAAATGGGAAATCGGCTGAGCAGGAGGAGACAGAAAGTAGGGATAATGGGCAGGATTCCGCAAGAATCTGTGTCGGGGCCTCAGCTATTTACTGTCTATGTTACCAACTTAGCTGATGGTATAGAAAGACACATATCCAAATTTACCAATGACACAAAGACAGGCAGCATTGTCAGCAATGTAGATAGAAGTATAAAATTACAGAGATATTGATAGATTAATTGAACGGGCAAAACTGTGGCCAACAGATTTCAAACATAAGCAGATGTGAGGTCTTCCACTTTGGACCTAAAAATAACAGAATAGGGTACTTTCTAAATGGTGAAAAGAACAAACAAAGAACAGTACAGCACAGGAACAGGCCATTCGGCCCTCCAAGCCTGCGCCGATCTTGATGCCTGCCTAAACTAACACCTTCTGCACTTCCGGGGCCCATATCCCTCTATTCCCTTCCTATTCATGTATTTGTCAAGATGTCTCTTAAACGTCGCTATCGTATCTGCTTCCACCACCTCCCCTGGCAGTAAGTTCCAGGCACTCACCACCCTCTGTGTAAAAAACTTGCCTCGCACATCCCCTCTAAACTTTGCCCCTCGCACCTTAAACCTATGTCCCCTCGTAACTGACTCTTCCACCCTGGGAAAAAGCTTCTGACTATCCACTCTGTCCATGCCGCTCATAACTTTGTAAACCTCTCATGTCGCCCCTCCACCTCCGTCGTTCCAGTGAAAACAATCTGAGTTTATCCAACCTCTCCTCATAGCTAATGCCCTCCAGACCAGGCAACATCCTGGTAAACATCCTCTGTACCCTCTCCAAAGCCTCCACGTCCTAGAAACAATGGCAGTTCAAAGAGACTACCTAGGTAGAGGGTACATAGATTAAAACGTCATGAACATGCACAGAAAATAATCAAAAAGGCGAATGGAATGTTGGCCTTTATATCTAGAGGACTAGAATATAAGGGGGTAGAAGTCATGCTTCAGCTATACAAAGTCCTGCTTAGATCACACCTGGGAGTACTGCATGTAGTTTTGGGCACCACTCTTTGGGAAGGATATACAGGCTTTGAAAAGCGTGCAGCAAAGCTTTACCAGAATGATATCTGGATTCTGAAGCTTAAATTGCGGGAGAGATTACACAAACTAGGGTTGTATTCCCTGTGGGATTTATAAGGGTTGGTTGGTTGGTGGGTGGGGTGAGGGGGGTGGTAGTCCACATCGCAGCCTACGGCAGAGCAGAAAAGACAGACTGCAACTTCAGGATTTCTGCATTAATCTATGCTTGCGCTAAATCCTGACGTTGCGGTCAGATTCAGAGGAGTAATGACAGCGCCATCAAAAACGCCACAAGTTGCAGGCTATTATATTGATGGAAGTAGAAATCCTAGCAACATATCTGTTACTCAATAAATTCATGTTCAATGCAAATTAAGCATCAGCTTGACTTAACTGGAAGCACTTTTGACCGAGTCAGTAGACTGTGGGTTGAAGTTTCACTCTAGGACTTCTAGGCTGACACTTGTGCAGTACTGACAGATTGCTGCACTCTCTAAAGTAACATCTTTTAAGTGCCTATTCCAGTGGTTTAGGTCAATGCTAGAATCTCATGATACTATTTGATGAAAAGAAAACAGTTCCCTCGTTATCCTGGTTAGCATTCTATTTTCAAAGAATCGTAACCTATTGCTACTTGTGGAACCATGCCATGTGCAAAATGGTTTCTGCATTTGCCCACATAACACTTCAAGTTAGTTCAATGTATGTGAAGCACTTTTGAGACACTTGAGAGATGAGGGATGACATAAGGAAAAGTTTTCATTTTAAAACCTCTTGGGACAGGCCGTACCCAACCAGCCTGTGCTTGCAAAACTCAAAACAGTGTCCAACATTAGATGTGATTCCACAATTGGACAACATTTGCTAAATAATCCACAGTGTGCTAAGAATTACACTGACAACCAATTTAAGATAGCCAGTCGGGCTCACAGCGTGGCGCATTTGTGCGTACTGGAAGCTACATATATTAATACGCAGGGTCCTGTTCTTCGCAGACAGAAAGAACATGTACACACATTGCACCTGTTTCAGCTAAACAAAGTAACTGACAGCCATTCGCTGGTTCATTCCTCAGGGCAATGCCTTGACTAGAGTCAAGCCTGGTTTAAATTTCAAACAATGTTTGGCAGTTAACAGTCACCATAAACTGGTGCATTCTCCATGGCAACGCTTCTACCAGAGTCCACTCGCCAACCAATCAATACTCTCTTCTCACACCGTATAAATTTGTTTCCCTTATATTGGTAATCTTGCAAATTGTCCTGATGTGCGTAAGAAAAGCTTCTTCAAAATTTCTCTATTTTCAGCAATACTCAAGTTCTGTACTACCAAACAACTATATTTAGATAAAGGCATTTCAGCATAGATTACTCCAATCCACAAAACCTCACACCATAGTTACATTTTAGGAACTAGAGCAGCTGCAAAATTGACTAAAATCCTGTTCCTGATATCAAACTTTAATGAACTGTGGCAAAATGGAAAAAATAAACTGATGTACTAATATATGGCTTTGTTACAAATTTGGTGCGCCGTGCCGTAGATACCTTCTTGGGTTCAGTGGTGTCAGTGACTCCCGTAAGTGGATCATCATGCCTCAAACTATCCAATATCTACTCATAAGATAGCACAACCCAAGGGATGTATCAGATTATTCCCTTGACATCCAAACTGAATATCTGTACTTCTCGAAACTTTATAAAGATGGATGAAGAAAACAATTGGTGAGACAAGGCCACATAGAAATTAACATCTTGTGTTTACATAACATCTTTAGTATGGAAAATTATCCAAGGCATTTCATCGGCACCAACAAACAAAATTTGCTGCTGATTCAAAGGAGATAATAGAAATCATGACAAAATGCTTGATCAAAGAAGTGACCTTTTGTCAGAATGAGAAAAAGTTAAAGATTTAAGCAAGTACAGTAACAGGGAAAGGTGCTGGTGGTTGGGGTGCGGTGGAGAGAACAAAAAAAGGTTTGTGATTGGGCGGAAAGTCTGTTAACTTAATTCTCCTAATCCCACTCTGACCTTGGCCTCCAACACCGTTTCAATGAATCGCAACAGAAATTCAAGGAACAGCACCTCATCTTTGATTGAATACTTTACAGTCTTCTGGACTCGACAGTGAGTTGAACCATTTCACGTCATAACAACTACTCTCATTTTTATTTGCTTTTTGTTTCTCGTGTATTTTTTAATCTTATTTTTGAACAGCAGCTGTTGGGGATGATTCTGCTTTTTCCATTTACACATCATCTACACCCATTTTTTATTTCTTCCCTTGTCCCATCACCATCTACTTTTGCCTTGCACCGCTATCCCTTTTGTCAGTTAATCTCTCCTGCCTGCCACTCAATCATAGACCTCTCTGTTGGTTCTTTCCTCATCTCCCCTTCTTTCCCTGCTTCTGCCCTTGTTTAAATGCATTACATCTCTAACTTCTTCCACTTCTGATTAAAGGTCGTTGACCTGAAAGGTTAACTGTTTCCCTCTCCGCAAATACGGCCTGAGCTGCTGAGAAACCGTTAGTCAGATTCACTTCATTTAAAAATCAGCGCAACTTGCCTTTGTGTAACATTACAAATGAATAAATGCACTATGTTTACCCACATTATTGGATGACCTTGCTTGACTTAAATAAACTAACTTCTCACTACTCTTCTGCATTTAAACTTCGCATAGCCTTGCTGGACCTGACTGCCTAAAGGCTGTCTTAGCAGTTTGTCTTACAAGCCCTGAACATGGAATTTTTTCTCTTTTTGTTAGTCTGCTTCCTCGGGCGAAAACTCAGTCTACCCGAGCAATGCAAAATAATATCCCAATGAAGGAGCAGTAGATATTCTCCTTCCATCTAGTTGTATTACATCAGTTGGAACATCAATTAAGTAAATCCAAGCTCTAAAATGTATCAGGTTCAATTTGGTACCTTGCTTCCTGTCCAACTTGCTCATTAAAATTGTACCCCAGCTATTACTTTGTGATTTTGATACTAATCCAGGCAAGTTAGGCAACAAATTCGTCAATATTATGTTCCACCTACTTCACAGGCAGTTTTGCAATAAAAACAAAATGGCATACATCCCTTAGAAGGCACTGCGACCACCTCAAGAAATGATTCCATTGCCTGCTTACAGAGCCCACGTATTCCAGCTGCATGAAATTACCAATTTCCTTTTACCAAATGTTCAATTACCACTTGTCATAAAACTATCCCAGCTAAAATGGTAAACATCTGCCAGCTATATACTGGTCAACAATGACCTGGTATCATTGCTAGCCTGTACATACCATCCCCTGATATTTTTGGAAGGCCAAGAATATGACTTTGTAGTCAGTGTATGTACAATATAATTAAGGGGAATCTAGCCACCAGAAATTAGCTACAGAACTAATGTGGGCGGCACATTGGCGCAGTGGTTAGCACCGCAGCCTCACAGCTCCAGCGACCCGGGTTCGATTCTGGGTACTGCCTGTGCGGAGTTTGCAAGTTCTCCCTGTGTCTGCGTGGGTTTCCTCCGGGTGCTCCGGTTTCCTCCCACATGCCAAAGACTTGCAGGTTGATAGGTTAATTGGCCATTATAAATTGCACCTAGTATAGGTAGGTGGTAGGGAAATATATAGGGACAGGTGTGGATGTGGATGTGGTAGGAATATGGGATTAGTGTAGGATTAGTACAAATGGGTGGTTGATGGTCGGCACAGACTCGGTGGGCCGAAGGGCCTGTTTCAGTGCTGTATCTCTAAACTAAACTAAAATTTGGCTTCGAATGATTCAGTGCTGAAAACATATGGTAAATCTGTTCAAAGGAGGAGAGCACATTTAACAGTAGAGAAACTCTAATTTAGAATAATCATCTTGGGCCATATATTTATCACAATCAGCGCTGAAAGCAATAACGCTTTTGCAAGTTGTACTACACAACTTGGAACGTCGGAATTTAGGGTATCCTTTGTGCTAGTGCGATTTTCTGCACATTCAAATCAGCTGATTTTACTGGCTTGGAGATCTTGTGCAGTACTGTAGAATTTCATTAGCACTGTATAATGTTGGAATGTGATGCTTAAAAAGGAACTGAAAGTTATGCTACAAGTGCTTTTGAGCTGATTAATACTGTGTATGGTATACATGATAACCTCTTATCATAGAAAGTTTAAGGCACAGAAACAGGCCATTTGGCACATTGTGTCTGTGCCAGCCGAAAAACGATCCACCTATACGAGTCCGACTTTCCGTCTGTACCCCTGCAGCTTACGGCACTTGAGGTGCATATCCAGATTCCTTTTGAATGAGCTGAGGGTCTCTGCCTCAACTACCCTTTCAGGCAGTGAGTTCCAGACCATCACCATCCTCTGAGTGAAAAAGTTTTTCCTTATCTCTCCTCTAATTGTTCTACCTATCACTTGAAATCTATGTCCCCTCGTCACTGACCTCTCTGCTAAGGTCAATAGACCCTTCACCTCCACTCTATCCAGGCCCCTCTAAATTTTGTGCATTTCAATCAGATCCTGGCAACATCCTTGTAAATCTCCTCTGTACCATCTCTCAAGCAATTACATCCTTTCTGTAATGAGGTGACCAGAACTGCACACAGTACTCAAGTTTGTGGCCTAACCAATGAGTTATACAGTTCCATCATAACCTCCCGGCTCTTATATTCTATACCTCCGCTAATAAAAGGATTCCATGTGCCTTCTTAACTACCTTATCGACCTGTCCTGTTACCTTCAGGGATCTGTGGACATTCACTCCAAGGTCCCTTACTTCCTCTACACTTCTCAGTATTTTCCCATTAGTCGTGTGTTCCTTTGCCTTGTTTGACCTCCCCAAATGCATCACCTCACACTTCTCCAGATTGAATTCCATTTGCCACTTTTCTGCCCATCTGACTAGATCAATATCTTTCTGCAGCCTACAGCTATCCTCCTCGCAATCTACCACATGGCCAATCTTTGATCTTTCTGCAAGCTTCTTGATCATGGCCCCTACGTTTTTGTCCAAAGCGTTAACATACACCATGTAAAGCAGGGGACCCAGGACTGAGCCCTGTGGAGCGCCACTGGAAACAGCCCTCCAGTTGCTAAAAGTCGTCAACAATTACCCTTTGTTTCCTGCCACTGAGCCAATTTTGTATCTACCTTGCTGCATTCCCTGGATCCTGTGGGATTTTATTTTTTTTAACCATTCTGCCATGTGGGACCTTGTCAAAAGCTTTGCCAAAATCTATGTAGACCACATCAACTGCACTACCCTCATCTATCTTCCTTGTTACTTCTTCAAAAAATTCGATCAAGTTGGTCAAACAAGATCTTCCCTTAACAAATCAATGCTGACTATCCTTGATTAACCTATGCCCTTCTAAGTGACAATTTATCCTGTCTCTCAGAATAGGTTCCACTAATCTGCCCACTACTGAGGTTAGACTGACTGGCCTGTAATTATTTGGTCTACCCTTCATTCCCTTTTTGAACAGAGGTACAACTTTAGCAATCCTTCAAACCTCCGTCACCAAATCTGTATCCAGTGAGGACTTGAAAATGATGGTCAGACCCTCTCTTGCTTCTTTTAACAGCCTAGGATACATTTCATCTGGCCCTGGTGATTTATCAACTTTCAAGGATGCTAATCCCACTAATACTTCCTCTCTCCCCAAGTTTATCACATATGCAGGGCGGCACAGTGGCGCAGTGGTTAGCACCGCAGCCTCACAGCTCCAGGGACCCGGGTTCGATTCCGGGTACTGCCTGTGTGGAGTTTGCAAGTTCTCCCTGTGTCTGCGTGGGTTTTCTCCGGGTGCTCCGGTTTCCTCCCACAAGCCAAAAGACTTGCAGGTTGATAGGTAAATTGGCCATTATAAATTGTCACTAGTATAGGTAGGTGGTAGGGAAATATAGGGATAGGTGGGGATGTTTGGTAGGAATATGGGATTAGTGTAGGATTAGTATAAATGGGTGGTTGATGTTCGGCACAGACTCGGTGGGCCGAAGGGTCTGTTTCAGTGCTGTATCTCTAATCTAAATCTAAAAAACTTCACACTCCTCCTCCTCAACTACAAAATCTGCATCATCCCCCTCTTTTGTGTAGACAGATGTAAAGTATTCATTAAGAACCACACCAAAGTCTTCCGCTCCTACACAAAGGTTACCTTTTTGGTCTTTTATGGGCCCTACTCTCTCCTTAGTTATCCTCTTACTCTTAATGTATTGATAAAACAACTTTGGGTACACTTTGAGTTTGCTTGCCAATATTCTTTCATGCCTTCTCTTTGCTTTCCTAATTTCCTTTTTGATTTCACCCCTCCACTTTCTATACTCCTCTCAGCTTTCTGCAGTATTGAGTTCTCGGTGTCGGACATAAGCTTTCCTTTTCCGCCTTATCTTACCCTGCAGGCTCCTGGACATCCATGGGGCTCTAGATTTGGCCTCCTCGCCCTTTTTCTTTGTAGAAACACGTTTACCCTGAACCCCTTGAATGCCTTCCACTGTTCTGGCACTGGTTTACCTTCAAGTAGCTGTTTCCAGTCCACTTTCGCTAAATCACTCATCAGTTTAGTAAAATTGGCCTTGCCCCAATTGAGAACTCTAACTCTGTCCTTTTCCATAATTATGTTAAAACTGACTGAATTATGATCACTACCACCAAAATACTCTCCCACTGCCACTCCTTCCACCTGCCCATCTTCATTTCCTAAAATGAAGTCTAAAACAGCACCCTCTCTTGTTGGACTTGCTACATAATGGGCAAAAAAGTTCTCCAGAATGCACCTCATGAATTCTGCTCCCTCAATTCCTTTCACTCTAAAACTATCCCAGTTAATATTGGGGTAATTAAAATCCCCTATTACTGCCCTATTGTTCTTGCATTTTTAGAGATTTGCCAACATATCTGCTCTTCTGACTGCTTGGTGGTCTATAGTACACTCCCAACAGTGCGATTGCCCCTTTTTTGTTCCTTAGCTCAATTTATATGGCCTCATTTGACGAACCTTCCAACACATCATCCCTCCTCACAGTTGTAATAGTTTCCTTGACCACAATTGCCACTCGCTCTCCTTTCTTATCCCGTTCCATATCGCGTTTGAAAACCCGGCAACCAGGAACACTGAGCTGCCATTCCTATCCCTCCTTAAGCCACGTTTCTGTAATAGTTATGATATCATACTGCCACGGGTCTATCTGTGCCCTCAGCACATCTGCTTTATTTGCTATACTCTTTGCATTGAAATATAGATACCCTTGAGCACTGCCAAACTCTTTTTTTAAAATTTTCTAACCCTCGTTTCCTCTGTCTTCCAGACTCATCCATTAAGTTTCCGCCTTCCATTTTAATTTCTGATTTTGTCCCAGCTGAGTCTATCCTCAGGTCCCCATCCCCCCGACAAACTAGTTTAAATCCTCCCCAACAGCACTAGCAAAATGTCCCGCAATGAACTCAGTCACGGCTCTGTTCAGATTCAACCCATCCGGCCTATACAGGTCCCGTCTCCCTCAGAGCCAGTCCCAATGTCCCAGGAATCTGAAGCCCTCCCTCCTTCATCATCTTTCCAGCCACGTGTTAATCTGATTTATCCTTCTATTTCTATACTCACTTGCGTGTGGCAAGTTCACCACAAGCATTAACACACTCTTTGCCTTTGTCCCAGGGCAGCTTTATTATTTAATCTCTCTTGCCCTCTGCCCTATCAAACACCTCTTTTTCTCTCTCCCCCACCCCTCCCCTTCATTTGCTTAAAACCTAATTTTTTTTCTAACCTTTACCAGTTCTGATGAAATGTCACTGACCTGAAATGTTAACTTTGCCAGACCTTAGTATTTCCAGCACTTTCTGTTTTTATTTCAAATATTGGATTACCGTCTTTAGCTGGCAAACTTTATTTTGAGGAAATATGTTACCATATTTATTTCATTTCAAAAGTACCAGAGCAACAGGTTTTCTGAATGTCAATACCAAGTTCACAATTTTTAAGAACATGCAACATAAATATTGTTTCATTACTTATCACAATTTAGTATATTGTTTTAACAAACACGACCGTATAAATTTTAGTCAGGTTAATTTTTTTTAAAAATGGCTTTTTTCCCCCCAGTAAATACCAGAAATTTATAACAGAACAATTTCAAACAACATAAGTTATGTTTTACTTACTTGACAACTGTGCCATACTTGGAAAAAATCTGAAAGGAAGAATGGTCAAATTAGTATACTTGGAATGAAATTAAAAAGTTGTGCAATTATTCAAATCTCCAATTATAAAGTTACTCATGATGAATTAACAGCAATTTTTGCTGGTGCAAAAGCCAAGTTTTAGACCTAGTTGCAACTTACACTCCACAAACACAACAGTTTTAATTGTATTTTAAAGTGGTTGTCTATTCAGTAGCTTGGTAAACAGACACAGTATCCATTATTCTTGTGCATTGGACTGGGGAGTAACTGTAACTGTTAGTTATTCTCATCTCTGTATAGAACTAGGATAAGCAACTTTGCACAAATCTATGAACGTGCACAATAACAACTGAGCACAGCTGTTCAATTCCCTTACGTGAATCTTTTGGCTTGTTGTAAAGTTATGAAGGAAATTAAACAAGGTACTAAACCCCTAAGTGATAACCTTAATAACTTTATAAACAGCCATAGAATTCATATAAAGCGACTCAGATAAATCTGATACCTATTCTGCAAACCAAATCTCAGAATAAGGGAACGGCCATTTACAAATTGTTTATAATTATATTGCACAGTGGACGAAGTGGAGGGAACTCAGATGTTGTAGGTCACGTAGCTGTTAATCATCTAGTAGCTTTCCAAAGGTTCCTGGGCTGTAGTTTTTCTACTTTATGTTAGTGCAGTTTATTCAGATTTAAGTGGTACAAAATTGGGTCACTCAAAGGATTGTGGATTCACAGTCATTGAGTATTTTCAAGACAGAGGTCAATAGATTTTTTTTTTAGGTACTAAGGGAATTAATGGACATGGACATAGTGCAGGAAAGTGGAGTTGAGGTAGATCAGCAATGACCTTCTTGAATGGTGGAACAGACCCATAGGGCCAAATGACCTACTCCACCTCCTATTTCTTATGTTATGTTCCAATATTAATAGCTTCAGTTCGGCCCAGACCCATCCCAGCTTCTGGTCTAGGACGAAGACTAGTTTTAAGTAACCGAAGAGAAATGGCTCAACATTCAAATCGCAGCCTGTACAAAATGACTCATCAGGTCAGTTCTGAGTTGGCATATTTCAGAAGGTGCGGACCAAGTGATGCAGTTAGTTTCACTGACTCAAGCTTGTGAGGAAGAATGCTAAAAAACTCAGACATTATTCCTTCTCATCATTGTCTAATGACCCTCCCCTTCATTAGCAAGCAAACATGCAGAAACATTGGGTCAGGATAAGTTTGAGCTTGCTCCGATACCTCCTATGGCTGAATAATCCACCAACACAAACTATCTAGGCTTTTAAGTGATGAAAACCTCCAGAACCTCCATAGCCTCCAGAAGTCAGGTGATGCTTCAAAAAAAAACTTGCATTTATGTAGTGCCTTTCACAACCTCTGGATGTCCCAAAGCACTTCACAGCCAATGAAGTAGTAATGAAGTGTAGTCACTGCTGTAATGTAGAAAACACAGTTGCTAATTTGCACACAGAAAGCTCGTACATGCAGTAATGTGATGGGGAACTATTTTAGTGATCTTAATTGAGGGATAAATATTGGGCAGGTCACAGGGAAGAACTCCCCTGCTCTTTCTACAAAATCTTGCCGGGGATCTTTTATGTCCACCCGAGAGAGTAGACATGGTCTTAAGTTTAATGATTTATCCGAAAGATGACACTGCAGAACTTCAACAATACTGCATGTAACTTTTTTAAAAAAAATTAATTCATGGGATGTGGGATTCGCTGGCTAGGTCTGCATTTATTGCCCATCTCCAATTGCCCTTGGTGGTGGTGAGCTGCCTTCTTGAACTGCTGCAGTCCATGTGAGGTAGGTACACCCACATTGCTGTTAGGAAGGGAGTTCCAGGATTTTGACCTAGCGACAGTGAAGGAACAGCGATATAGTTCCAAGTCAGGATGGTGTGTGACTTGGAGGAGAACTTGCAGGTGGTGGTGTTCCCATGCATTTGCTGCCCTTGTCCTTCGAGTTGGTAGAGGCCACGGCTTTGGAAGGTGCTGTCTAAGGAGCCTTGATGCGTTGCTGCAGTGCATCCTGTAGATGGTACACACTGCTGCCACTGTGCATCAGTGGTGGAGGGAGTGAATGTTGAAGGTGGTGGATGGGGTGCCAATCAAGTGGGCTGCTTTGTCCTGGATGGTGTCGAGTTTCTTGAGTGTTGTAGGAACTGCACCCATCCAGGCAAGTGGAGAGATTTCTATCGCACTCCTGACATGTGCCTTGTAGATGGTGGACAGGCTTTGGGGAGTCAGGAGGGGAGTTACTCGCTGCAGGATTCCAAGCTTCTGACCTGCTATTGTAGCCATAGTATTAATATGACTACTCCAGTTCAATTTCTGGTCAATGGTAACCCCCAAGATATTGATAGTGGGGAATTCAGCCATTGTAACGCCATTGAATGTCAAGGGGAGATGGTTAGATTCTCTCTTGTTGGAGATGGTCATTGCCTGGCACTTGTGTTGCATGAATGTTACTTGCCACTTATCAGCCCAAGCCTGGATATTGTCCAGGTCTTGCTATATTTCTACACGGACTGTTTCAGTATGAGGAGTTGCTAATGGTGCTGAACATTGTGCAATCAGCAAACATCCCAATTTCTGACCTTATGAATGAAGGAAGGTCATTGATGAAGTAGCTGAAGATGGTTGGGCCTAGGATACTGCCCTGAGGAACTCCTGCAGTGATGTCCCAGAGCTCAGATGATTGACCTCCAACAACCACAACCATCTTCCTTTGCGCTAGGTATGATTCCAACCAGTGGAGAGTCTTCCCCCCGATTCCCACTGACTTCAGTTCTGTTAGGGCTCCTTGATGCCATACTTGGTCAAATGCTGCCTTGATGTCAAGGGCAGTCACTCACAACTCACTGTTTGAGTTCAGCTCTTTTGTCCATGTTTGAACCAAGGCTGTAATGACGTCAGGAGTCGAGTGGCCCTGGCGGAACCCAGACTGAGCGTCACTGAGCAGGTTATCGTTAAGCAAGTGCCGCTTGATAGCATTGTTGATGACATGTTCCATCACTTTACTGATGATTGAGAGCAGACTTTTGGGGCGGTAATTGGCCGGGTTGGACTTGCCCTGAATTTTGTGTACAGGACATACCTGGGCAATTTTCCACATTGCTGGGTAGATGCCAGTGTTGTAGCTGTACTGGAACAGCTTGGCTAGGGGTGCGGCATGTTCTGGCGCACAGGTCTTCAGTACTGTTGCCGGAACATCGTCAGGGCCCATAGCCTTTGCAGTATCCAGTGTCTTTAGTCGTTTCTTCATATCACGCAGAGTGAATCGAATTGGCTGAAGTCTGGTATCTGTGATGCTGGGGACTTCAGGAGGAGGCCAAGATGGATCATCAACTCAGTACTTCTGGCTGAAGAGGATTGCAAATACTTCATCCTTATCTTTCGCACTGATATGCTGGGCTCCCCCTCATTGTTGAAAATTAGGATATTTGTGGAGCCTCCTCCTCCAGTTAGTTGTTTAATTGTCCACCACCATTCATGGCTGGATGTGACAGGACTGCAGAGCTTAGATCTAATCCAGTGGTTATGGGATCGCTTATCTCTGTCTATCGCATGCTGCTTACGCAGTTTGGTACACAAGTAGTCCTGGGTTGTAGCTTCACCAGGTTGACACCTCATTTTGAAGTATGCCTGGTGCTGTTCCTGGCATGCCCTACTGCATTCTTCATTGAACCAGGGCTGGTTTGATGCTACTGGTAGAGTGGGGAATATGCTGGGTCATGAAGTTACAGATTGTGGTTGAGTACACTTCTGCTGCTGCTGATGGCCCACAGTGCCTCATGGATGCCCAGTTTTGTATTACTAGATCTGCCTGAAATCTATCCCACTTTGCACAGTGGCAGTGCCACACAACACTGACAGTCAATCTAGATTTTGTATTCAAGTCTCTAGCGTGGAACTTGAATCCATAATCTTCTGACTCAGAGGCAAGAGCGCTACCCCTGGGTTGTAGCTGACCACTGCACCCCCAACCCCATCATGAATCGGTGTTTAGAAATGGAAGGCTGAAAATTGGAGGGTAAAAAAAAAATTACATTCATGTTTCCACAGTTATTTCCTTGTACTTGAAGATGACACTCTCCAATGCAGCAGTTCTTGATCCTATTTATGTATGTATGAGGAGCAGGTGAAGAATTCACATTAAAGAAAATGATTGCATTGCAGGAATCAAATTGCACAAGAGGAAACAGACGCAAGGAAACATGAACCAAACCTGTTACCACAAAGAGTTCAGTGAAAGGGGTGTTGACTTATACTGCTAGTAATAGTCAATCTCCTGTGGCGTGCATTTCACATGGGGAGTCAAGATCAATTCTTTAGGTGAAGAATTACACAGGGTAGGAAATAATTGGAACAGGATCTTATTTTTATATTTATATTATAAAGTCCTATGTTCATAATTACAATGAAAAAAGCTAAAACAATGACACTTCCCCAACAGTGGCAGCACTGGAGCACCACCACTGGGGGAGGGTTTAATTACAGAATGACATCACAGGTAGCTTCCAATAGAAATGTGAACATAGGAATCCGTAATGGAAAGAAGTTAATAAGGAACATGTGTAGGTACTAGCTTTTTAAATATAGCTAGATATCCACTTGAATGGTGAAAAACATCTAACAATCCAGTTTCTGATTTTGTCCTTTCAAACTTGGGTCGTGCAGGAAGTGAGTGTATTGAGCTGTATTCAGAGTTGTGTATGGTTAGTGCTGATGGCTTACATGACTGTCACTGGTGTACGATAGGTATTTGGGGTCATGAATCAACCCTTAAAACAGATTGGTACCAATATGCTAGGAAAGCCTACAAGTGTAGGACAGCAACAGTGATTTCCTTCTGCGATCTGATGGATCACTTGTAAAATAAGACACTTCTACACAAACCATCAGAAATATAGAATCTCAATTTTTCCAATACCATTTTCAAAACAAACTAAATTTAACATCTCTAAATTCAATTTTGTCTCAAAATCACAGCTGCTTTCCTACACACTGAGCTTGATCATGTCAGTTCTATAACATTTACCTTTCTATTAACTTGCTAAGAAGCTTTGAAACCCAGAAAACTCATGTTCAAATGAAATGATTTTATGCAATTACAGAAAGAATTGCTTGTGAAGGATGTTCAGCTTTGTTGATCTTACATCCTCCCTATTTTGTGAAATATTTTCCTTTATGTTCTCTACCACATAGGGTTTCACTTGCAGTATGAGCAAGTGATTTGCCCTCATGCCTTTGTCAGTCATCACTGGAGAAATACAATATCATAGGAGTGGCTTACCCTCCAGTTTTTGCTACTCATCTGAAAATGTGCACGCTCCACACAAAAACGCAACTGATTCATTTGTTCTCCAAGGAACAGCCTGCTACCCTTACCTGGTTTGGCCTGTGTGTCTCCTGTCCCAGACTGCGTAGTTAACTATTCATGTCCTCCAGTAAGGCACTCAGTTGTAAAACTACTGCTACACAGTTAAGTAAAAAGAATAAAACACAGACTCATTGGCAATGACCTAGGAATTATGTCAGACCACTAAGGCCATCTCAGTCCAGTCGAACCTATATACTCCTCCTTATTTAGCTATGTTCTATTGACAACATTAATTGAACAAATCTAACTCAGTCAATTACCCCCTATTAGCCTGCTCTCAATACCTCAATGAAGTGATGGAAGTCATCAACAGTAAGATCAAATGGAACAGACACATCAATAACTCTCTCCTTTAAATCTACCATCATCATCCCTCCTCAAAAAAAAACAACCCTTGACCCACTGTTCTTGCAAACTTCTGTCGCGTCTCCAACCTCCCTTTTCTCACCAAAGTCCTTGAACGTGTTGTCATCTCCTAAATCTGTTCCCATCTTTCCCGGAACTCCATGTTTTAATCCCTCCAATCAGATTTCTGTTCCTACCATAGTACCGAAACAGCTCTTATCAAAGTCACAAATGACATCCTATGTGACTGCGACAAAGGAAAACTTTCCCTCCTCGTCCTTTTCGATCTGTCCGCAGCCTTTAACCTGGTTCACCACACCATTATCTTCCAATGCCTCTCCACTGTCACCCAGTTGGGTGCAACTGCTCGCACCTGGTTACATTCTTATCAATCTAATTGGAGCTAGAGAATCACTTGAAATGGCTTCTCTTCCTGCTCCCACACAGTTACCTCTGGTGTCTCCCAAGGATCTATTCTTGGCCCCCTCCTATTTCTCATTTACACGCTGCCCCTCCGCGACATCAAGCAAAAGCACAGTGTTAGTTTTCAGATGTATACTGACGATACCCAGCTCTATTTCACCACCACCTCTCGACTCCTCCACTGTTGCTAAATTATCAGACTGCTTACCTGACATCCAGTACTGGATGACCAGAAATTTGGCGGTGACATAGGGGTAATGTCACTGGACCAGTAACCCACAGCCCAAGCTCTGGGGACATGGGTTCAAATCCCACCACAGCAGAATTTGAATTCAATTAATAAAGTTGGAATTAAAAGCTAGTCTAGTGGCGACCATGAAACCAGTGTCAATTTTGTAAAAACCCATCTGGTTCACTAATGTCCTTGAGGGAAGGAAATCTGCCGTCCTTATCTGGTCTGGCCTATATGTGACTCGAGACACACAGCAATGCGGTTGACTCTTAAATGCCCTCTGAAATAGCCTAGCAAGCCACTCAGTTGTATCTAACTGCTACAAAGTCTACGAAAAGGAATGAAACAGGACGGACCACCCGGCATTGACCTCGGCACTGGAAACGACAACTAAAGCCTGGCTCGGGTATTAAATTAAAACCTGACCTGGGCCCGAGCCCTTTAATTTCTTTTCGCGCCCGACCCGACTATCGTTCATCCATTCCAGCAGCAGATGGAGTTGTGGGGAATTATGGGTAAGCCTGACCCCGTGACTTCCCAGAAGCAGCTCAGTCCAGCCCGACCTGACCCGAGCCCGAACGCTGGACTTGGAATATAGACCCGACCTGAACCCGACACACGCAGTCGGGTCTCGTCGGGTTCTGGTGGGGTAGCCAGGATTTAACGACAACAGCAAACCCAGCCCTGTCGACCCTGCAAGTCTTCCTTACTAACATCTGGGGGCTTATGCCAAAATTGGGAGAGCTGTCCCACAGACTAATCAAGCAACAGTCTGACATAGTCACACTCACGGAATCATACTTTGCAGACAATGTCCCAGACACCACAATCACCATCCCTGGGTACGTCCTATCCCACCTGCAGGACAGACCCACCAGAGGCAGTGACACAGTGGTAGACAATCAGGAGCAAGTTGCCCTCGGAGTCCTCAACATTGACTATGGACCCAGGGAAGTCTCATGGCATCAGGTCAAATATGGGCATGGCAAATTTCAGCTGATTATCCCCACCTGCCCCCCCTCAGCTGATGAATCATTGCTTCTCCATGTTGAACATCAATTGGAAGCAGCACTGACGGTAGCAAGGGCACAGAATGTACTTTGGGTAGAGGCCTCAATGTCCATCATTGACAGTGTCTCGGTAGCACCACTACTGACTGAGCTGGCCGAGTCCTAAAGGACACAGTTTCTAGACTGGGTCTGCAGCAAGTGGTGAGGGAACCAAGAAGGAAAAACCTTACTTGACCTTGCCCTCATCAATCTACCTGTTGCAGATGCATCTGTCCATGACAGCATTGGTAGGGGGTGCCATCGCACAGTCCTTGTGGAGACAAAGTCCCGTCTTCACATTGAAGATACCCATCATCATGTGTGGCACTACCGTGCTAAATGGGATAGATTTCAAACAGATCTAGCAACTCAAAATTGGGCATCCATGAGGCGCTGCGGGCCATCAGCAGCAGAATTGTATTCAACGACAATCTGTAACCTCATGGCCCAGCATGTTCCCCACTCTATCATCATCAAGCCAGGAGACCAACCCTGGTTCAATGAACAGTGCAGGAGTGCATGCCAGGAGCAACACCAGGCAAAACCCGATCAGTAGACTCATTCGTCCGTCTCCAGCATTCTCCCTCTACTTGGACCCCTCCCCCTGGCCTCTTACCCGCTCTTGACCTTTTCATTCAAAACTGTCGGCGAGACATTGGTCATCTCAATTTCTCTGCCCCCCTCACTCACTCACTCTAACCTGTCCCCCCTCTGAACTTGAGGAACTCCGTTCTCTCAGGTCTAACCCCGATATGGTTATCAAACCTGCAGACAAGGATGGTGCTGTTATTGTATGGCGTACCGACCTCTACCTTGCAGAGATTCAATGCCAACTCTCAGACACTTCTTCCTACCTCCCTCTGGACCATGACCCCACGACTGAACATCGAGCTACCGTCCACAGGACTGTCACTAACCTCATCTCCTCTGGAGATCTTCCCTCTACAGCTTCCAACCGTATAGACCCACAACCCTGGGCAGCCCGCTTCTCCCTCCTTCCCAAAATCCACAAACAAGACTGTCCCGGCAGACCCATTGTGTCAGCCTGTTGCTGCCCCACTGAACTCATTTCTTCCTATCTTGACTCTATCTTTTCTCTGCTGGTCCAGTCTCTTCCCACCTACATCCGTGACTCTTCTGACGCCCTACATCATTTTGACAATTTCCAGTTTCCTGGCCCTAACCGCCTCCTCACTAAAGACGTCCAATCTCTCTACACCTCCATCCCCCACCAGGACGGTTTGAGGGCTCTCCGCTTCTTCCTTGAACAGAGGCCCAACCAGTCCCCATCCACCACCACCCTCCTCCACCTGGCTGAACTTGTTCTCACATTGAACAACTTCTCCTTCAACTCCACTCACTTCCTTCAAGTAAAAGGTGTTGCTATGGGTACCTGCATGGGTCCTGGTTATGCCTCTCTTTTTGTGGGAAACGTCAAACATTCCTTGTTCCAGTCCTACTCAGGCCCCCTCCCCCAATTCTTTTTCCAGTACATTCAAGACTGTATCGGTGCCATTTCGCGCTCCGAACTGGAAAAAACTTTATCAGCTTTGCTTCCAATTTCCACCCTTCTCTCACCTTTACATGGTCCATCTCCGATACTTCCCTTCCTTGACTTCTCTGTCTCCATCGCTGGGGATAGGCTGTCTACTACTATCCATTATAAGCCCACCGACTCCCACAGCTACCTCGACTACACTTCTTCACACCCTGCCTCCTGTAAGGACTCCATTCCATTCTCCCAGTTTCTCTGTCTCCGATGCATCTGCTCTGATGATGCCACCTTCCATGACAGCACTTCTGATATGTCTTCCTTTTTGCTCAACCGAGGATCCCCTCCACTGTGGTTGACAGGGCCCTCAACCGTGTCCGGCCATTTCCCCCACCTCTACCCCTCCCTCCCAAAACTGCAACAGGGTTCCCCATGTCCTCACTTTCCACCCCATCAGCCTCCATATCCAAAGGATCATCCTCCACCATTTCCGCCACCTCCAGCGTGATGCCACTATCAAATGCATCTTCCTCTTCCTTCCCTCGTCAGCATTCCGAAGGGATCGTTCCCTTCGTGACACCCTGGTCCACTCCTCCATTACCCCCACCACCTCGTCCCCTTCCCACGGCACCTTCCCCTGCAAACGCATGAGGTGTAATACTTGCCCATTTACCTCCTCTCTCCTCACTATCCTAGGCTCCAAACACTCCTTTCAGGCGAAGCAGTGATTTACTTGTACTTCTTTCAATGTAGTATACTGTATTTGCTGCTCACAATGTGGTCTCCTCCACACTGGGGAGACCAAATGCAGACTGGGTGACCGCTTTGCAGAACACCTCCGCTCAGTCCGCAAGCAGGACCCCAAGCTTCCGGTTGTTTGCCATTTCAACACTCCCCCCTGCTCTCATGCTCACATCTCTGTCCTGGGATTGCTGCAGTGTTCCAGCGAACATCAACGCAAGCTCGAGGAACAGCATCTCATTTACTGATTAGGCACGCTACAGCCTGCCGGACTGAACATTGAGTTCAATAATTTCAGAGCATGACAGGCCCCCATTTTACTTTTCTTTTTTTTTTCTTTTTCCTTTTTTTAATATTTTTTTGTGTTTGTTTTATTTTATTTCATCTTAGTTTGTTCAGTTTGCTTACCCACTTTTTCTTTCATGTTTGTACTTGCGGCTGTTCAATTTTGAGTCTGTTAACTCCCTATCTGTACTAATGCTTTGTCTTTCAACACACAATTAACATATTGTTTGCCTTTGCTCCACGACCTTCTGGTCAGCTATTCTGTGACCTTGTTCGATCTGCACCTTCTCCTTTGCTTTCTCTTGCCCCACCCCTGCTTTACTTGTTTATAACCTTTTACATTTCTAATATTTGACCGTTCTGAAGAAGGGTCACTGGGTGCATGGAACGCATTACCAGCGGAGGTGGTAGACGCGGGCACGATAGCGTCTTTTAAGATGTATCTAGACAGATACATGAATGGGCAGGAAGTAAAGAGATACAGACCCTTAGAAAATAGGCGACAGGTTTAGATAGAGGATTTGGATCGGCGTAGGCTTGGAGGGCCGAAGGACCTGTTCCTGTGCTGTAATTTTCTTTGTTCTTTGAAACGTTAACTCTGCTTCTCTCTCCATAGATGCTGCCAGAGCTGCTGAATATTTCCAGCATTTCTTGTTTTTATTTCTAAAAATGAGGTGGCAGCCTGGTGAAGCTACAAAGAGCAGAAGGAGCATGCAATAGACAAGGCTAAGTGATCCCACAATCAACGGATCAGATCTAAGTTCTGCAGTCCTGCTACATCCAGTTGTGAATGGTGGTGGACAATTGAAATAACTGACAGGAGGAGGAGGAGGCAGCTCACAAATATCCCCATTTTCAACGAAGGGGAGCCCAGCACATCAGTGCGAAAGATAAGGCTGAAGCATTTGCATCCATCTTCAGTCAGAAGTGCCGAATTGATAATCCATCTCGGCGGCCTCCTTCAGTCCCCAGCATCACAGATGCCAGTCTTCAACCAATCTGAACACTCCACGTGATATCAAGCATACTGGATACTGCAAAGGCTCTGCACCCTGACAACATTCTGGCAATAGTACTGAAGACTTGTGCTCCAGAACTAGCTGTGCCCCCAACCAAGCTGTTCCAATACAGCTACAACAACTGCATCTAACTGGCAATGTGGAAAATTGCCCAGGTATGTCCTGCACACAAAAAGCAGGACAAATCCAACCTGGACAATTACTGCCTTATCAATTTACTCCGAATCAGCAAAGTGAAAGAAGGGGCCATCAACAGTACTCACTGACGCTACCACTGGACTAGGTCTGAAAGGTGCTTGAAGGAGTCTTGGTGATTTGCTGCAGTGCATCTTGTTTCTAATATACACTGCTGCCACTGTGTGTCAGTAGTGGAGGGAGTGAATGCTGAAGGTGGTGAATGGGGTGCCAGT
The DNA here is from genome assembly GCF_036365525.1 of Heterodontus francisci. Classification (NCBI taxonomy): domain Eukaryota; kingdom Metazoa; phylum Chordata; class Chondrichthyes; order Heterodontiformes; family Heterodontidae; genus Heterodontus; species Heterodontus francisci. The sequence continues at coordinate 71,954,759 of NC_090388.1, read as the reverse complement.
CAAGCACACTGCTTTGTCCTGGATGGTGTCGAGCTTCTTGAGTATTGTTGGAGCTGCATCCATCCAGGCAATGGAGAGTATTCCATCAGACTCCTGACTTGTGTCTTGCAGATGGTGGACTGGCATTGGGAGGCAGGAGGTGAGTTACTCACTGTTGAATTCCCAGCCTCTGACCTGCTCTTGTAGCCACAGTATTGATGTGGCTACTCCAGTTCAGTTTCCGGTCAATGGTGACGCCAGGATGTTGTTAGTGGGCGATTCAGCGATCGTAATGCCATTGAATGTCAAGGGAAGATGGTTAGATTCTCTCTCGTTTTAGATGGTCATTGCCTGGCACTTGTGTGGCACGAATGTTATTTGCCACTTATCAGCTCAAGCTTGGATATTGTCTAGGTCTTGCTGCATATGGACACGGACTGTTGCAGTATTTGAGGAGTTGCGAATGGTGAACATTATGCAACCATCAGCAAACATCACCACTCCTGACCTTATGATGGAGGGAAGGTCATTGATAAAGCAGCCGAAGATGGTTGGGCCTAGGACGCTACCCTGAGGAACTCCTGCAGTGATGCCCTGGGACTGAGATCATGGACCTCCAACAACCACAACCATCTTCTTTTGTGCTAGGTATGACTCCAGCCAGCGGAGGGTTTTCCCCCTGATTCCCATTGACCTCAGTTTTGCTAGGGCTCCTTGATGCCATACTCAGTCAAATGCTGCCTTGATGTCAAGGGCAGTCACTCTCACCTCACTTTGGAGTACAACTCTTTTGTCCATATTTGAACCAAGGCTGTAACGGGTTCAGGAGCTGAGTGGCCCTGGCGGAACCCAAACTAAGTGTCTCTTCCTTTAAAGACACTCCTTAAATCTACCATTTTCCAAGCTTTTGGACACCTGTCCTAACATGTACTCATGTGGCTCAGTATCAAATATCGTTTAACAAACGCTCCTGTGAAGCACTTTGGGATGTTTTACAATAATAAAGGCACTATAAAAATGCACCTTGTTGTTGAAAGCTTCTCCAGCTACGAGGCGTAGTGGAAGGGTATAGTTCCAACACTCAAGAAGCTCATCATCATCCAAGACTAAACTGTCTGCTTTATCAGTACTCATGCCACTAATCACTACTCCCCACCCCACTCCTTCACCACAGTGCACTGTGCCTGCAATATGCACCACCTACAGGATGCAAAGCAGCAACTCACCAAAGGTGCTTTCACAGAACTTCCTTCCCCACGACCTCTAACATCATGGTAGTCAACACTGTCAAAAGCAAAGGACCATCGCCTACTCCAAGTACCCTTTCCAAGTCAAGCACCACCCTGACTAGGACAGGTATCATTTTACTTTTATCTTTGCTACATCAGAATCCTAGAATTTCCCACCTAATGCAAATGTGGCAGTAACACTACAACAATGATTGCAGTGATTCAAGAAGGTGGCTCACCATTATCTTCTTAGGGCAAGTAAGGATGGTTAATAAATGTAGCTTTTCCAGCATTGTCCACATCTCACAAAGAAAAACAAAACTGAATATTTCTCTTAGACATAATTGGGAACTTTTCATGCAGAGAATTGACAATATAGACCCATACTTCACAACGGTCACAAAGAGCAATACACAGACACCAAAGTGTTCCGAGGGATTCATAGTTTTAGTGTCTTTACTCGTATTAAATTATACAAAACAGTATAATTAAAGCAGCTTTGAAGACTGTTTTTAAAGAAACAATTACAATATTAATATAAATTTAAATTTATACTTTAGTGCATTCCGATACCAGTCAAGCATTTTTGTCAAAAGTGAAAATAATCCTTTTGTTACCAAATGCATTTACTGATCCTAGATAAAAGTATATTCTACCAACCACAGATGTTATATTTGTCAGTGCAACAAGCCTATCTTGGGAAAAACATTTCATTCATTAGAGTCATAGAGCAGAAATATCCACTTATGAAGTTCTTCCCTTGAAAATAATTTCTGGTACCATTTGCTTTAAGGCAATACTTAACACCAATATGCAAGTGTGCCCATGTGAAAGAATACAGGTTCAAGCTCCAAAGCGCTCTCAAATCACAATCCTGTGTAGTGTGAAGGACAACTATGATAAGGTGTCTCTCTCTACCAGCCACACTCATACATCTCCAAATCACCAGCTAACTTAGTCTGGGCATAGGCCATCTTCATCTTTCCGGATGCAAGAGATCTGGGTAGTGGGGGAAGGGGGAAACTGCAACATAAGAAGGAGGGGGAGTGAGAAGGGGTTTGTTCCTCATTTTGGACAGTAATCTAACAAAAAAGACCTATTCAGAACCATTTCACATTTTTGTTCTTGCTAATTTACTCCACATGAGTCTGTTTTGGAAGCTCTTGTTCAATATTTTCATACATGATCTTGAGCTAAGGATAACAAGTGCAGTGGTAAATTTGCAGATGATACAAAGCTAGAGAAGATAACTGTAAAACTAAATCAGGAAAGGACTATTATTTGAAAGGAAAGAAAATAATGTGTACCGAAAAATTGTCTTGATTAGCAATACATTAAAGCTATTGTAACACTGCTCAGTGGTAGTGAGTAAAGAAAATTAGATGTTGGGATGTATTAAAAAGGTTAATATTAAACCAAAACAGTGGAGTTATTCCTGCCACTTATTAAATCATTTGTGGGGCCACACTTCGAATACTGTGTACAGTTCTGATCACTGCAGTACAAAAAAGGATATTGCAGTTATTGAGAGGGTACAGGAGACAACTGGAATGATTGAGGGGATACAGTGTTTGGATTATGAGCAGTAATGACATAAACTGGGCACATTCTCAAGTCAAAAAAGGAGAAGGTTGACAGGTGATATGATTGTTGCTTTTAGGATTTTAAAGGGGCTAGATAATGTGGGCCAGGACAAGCTGCTTCACCTTATGCAGAACAGTAGAACCCGAGGACACAACCTGTGCTTGAAGGGGTTCAACGCAGAAGTAATTTCCGCAGATTAATTTGATGTTATTTTCTTTATTCTCCTGAAGGATTGACTCCTTCATGCAGTATAGCCCCAGAGGGGCCTGTCACTGTGCAGTACTTTACTCAAGAAACCATTATTCACATCAACCATGACACCAAGTGTCACAACTCATTGGAAGGTGCATTACAGCCAAATATGCTAGCTCTCAAGGCACTATTTGAAGTGCAGCAGGATACTCCTGGTGTCCTGGCCAATATTTCTAATTCAATCAATACAATTAAACACAGATTTGGTCATTAATTTCATTTCCTTTTCTGGGACTTTGCAGTGCTTAATTGCATAATAACAGAGACTATACTAATTAGATGGCTGTGAGGTACATCCCGAGGATACGAAAAGCTCTAACTAAATAAATGTAATTTCTTTCTTCTTTACCACTACCCCAGCTGAGATTTGCGAACTGAGCAAAGATCAGGATAATTCCTTGAACCATTCTTGCCACTGGATGAACTGCTAAAGCATCAGGAGAGGCTCTAGTTTCACATTTCAATACTGCAATTTAAAAAAGCATAACCTTCATGATTTTAGAAGCAAATATCCTTAAGTGTGAACTGCGTTGTTCAGTCAGCATATAATAAACTTTACAAGTTAAACATTTGTTTTAACACACCCATAAAGCTTACGACTGTTAAAAATAAGTTTTACCTTGTGCAGATCACTGTTTGTCAGTGAAAATGGCAAATTGGATACATATACGGTGCTTTTGCTTGGTGCCAGTCCACCACTCATTTTTTTAAACCAGAAATTCTTCCTTCATATATAACTAGAAGGAAGAAAAAAATTACAATGGAGAAATAAAGGTATAGTTCAGTTAATTTTTAATCTGATGACAGTAGCTAGACAACAGGGGAAGATAAATATTTAAGTGCATGCATCTGTGCAGGAATAACATTCAAGACGCTTGGAAGCAAGGTTAATTAAGCTTCAGCTGTGTTTTTTGGGTCAATAGCACTTACAGGATTGAAAATGGAAATCAGACAGGCAACAGCTTCCACAATAATGAGATAAAGCTCTGGACAGTAGCTGATGAATTATTCAAGTTAGACAGACTGTCTTTCCACTTTTATTGAACACTGAATTGGAACAAATTCAAATATATCAAATTTAGATCAAGGAGCAGCATTGACTGAGTTTTATGAATAAAACTGTCATCTTGTTTCCTCTTGACTGAATTAACAAATTATCTGGAGGTCACTTAGTGCTTTACAATTGTAAATAGAAAACTTCCACAAACAAGGTATACGACAGCAACGTACAACAGGTAACAATAATGCTTTGAAACACATTACCAATGTTTTACTTTCATTTACTAGATTCAAATAACCAGTTATAAAATCACTTATTCATGACCTTCACAATTGGAATTATAGTTTGTGGCTAACACAAGGAGGAAAAAACCCCACAATTATACAAGTTATTTTGTTAAATCAGAGGTACAGCTTGCAAAAGATTTCTGAAGGTTTTAAAGCACTGTCATTTTCCCCAAATACCATTGTAAATTGAAGCCTGTCTGTATTGTAAACAAATGCCCAAGTGCTCCTTTCTCTTTTTTTTAAATAGACAGCTACTTCTCTTTCCTTAAATACTAAGAGCCATCCACAACACATGGTAGGAACTATACTTCAGTAGGATAAAAAGATACTGCACCAAATCATTTTCGACTACAGCCAGTTTGACTCAGTAGTACTCTCATCTCTATCAGAAGCTATGGGTTCAAGCCCCACTAGGAACATAATCCAGATTGTCACTTAAGTGCTTTGTTGGTGGTGCCATCTTTTGGTGCTATATTAAGCTCAGGCTTGGCCTGCCTACTCAGATAGATATGGCACTATTCAAATAGAAGTGAGGAAATTCCCTAATGTTCTGGCTCTCCAAACTCACTTACTCAAACACCATTAATTGAAGACAAATCTGGTCAATCATTTATACAAACATAGAAACAAGATCAAAAAACACCTTCTACCATTCTTATGATCACAGGATGCAGCAATAATGGAATTATTCATGGATAGCGATTGATTGTCATGAAATATATAAGACCCTGAAGGGTCTCAACAGGGTGGATGTGGAAAGGATGTTTCCCCTTGTGCAAATATCTAGAACAAGGGGTCATTATTTAAAAATAAGGGTCGCCCATTTAAGACCGAGATAAGGAGAATTTTTTTCTCTGAGGGTCGTGAGTCTTTGGAACTCTCTTCCTCAAAAGGCAGTGAAAGCAGAGTCTTTGAATATTTTTAAGGCAGAGGTAGATAGATTTTTGATAACTAAGAGGGTGAAAGGCTATTGGGGGTAGGCGGGAATGTGGAATCAAGGTTACAATCAGATCAGCCACGATCTTATTGAATGGTGGTGCAGGCTTGAGGGGCTGAGTGACCTACACCTGCTCTTAATTAGTATGTTTGATTAATTAGTCTACACCAGACTCGCACATGGTCAAGAAAACTGACTAGTCGTGGAAAGCTTTGGGAACCATAGGTTCAAAGTTACCTGTTCCATAGATTTACCACTTGCTCATTGAAATGTATTTCTTAGATTAGTTTTGAATTTATCCCCCTTCAAGTACAGTCAATGCCCCCTGGTTCTACTGCTCCACAGAAAATAAAACTGCGTGTCACCGTCGACGTTATCTCTTCCTTTAGTATCCTTAAACTTCTCCTTTCAGTGAGAACATTCCCAATTTATATAACTACTCTTCATAATCCAAACCCTCCATACCCTGAATCATTCTGATTGCCCTCTTCTATATCTCTTCAATAGGTGCAATGTTCTTTTTGGACTCAAGCAACCAGAACTGCATACAGTATTCCATGTGCAGTCACACCAATGATCTAATAATTGATAGGATTACCCCACCATTTTAGCTCAATATTGACTATTCACACAGAAAGACAAATTGTCCAACATCTGATTTGCTTTACTCACTGCCACCAAGCACAGGAACAGCAATAGGCCATTCAACCCCTCAAGCCTGTTCCACCATTCAGTGAAATCAAGGCTAATCTGTATCCCAACTCCATCCAACCGCCTTGGCTCCATATCCCTTATTACACAAGGCTACCAAAATTCTAAATCAATTGCAGATTTAAAATTAATTGAGCTAGTATCCACTGCTTTTTGTGGGAGGATCCACAATACTACCACCCTTTACATGTGTTTCTTAATTTCTCTCCTGAATGACCTGGCTCTGATTTTACTTTATGTCCCCTTATTTTAGGCACCCCCTCCAGCAAAAAAAATTTCTCTCTAACTATCCTATCAATTCCTCTCAAAATTCGCAAGACCTCAAACAAATTACCACTTAATCTTCTATATTCCAGGGAATACATGTCTAATTTGTGCATCACTCCTCATAATGTATGCAGCCCTGGTAACATTCTGGTGAAGCCGCCGCAGCTATACTCACTCACTTAATCTATCAATGTCTCTTTATAATTTTGTGTTTCCATCTGCATACTTATCATGCCACCAATCTCTATCATTGGCATATTTGGCTATATGGCTCTCTATTGTATTATTCAAGTCAATAATAAATAGGGGGGCACCATAGTCACTTTCTTCCAATTCAAGTACGTACCCATTATCCCGACTGTCTTCTAACCCCCTACCAATCTCCCAAAAAGGTCAATAGTTTTTCTCTTGCTTTTCTTAAACAATGGTTACATTTTCATTTTCCAATTTTAAAAAGGGACAATTCCTGAATCAAGAATGCTTTGGAGGATTATGGCTAGTGCATCTACAATTTCCCTACCACTTCATTTAAAATTCTGGGGTGGAAACCATCAAGTCCTGGGAATTTGTCACTCTTTAGTGCCATTATTTTTTCTAATACGGTTTTCTTGCTTACTTTAACTTTAGTGAGTTCCAGTCCTTGATTCATTATTCGTTTCCCTGAAATTTCAAGTATACTATCTCTCCCTCTACTGTGAAGACTGACACAAAGTAAATTATTCAACAAGTTCTTTATATCTGCCAGTCCCTGGAATACAATATTCTTTGCATTTTTGTGTGCTCTTCCCTTTAGTTTATGTTATCTCTGACCTCTTTTGTCAACCATAGCTATTTTAAGTAGAGCTTTTGCTCCTTTGGGCTATATACTGTGTAAAGCTAAATTCTTTTTCTTTCAAAAACACTTCCTGCTGTTCACCTGTAGTTGTATCCGATAACAGTTTTGATCTATTAACTGTCAGTCACTCTCAGCCATCCCAAAATCTAGAATCTCGTTGACTGTTAAGTTTCTCCTTTTTCAAATCTGACACTGAATTTGATTATATTATGATCATTGCTAATGTTCCCTTCTTTTAGATTAACCAAATCTTGCTCATTGCTTATTTTCAAATCTAGTATGGCCTTCCCTCAGTTATTATGGCACAGGAGGAAGCCATTCAGTCCATTGAGTCCATGCCAGCTCTCTAGAGCAATCCAGTCAGTTCCATTCCCCCGCTCTATTCCGTAGCCCTGCAAGTTTATTTCCAAATGCCTATCCAATTTTCTTTAGAAATCATTCATCTCCGTTTCTATCACCCTTATAGATTCCAGGTTATTACCACTGGCTGCGTAAAAAAAGTTCTTCCTCCCATCCCCAATTTCTCTTGCCCCAAACCTAAAAACTGTGCCCCCTGGTCCTTGTACCATCAGCTAATGGAAACAGCTCTTCTATAGCTACCTTATCTAAACCTGCCATAATCCTGTACACCTCTAGCAAATCTGCCCTCAATCTCCTTTGCTCCAAGGAGAACAACTCCAGCTTCTCCAACCTAACCTTGTAGCTAAATCCCCTCATCCCTGGAACCATTCTGGTAATTCTCCTCTGTACCCTCTCAAGGACATCACATCCTTCCTAAAGTGTAATGACCAGAATTGGACACAATACTCTAGTTGTGATCTAACAAGGGCTTTATAAAGCTGCAGCATAACTTCCCTGCTTTTGTACTGAATACCTCTAATTATGAAGCCCAGGATCCCACATGCTTTGCTAATTACTCTCTCAATATATCCTGCCAGCTTCAAAGACCTATGCATATGAAACCCCAGGGCCCTCTGTCCCTGCACATACTTTAGAACTGTGTGACTAAGTATATATTGCCTCTCCCTATCTCTTCTGCCAAAATGCATCACGTCACATTACTCTGTAAATTCCATCTGCCACTTGTCTACTCTGTAAATTCCATCTGCCACTTGTCTGCCCATTCTACTAGCCTACCTACATCCAGTTGCAGTTGATTGGTATCATGTGGCCATGTGAGCCTCATGGAAGATGGCAGGATCCCCAAGGACACATTGTTCAGTGAGCTCGTCACTGGTATCAGACCCACCGGCCGTCCATGTCTCCGCTTTAAAGACGTCTGCAAACGCGACATGAAGTCCTGTGACACTGATCACAAGTCGTGGGAGTCAGTTGCCAGTGATCGCCAGAGCTGGCAGGCAGCCATAAAGGCGGGGCTAAAGTGTGACGAGTCAAAGAGACTTAGCAGTCGGCAGAAAAAAAAGACAGAAGCGCAAGGAGAGAGCCAACTGTGTAACAGCCCCGACAACCAATTTTATCTGCAGCGCCTGTGGAAGAGTCTGTCACTCGAGAATTGGCTTTTATAGCCACTCCAGGCGCTGCTTCACAAACCACTGATCACCTCCAGGCACTTACCCATTGTCTCTCGAGACAAGGAGGCCAAAGAAGATGATGATGATGATTGGGATCATCCTGTTTGTTAAACCTCCAGGTTCATATAATTGGCAAATTTTGAAATGTTACTATTTCCCAATATCCAAGACTTGCTGTTTTCTGTCCTTAAGCCATATTTTTTATCCAAACTGACAGCGGCCTGCAAATTTCATGAGCCTCAATTTTGTTAACCTGCCTTTTAAGTGGTACTTTGTCAAAGAGTTTCTTAAAATCCATATAGACAACATCCACTGCATTCCCTTCATTAACCTCTAAGCTAATCAAAACATTGAAGATTAGTCAAACACAATATGCCTTTTACAAATCCATGCAAGGCTCTCTTTAACTAACTCAAACCTTACCATTATTGTTTCTAAAACCTTACCCATCACTGACGTTAAACTGACCAGCCTCTAGTTACTAGGAATGTCCTTAGACCCTTTCATGAATAACAGTGTCATTTATTTGTCACTTTCCAATCCTCTAGCACCTGCCCCATATCTAGGGAAGATTGGAAGATTACGGCAAGCCCTTCTGCTGTCACCATGCCCACTTCCCTTAGCAACCTGGGATGCAAGCCATCCCAACCAGGCAACTTGTCCACTCTAAGGCAGGATGTACTGGAAAGGCTGGCTATGCGATCATTTTTCACCCCATCCACTACCTCTAACATTTCCACTTCTACCAATATTTTGTCAGCATTCTCTTCCTAAGAAAGCACTGATACAAAGTGCACATTAAGTATTCTAGCCAGGCCCAACACCTCGAAGCTTAGATCACCCTTTTTGTCCCTAATACTTCCCCTTACTATTTACACGCCAATAGAAGATATCTGGGATCCCTTTTTATGTTAATTGCCATTCTATGCTCATATTTTCTCTTTGCCAGTCTTATTTTCCTCTTCACTCCCCCTCTCAACCTATTGTATTTGGTCTGGTTGCCACTTGAAATATTCATCTGATATGCATCATATACTGTCTCTTTTTGTTTCATCATATTCTCTATCGCCCTCTTCATCCAAGGAGCCCTGGCTTTAGCTCCCCTGTTTCCCTCTGGTTGGAATGTACCCAGCCTGTATCTGAAACATCTCCTTCTTAAAGATCACCATTGACCCATTTCAGTTTTTCCTGTCAATCTTTGGTTCCATTTTACCCTGGCTGGATCTCCTCTCATTCCATTGAAGTTAGCCGACTTCCCCTTTAGAAGTTCTGCTTTGGACTGTTCCTTGCGCTTCTCCATTACTAATCTAAACCTCATTTTGCAACTATCACTCTTACTCATCTGTTCCCACACAGACACTTGGTCCACCTCATTCCCCAGAACCAGCAATGTCTCCCTTCTCAGTTGGACCAAGAACATACTGGTCAAGGAAGTTCTCCTGACCACATTTCAGAAATTCCTCCTCCTCATTTCCCTTTACTTTGCATTATCCCAATCGATATTTGAGTAAAGTTCCCCCAATATCACCACTCTATGGTTCTTGCAGAACTTGTGATTTCCCTGTAGATTTGCTCCTTTATTTCCCTCACTATTTAGAGACCTATAGAATTCCTCCTGTAGAAAACCTTTTCGCTTCTCAACTCTAACTAAATGGATTTTGTCCTTGCTCCCTCAAAGACATCCTCTCTTTCAACACTGCAATGTCTTCGCTAATCAGTACTGCCACCCCACCTCCCTTTTTTCCTTCCCTATCTTTCCTGAACACTTTTTATCTGTGACTATCAAGTGCCCAGTCCTCAGCATTTTTAAGCCACATTTCTGTTATTGCCACATCATAGTCCCACAAGGCTATTGGTGCTTGTAGCTCACCAACTTTATTTACCACACTTTGTGCATTTACATACATGCATTCTAAACCGGTCTCTGTATTCCTCCTCGTCCTCCTTAGTTTGCTTCCAGCTAATAGTGTACTAATTCCTTCTCTAGTACTGTCCAACACTCTCACTCCTTTATGCACCTCATTCCTCTTTTCAACTTCTATATGCTGGTGCACACCCCTCCGCCAATTTAGTTTAAACCATTCCCAACCACACTAGTGAACCTCCTCGAGAGCAGATTAGTCCCAGTCCTGTTGAGGTGTAACCAGTCCCTTTTGAATAGGTGCCTCCTGTCCCAGAACTGGTCCCAATGCCCCGAAAAAATCTGATGCACTTCCTCCTGCACCATGTCTCAAACCACGCATTGATCTTCCCTACCTTCCTATTTCTAATTTCACCGGCATGTGAAACAGGGAACAATCCAGAGATTACTACCTTTGAGGTATTACTTTTTAACTTCCTCTCTAGCTCCTGCAAATCTGACTGTAGGACATCAATACTTCCCTCTCTACGTTGTTGGTCCCGATGTGTACTACAACTTCTGGCTCACTCCCTTCCCTCTGCAGGATATTCTGCACTGCCATGCAGGCCCCCCACCTGCCAAGAATGAGGCACACATTATTTTGCCACATGAACATTAAAACTTAGAATTGTTGCTGGGAAGAAAAGAGGGCCTATCACAAGGAATTGCCAGGCCCCTCGCTGGAAAGACCTTTTTTGCATACTGGCAGACAGTGTTGGAACAAAGGACCCAGTCCCTGCTTCCCCAATGCACAGAAGACCTGGTCAGACCAGTTTAGTCACATAACTAACTGGTGGTTGGAGTTTTTTGAATTTGAACTCGAGTTTTAAAACTCAGAAAGCTGTTTGCTCCTGGACTGAAAAGATCTATCTCCTGTCTGCTCTCATCTCTTTCTCATGGAACTGAAGACCCATTGAAGACACATGAATCCCAAGAGAGAAAAGTCTCCTACAGTGAACAAGGTTTAAGAGTACTGGGCCCCAACAAAAAGAACTACAGTGAACTCAAAGCTCAGTAAAAGCCCCTCTTCAGAGATTGCCTCAAACTTTTTTTACTTTATTTTTCTTCAGCTCTTTTCTGTCTCCATTTGTATGTGCGTATCACATATGCATGCTAGCGTGGGGCGCGGCGTGTATCTGCAGGCATTAACCGAATTACAGTTTAAGTTTAAGGTTTAATAAATTTTACTTTTCTTTAAACCTGAGAAAACCCGTTCATGCTCATTTCGTTGCCTTATAATTGGAAAGCGGTGAACAAGGATTCACCAGGGAGGAGCTCAAAACAGTGTTTAAAAATTAAACCCTGTTGCAATAAGACCAGGTGAAGACAGTAAAAGACCCCTAGACACCTTCCTCATCTGACTGTAACAGCACCATCTTCATGTTGTCCATTACCCTGGCACCAAGGAGGCAACACACCATGCGGAACTCACGATTATGGTTTGTCCCCCAACTATGGAACCTCCTATAACAACTGAATTTCTACACTTTGCTGTCCCCATTCCCCCCCCACCCATGCAGTCCCTTGCCCATTGGTACCATGAATATGGCCTGCACTCCAAGACATCGTCAATCCCAGCAGTCTCCAATGCTGGACACCACTTTGAGAGTGGCACACACCCGGAAGACTCTGCACTTCCTACTCTTCTAGATGACCAAACATCTACCATCCTGAACTCTCACTGCCAATGGGGTGGCCAACTCCTGGAACGTACTCTTCAGGGAATACTCAGGCTCGCATTGGTTCTAGAACATATTGCTCCAGAAAACTCTCTTGAATGCACTCAAGAAGTTCACAACCTTTGACTCGTGTCAGTCTGCTCTTCCCAATCTTTATGAAAATTAAAGTCTCCCATTATAATAATTGTTTTTGCTACAAGCCTCCCTAAACTCAGATTGTTGGGATAGCTTCAGTTTGTCAACCAAACCTCCAGGCACCTTATTTCCCATACAAATTAATTTCTTTATATTCCTGGAATTTCTGTCCCCATGTAATGCATTTTGCATTTCTCTACACTAAATTTCATCAGCCACCTGTCTGCCCAATTCCCAAGTATATTGAGATCCTCCTGCAGCTTATCCTGTTCATTTTTGCAGCCTAACACCTTCATTAACTCTGCATTATCTGCAAAGTTAGCCACTGTGCTTGCAACTCCCAACTGTAGGTCATTTATTAAAATAAAGATCTTCCAAAACAAACCCCTACAGGACCCCATGGGTAACATTCTCCCAGGCTGATGACAATTTCTTTACTCACTATCCTGTAGATTTAATTGATCAATTATGCATCCATTGTAAAATGTATCTACAGATTCCTGTTTTCTTGATTTTCAATACCAGCCCTTCCAGAGGAACTGGTGCCAATATTGTCGCCAAGTCAGAAGGTTTTGGTTCAAGTCCAGCTCCGCGGACCCGAACACAAAAATCTAGGTCGTCACTCCAATGCAGTACTGAGGAAGTGCTGAATTTTGGATGAGGCAACAAACCAAGGTCCTGTCTGTCTTCTCAGGTGAATGTAAATGATCCCATGGTACTACTTTGAAGAGCAGGCAAATTATCCCCAGTATCCTGGCCAATATTTACCTTTGCTTCAACCGTAATGTACTGGTTCTCTTCAGGACATGAAAGGTGCTATATCACTGCAAGTTCTTTCTTTCACATTGCAATCCATATTCACTGCGCTTCACATTTATTTTGGAAGGAGATTTCCTTTGGTTCTTAGTTCTGTCTTGGGCTGCACTGCTTGGTAACCAAGTGATACCCTCCAACTGTGACTGTTATTTTGTGATCAACAAGTAGGAAGCAGTATTTTAGCTGTGCCTTTCAATCCAAGTCAGATTCAACTTCTCGAAGATAGAGGCATCTCATTTCCATTTGGTATAAGAGTTTATGCTTGTAAACTGCTAAATTATAATCCACATATATCCATCACTAACTGTTGGACTGCGTGCCAATTTCAAGATATTGATAAAAGTTACTCTTCTGCTATTTTATTTGCTCACACAATAACAGAACTAAGTCCCAATCCAAATATAGAAGTAATTTATAAAAAATATTTGATAAAAATTAGAACCAAAAGGTAATATCCTTAGCAATCAATATTCACCTTGACTATTAAAGCACATGCTTTAATCCACTTACATGCAACTCTCAGGCCAGCAGTAAACAATTATTCATCCAGCAATGATACCAGAAAGTCTGTAGTTTCAGAGTTTGATTGTCTATACCAAGCTGTTTGTTGTGTCCTGGTTTAATGATCTTAGTACATATACAACTGCTGTAAAAGTACAAACACTACAAGGATTTAAACTCAATTTCTGCTTCAATAGTGAATTAAGTGGATTGGTAAGAAAAGTGAAAACCTTTTGAGAGTTCAGCCCAAATTAAGCAACAAAGAGTGATAAGAAGTCTTCAAATAGACTAGTTAGTTGGAGTACCATATACAATTTATCACCTGAAAGAATATAAAAACAATGGAAAAAATGCACCTTAGATTAATTATACCAGCAGAGATAACCGGTTACAGTTTGGCAGACAGACTTGGAAAGTTGGATTACTTTCCGGAGAGCTGAGAAGTTTGAAGCGTGACTTGATAAGAGTCTTCAAGATCATGAAGGTTTATAAAAATGACAAATAGCAGTGGGCTGTTTCTATTTGTTGATAACATGGGCAACAAGAGTGGCCTGGCCAAGAGAATTCAACGAATGATGACACCCCTTTGATGCTATCCAGCAAACTCCTGCCAGAAAATATACTCATGTATACAGGCTGAGACAGGATCAGGCTTGGTGTCAGATGCTCTCCACGGTCAGATTAGCTGCCAGCACTCAATGGCGAAGTTTCCACCCGAAGAATGAAGATGAGCAAATAACTTGTTGGTTGTTGGAATCTGTAGAACTGTAACTCAGCACAAGCCACCAACTGTAAGAAAATAAAGAAAATAAAAGAAAATTGAGGGGAAATAGTGCAGCAGCTACAAAGATTTCTAACAAGAATTTCTGTTCAATTAGTCACTGTATCCTTTAACTGACGTTTACTTATACTTCCAGGTATCACATGGTAAAATATATCCATTTGTGCCCAGCTTAGTATCAAAATAAACAACCCTCATTCACTGGAAGGTCAGCTACACTGACAATCTTCTGGAGCAGATGCATTCTGTATTGCTTAGGATGATATTTCAGAAGCATTTTTCTTGAAGTTCTGTGGCAAGTATGTGGCCCAATGCGAGGCAGTTCAGTTCTTTCATAACTTTGAACATACAAGTGCGTACCATATACATGATGCACTGCGGCAACTCGACAAAGCTCCTCACCTTTCCAAACTGGCGACCTCTACCACCTAGAACAAGGACAGCAGATGCATGGGAACAGCACCATCTGCAAGTTCCCCTCCATGCCATCCTGATATGGAACTATATCGCCATTCCTTCACTGTCACTGGGTCAAAAACCTAGAACTCCCTAACAGCGCCATAGGTGCACCTACACTCCAAGGACTGCAATTGTTCAACAGGGCAGCTCACTACCACTTTCTCAAGGGCAGTCAAGGATGGGTAACAAATGCTGGCCTGCGAGCAACACTCACACCCCATGAAAAGAATAAAAAGAAACAAGTTAGATCACTTTGAATCTCACAACTTTAATGTGCATGTATTATGTGAACTTGTAGTTACATGTTGGACTGGTGCTGACTGCTCTTTCTGCCAACACGGTCCAGCAGTTTCTTTTCAAATTAAGGCTGCTTAGCCTATGTGCCATGTTGAACTGGGCTGTAAAGGGCATCAAAGGATTTCATTTTTGTTCCACTAATTTTAAAACACAGACTTATTAATGTATGACTTGTCTCCTGCTGTATTGTCCCCTTCCTTTCAAATCCAGCTGAATATCTATTTTTTCTGCCAAATTTTAGGGTTGATCAAATTTTAGTTTCAACCGTTTATACATAAGGCTCAGGATATGGCTTAAGTGTTAAATATATAATTAGCATTGTTTTCACTACTGAGAATGATGCTTAGATGCCACTGATAATTGACAGACGTTCCACTAAAATTGATTTAATAGAAGTAACTGCATAAATAGTATTAGCTAACATTAAAGAACCCAATGATTATGCTGCTGGAACTGATTCCATATACCCCAGACTTTTTAAGAAAATGAAAATATTTTATACAAGTTACTGGCTCATATATTCAGTAGTTCTTTTGAGATCTGGGTTACATTCAGTGAACAGGAACAAGGCACTTGCAGTTCCAATAATTAAGTGGTGGAAGAAATTAGACTATGGGAACTAAAGGCCTGTCAGTTTGATGTCAGTTGCAGTAGATGTGACTTATGATCACATGAGTCTGACAGTTATTAGGGAATGCTGGCATGGCTTTATGAAATAGATGACCTGTCTCTCAATCCGAAGAGAGTTCTTGGAGGAGATGACCAATTCAGTGGATGATGGCAAAATGGTTTCCAGAATGCCTTTGATAAAGTGCCAAATAAACATATATAAGAAAAGATTGCATATTTAGGAATTGGTAGGCAGTTATTAAGCTAGATAGACAAATGGCTTCAATTTTGTAGGCAGACCTAGTGTACATCGGTACAGGGCCAGGTCACAAGTGGAAAATCATTGCTGCTCATTATTTTCATTAATGATTTGGTGAGAGCAATAATGGAACTATTCACAACTTTATATGTGACACAAATATGAATACAAGGTATGGAATTTGGACAAAATCAATAGATTGCAGTCCAATTTAGCTATATTAGAGTACTGGGCTAATGTAGATGCCCTTCAGCGTGGATAAATGCAGCCTTTATGCATCCGCGTTTAAGAAGAATACGTGTACCATGCAGGGCTACCTGGTAAAGCTTACAGATCAAGACAGGGGCACGGTGACCAGAGCTGATTTTACATTTTTCCCTTTTATAGCATAAAAAAAAAATGGGAAAATGCTGAAAAAATAAATGAAATTTTTACAAAGTAACTCTAGTAGCATTCAACAGTTGTGGAAGACTTCAAGATGGTGTGAAGAATAATTCTGTATGCAGTAATGAACTGTGCTACAATAAGAACACTATTGTGATGGACATGGATAACATATATGAAGCTAGTGGTTCCTCGCTGGTAAAAGACCATATGGAAGGCTACATCCAATATAGCAGAACTATGTCTATCAAGAACAGAAAGGAAGTGACAAATAGTCAATAGCAGAAAAAATAATGATCTTTGTGGCACCCATATTATGAATAGCTGATTACAAACATCTAAATAAACTGAGCAAACCTTACCACAAAAATGAAACCCCTGACAACTGTCTCACATACAGACATTCCATCAGTGCATTTTATTCTCTCTTTTCCCCACCTCACCCTGAGGAACACATTCACGGGCACCTTGGCAAAGCACCATGATTTTTGCAAAATTCTGCTTTAATTGTCTGCTAATTCTCACCAACTATTTCTTAGGTTTTTAAATCCACTTATATGTTTTAAGTCATTTATCTGACTGTTTACATACTGAAGCATTTGAAGTATCATGGGAAGAGAGGATTTCACTACTTAACGTGAACTAATCTTCATGTCCACAAACAAATATTTTCTAACAGGGGTCATGCAAGATCAAACAGATGAGAACAAAGAGTCTGATGTTTTTCCCACTTCTTTCCTCAAGGAAACAAAGGCAAATTGTTGGATTCTGTTCTGAATTTCTATCCTGGATCAAACATTGATGAGTTATGGAAACTCCTTTTACAGGATATTAGAAGGGGAAAATTTGCAGACAGCAAACTCAAACCAAACAACACATCAAGATCTGACAGAGTCACTCAATTCATCAGGACCTCAATATCATCACACTTTGAATGTGGAAGGGGAAATGTTTGTCTGTTGGAAAAGATTTCAGTTATCATAACAAAACATGTAAATTAGCACTTAAATATGCACAGTAGCATTTAGTACCTTTCCAGGAAATGAATTCTTGCTCTTTCCAGTTTCTATGTTTGGCATTAAAAAGCAATGCACTTTTTTTGAGATGACCAAAAATGTGACTGTGCATTTCTGAAACATAATCAGTAAGTAAAACTTGATGGAGAAGCTATTGAATATAAGAATTGCTTCCTGTTTCTAGTGCCATATTTGTGTAGTTGATGAAATTATTCATATGAAGTACAGGTCAACATTATTCTCGGATGGAATCAATATTCTAAAAGAAAGACTTGCATTTATTTAGTGCCTTTCATGACCTCAAGCCGTCCCAAAGCACTTTACAGCCAGTGAAGTGTAGTCACTGTCATAATGTAGGAAACAAGCTAGCCAGTTTGTACACAGCAAAGTCTCGCGAACAGCAATGTGATAATGAACAAAATTTTTTTTGTGATGTTGGTTGAGGGATAGCTATTGGTCATATACCATAATACTTCTCATCCACTTTGAGCCATGTGTTAATGGAGTTTGAAATATATATTGTAATTAGGACAGCAATGAGAGTGCTACATTCTGTATCCCTGGCAGGGGAAGGGGGAAAATATCTCTTGGTTTCCCATCCCTGATCTCCGTCCTATGATCCCACTGGAAAGTGTGCATGATTAGACTTGGATGATTTTCTTCTCCATCGCTGCTGTTTGGCCAATTGCAACTCAGAAATGGCATCCTGTGAACTAGACTGCTGACACTTTCTTGACTTGCACATGGCAATTTGGCAGTGATACCTAATGCCCATAGCACTAAATTGGAAGACCAGAAACATGTTAAATGCATTTGTAGCATCATTTGGCAGCAAGTAAATTTTGATGCATATTTTACAGTTATGGTCTGTATGTTTAAGGGGAGAAAAGCATGGGAAGAATGGATTCAGTACTCTGCTCTAATTTCAAAAAAATACATTATAATAATGCACATTCAAGTGTGAAATGGCAGCCCAAACGAGTGTTAGGGGGGAGATTGATTTTTTTTTTTTTTAATTTCCCTTTTCTGGATAGCAGTGAGCAGATGTGGTGCCAATTCCCTGCAGATTGGCGAAAATAGATTGTCATTTGAGTTGCTATTGCATATGGGGACGGCACAGTGGCGCAGTGGTTAGCACTGCAGCCTCACCGCTCCAGCGACCCGGGTTCAGTTCTGGGTACTGCCTGTGTGGAGCTTGCAAGTTCTCCCTGTGACCACATGGGTTTCCTCCGGGTGCTCCGGTTTCCTCCCACATGCCAGACTTGCGGGTGGATGGGTAAATTGGCCATTGTAAAAATTGCCCCTAGTGTAGGTAGGTGGTAGGAGAATTGAGGGAAGGTGGGGATGTGAGGGGAAAAATGGGATTAATGTAGGATTAGTATAAATGGGTGGTTGATGGTCGGCTCGGACTCGGTGGGCCGAAGGGCCTGTTTCGATGCTGTATCACTCTATGACTAAGACACAGATACCGACCATAGTGAGAGGGTTCCAGTGCACACTGACTGTGAAAAGAGCTTTAAACACTTACACAGCCTGGAAAAAAACATAGCATCATTCAGAGTGGGAGAAACCGTACAGATGTTCTGTGCATGGACAAGGCATCAGCTGATCGTCCAACCTGGAAAGGCAAGGACATCCAAACCATGGAGAATACGTGGAAATGTAGGAACTGTGGGAAGGGATTCAATTACCCATCCCAGCTGGAAAATCATCAGCACAGTCACAGTGGGGAGAGACCGTTCACCTACTGTATGTGTGGGAAGTGATTCACTGAGCCATTCTGCCTCCAGTCACACCAGCGACGGAACACTGATGAGAAGCCATTCAGCTGCACTTAACTGTGGAAAGATGTTCAGATGTTCATCCAACCTCATTACACACCAGCGAGTTTACACTGGTTGGTTTCACCTGCTCCATGTGTGTAAAGTGATTCACTCAGAAGCAACACTTGCAAGTTTAGAAGTGACTGCCGGGGTTGGATTCTGCTGTTAATCACATCCAGGATTGACAGTCTGACAATTTTTGGTTTGTTTCTGTTGATGTTAACAACCCCTACAACTGGGTTGGAGTTTAATATTCTGAATATATAGCTGATTTTCAGGGCTGCAGTGTCCCTTTTTAAAAAGTACTCTGTGACCTTTCCTCTTAATTCAGGGATTCCCATCAGAAATGAATTAACAATGAAATTATGAGCTTTTACTTCAATTTGAAATTGATCTTTGGTACAAAATCTACAATCAGTGTCTGAAAGGTTTCACTGATTAACATCTCCAATTAGAAAGTGCTGATTAATCATTGCAGACAATTCTTCCTGACTTGTACATTACACACACTGGCACCTCCATTATCCACCAGAAAAGAGGGGAATGGGAATTGGTGGAGAATCGGGAGTCCCAAAATGTTTCCCCTCCCATCCAGTGCAGCAATCTACTGAGCACAGGAATGGAGACAAGTCCAATCCAAGTAATGGGCTGAGTTTAATCTTTCTGGAACTAGTTTATATCATACAGGAGGAGATCACCATCAGTGGCTGGGGTTGGTTTATAGGGCACAATTCTAGAGAGGGTGCAGGAGCAGAGGGGCTTCAGGACGTATGTGCATGGGTGACGGAGAGTGGCAGCGCTGGTTAGGGAAGTGGTTGTGGGAAGGGAGTGCATGCGGGCTGCTGGGCTTTCTGGGTGGAGGCACAGAGTGCAGGAGCAAGGAAGATGTGGTGAACCTTTGTGAAGCTCTGGTTTGGCCTCGAATTAAGTGTTGTGTCTGGTTCTGGGCACTGCATTTTGGGAGGGATGTTGGGGCTTTGGAGAAGATGGAGAAAAAATTTGCAGGAATGCTTCCAGACTTGAGGGAGTTCAGTTGCATGGATGGAATGAAGAGTTGGGGTTGTTCTCCTTGGAGGAGCGAGGGTTGAGAGGAGATTTGATGGAGGTGTTCAAAATCATGAGGAGTGTAGACAGAGTAGTTTGGAGAAATTTTTCCCATTGACAGAAGGGTAGAGAACCAGAGGACAGTGATTTAAGGTGAATGGCAAAAGAAAACTTAACACAGCGAGCGGTTAGGATCTGGAATGCATTGCCTGAGTGTGTCATGGAGGCAGATTCAATCGTGGCTTTCAAAAGGCATGGGATAAGCACCTGAAGAAAAAATAATTTTTAGGGCTATGGAGAAAGGGTCCAGCTGAGTTGCTTGCAGAATCCCAGCATGGACATGATGGGCCGAATGTCCTCCTTCTTTGCTATAAACAATATATGATTCCATAAACCTTCCAACTCTGCATAGTTTAGTAGCACTTGTTTATATATTTAGCAACAAATCAACTGGACCAATCACAAGCAACAGAATTCATAGTGCTTTCAATGTAGAAATGTCTAATGGTGATTTATTTACATGTGGGGCAGAAAAAAAAGACAAAGAAATAAAGTAACAGACTTTATGGTATGAGGATCAGAAAACTTTCTGAAAGGATGGGTTTTGTAAAGGTTAGGGATGGTGAAAGAAAGAGAGAAATTTAATAAAGTAGGGCCAGGGTACCTTAAGGCTTCGTTAATAATGGTGAGTAAAGGCCTGCTCAGGTATGAAATTGAA
Source organism: Heterodontus francisci (assembly GCF_036365525.1). Taxonomy (NCBI): domain Eukaryota; kingdom Metazoa; phylum Chordata; class Chondrichthyes; order Heterodontiformes; family Heterodontidae; genus Heterodontus; species Heterodontus francisci. The sequence continues at coordinate 71,933,725 of NC_090388.1, read as the reverse complement.
ACCCAACCCGTGCCCGACCGGATCACATCCAACTAGAACCCGATCCGGGCCCAAGTCCTTTGATTTTTTCCTGCGCCCAACATGACCCGAATAGCGTAATAAAGTTAATTACGAAGATTACTTCCCTCCCTGAGCATGGCAGCACTGTGTCCATGTCCAGCCCAGCCCGACCCCGAATGCCAAACCCAGAAGAGAGACCCGACCCCGACATGTCATCAGGTCTGGTAGGGTTTGGGTTGGGTAGCCATGATGGTGAGGGGGAAATTGCCCAAAATTCAGATCACCAAAGGGCTTTGAGGAAGACAGGAAGGGTGGAGGTCAGAAACATAGGGTAGGACAAGGCCATAAAAAAAAATGAAAATGGGGACACAGGTTTCGAATTGTGTGTGCTCGAAAACATGCAGCCAATGTTGGTAATAGGATTTGTGAGACATGACATAATCAACTGGATTTTAAACAAATTGAAATTTATGGAGGCTAGAAGATTTATGAATGCAGACTGGCAAGGAGAAATCAAGTCTCGAGTGGCAAAAGCAACCAATCATGACTGTCCCAAAATATTTGTAGATATTACTATCTAGTATTTCATACCAATGGTGTGATGTTCAAAAATGAACATGAGCTCCATTAAAATGTTTGTAAAGCATCTAAATATCAACAAGACTGATGCGCTCACGTGAACACCATACTTCAGTACCTAATATCCTTCCTCCGTCTTCAATCTCATCTCTCTTTAATAAAGCCTGATGTTCTGTTTGTCTATATCTAATGGGATGGTAGCATATTGGCAATGTTACTGGATGAGTAACCTAGACGCCTGGATTAATGCTCAAGACATGAGCTCAAATCCCACCACAGCAGCTTGGGGAATTTGAATTCAATTAGTTAATAAATCCAAAATAAAAAGCCAGTCTCAGTAATGATGACCATGAAACAAACGGATTGTAAAAACCCAACTGCCCTTCCCAGAAGGAAATCTGCCATCCTTACCTGGTCTGGCCTACATGTGACTCCAGACCTACAGCAATGTGGTCAATTCTTAATTGGCCTCTGAAATGGCCTAGCAAATCACTGTTTTATCAAACTGCTACAGAAAGTCAAAGAAGAATAAAACTGGCAGCATTGACCTAGGCAGTGCCAAAGACAAAGGCACAACCTGCCAGTCAGCCATACAAAGTCATCCTCATTAACATCTGCAGACTTGTGACAAGATTGGGAGAACTATCCCACAGATTAGTCAAGCAACAGCCTGACATAGATATACTTACCAAATCATACCTTACAGCCAATGTTCCAGACACCTTTATCACCATCCCTCAGTCTGTCCTGCCAGGGAGACAGACGTGGCAGAACAGTGGTATCCAACCGGGAGGAAGTGGCCCTCAACATTGAGACCCGACTCTATGAAGTATCATGGCATCAGGTAATATAAATGGGCAAAGAACCCTTGTGCTGATTACCATCTACGGCCCTCCTTCAACTAAAAATTTAGGTCTTTGATCTTGCTATTCGTCATCACACTTAATCTACCTTTTAATTCTTACTTATTTTTCACCTCAGTGAAGTACTTTGGTACATTTTATGTTAATGCCACCAGATAATGGCAAGTTGTTGGTGTGTCCATACACCCCTTCGGAACTGCTCTAAATTTATTAAGTCCTGTCATTCCCAGCACTAGTAGCAAAACTATGACTACTAACACAGCTCTATTCATCTATTTTTTTCCACTTAGGCTTTTGATTTATATGGAGACCTTAGTTAACAACATAAATGATTTTTCATCTTCAGTAAAATCAGATCAAAACTCAAACCACAATCCCATTACCAGATATCCTTCTGAAGATTCCTGTGCTGCTGTGAACTTGGCAAAAAGATGGCAACTTTGGCTCAAGCACTGAATGCAGTACAGCAATGTCAGTTAAAAAAAGTCCAACAAAAACACGTGTCTAATCTTAAAATATTCAACAGCTACAGAAACAATAGCACACAAACAGCAGTACTGTATGGCTGACACTCCACTAAAGGAAGTTGCCTTATGGTGCAAACAATACATCCCAAATAATTTTACCCATTTACTTGTAAACCAATCTAACACATTTCCATCCCACTTCAAGTCTTTTGCAACCAACGGGCACCAGTTTAGGTTCATTTGCTAAGGCAATCAGATCTGTAATTTGACTTACTTTCTTACTTTGAATACAAGGTTCCAATTTGGATAGAGCACATTATTTTAAGTAGTCTATTTCCACTGAGGAGAACACTAAAAATGGTGCTTTAAATCAATCCCATCCATAACCTACAAAGCCAACCAGTTTAGGTGCAAAGATATATCAGCGACAACTCTCCCGGGAAATATAAACTTACAGATTCTTTACCTGGATTTATTTCTCGTTTTAAGATCCCCACCAAAATTATGCCACTCTCTTCACATTTTAGATGACTATATCTCTGTTACCAACAGCTTCAGCCAGCAACCCAGCCGCCATGTTTCTGTTAGTCATGTCTCCTCCCCCTATATGTCGCGCGAGATTTGGAGCTGGCTTGATAACCACCTTGGCCGGCGGGAAATGCTCTTGGTTTCTCTTAAAAAACGCAGGAAGCTTTATATTTCAATTTTGCATCGATACTTGTCTGAAGTACGATACGCAGATTCAACCAGCAACCTGCATTCCGCGGAGGGCGGGCGGCAATTTGTTTTCATGTTTGACGTGCGCTGATTTCAGGCAGGCGGACGGACGGAGGAAAAAAAAGGGGGAAGGAGGCGGGACTTATTCAGCTTTGGTCATAATCAAGCCCGGGTGAGAGTTTGAAACCCTTTATTCTTCAAACGTTAAATTATTAAACCAAAGCTGAAGTGAGTTAGAGTGTAAGTAATTTATTTTGCGAGACGGATGATTAAGAGAAACAGAGTCTGAGTGTGTGGGAAAGAGGGGTGAAGTCTCGCGGGGCTGGTTCAGTTAGAGAGAGAAACATTTGAAAGGCCTCGAATGAGGCTGGGCTAGTCACGCGCGAGCAACGGCCCCCTCCCCCCCTTCCAGGTAAGGTGCTCGTCTCCCTAGCAACGGGTCGCCTTGTTGTGTTCGCCGGCTTTAGCATCCGAACGAGTCCGCCGGGGCGGTAGAGAGACGGACTGAGGTTCTTCTATTGCGGGGGGTTGGGTCAAGTAGTTCGGGTGATCTAACTCGCTTTGCTGTTATCTGGGCCCCGGCGTTGTTGTTGCCAATGCTGGTGGTGGGAAGCTGATGGCGACGGGAGGGTGAGTGCTGGCGAGGCAATCTCTGGGTTCGTGTTTTTTTAGACCGCGGTTCGTTATGTTCATCTTTGATGTCTTACTGAGACAGTGTTGCACACTGTTTCTGCCAAGGCGCCAAACCAAAGGCTGACCACTTTGCTGTCCGTGTGAAGCGGCTTGGGGTGCACTTCAACACAGAACTGATAAGGGGACCAGCTTCCCTTCCTTTTCCCATTTAATTCAACTCCTTCTTTCCTTTTCTTTGCCCCTTTCCATCTGATTCCCGAGTGTATTAGAGCCAAGATGTGAGAGACCATTTGTACAGTAAGGTTATACGAGGAGGGAAACTTGCATCACTTTGGTTTGACACTGCGTGGAACTAATCTCCAGTCTATCTGGATCGCCGAGGCAATCTATAAACTCTGCTTTGTTTTTATTAATTTTCTGCATCTGTTGCCTTACTGATGCATAAATTCAAAATCAGAGCACAAAAATATCTTCATTTTAAAGATTTATGTATGTCTCTTGCTGCAGTCTTTCATTTAACAAATCTCGTGGAATGGTAGGGCATCTACTTCATGTCGTGACCGTTTTTACGGTCTCCAACTAGTCAAGTAAGCAAATTTGTTACATTTTACTGTCAAGCAACATAGAAATTCAGTAATAGGCCTTTCAGCCTGTCGATCCTGTTCTGTCATTCTATTTAATTATGTCTGATCTGTATCAACAATTATACAGCACAGAAACAGGCCCTTCGGCCCATCGTGTCTTTATCCATATCCACCTTTGTTCCATATGCCTTGATACTCTTGGCAAACAAAAAAAATAATCTCGATCTTGAAAATTTCAATTGACCTGGTATACACAGCCTTTTGGGGAGAACGTTGCCATATTTCTATGACCCTATGACTGATGAATAAATTATCTTTAAGGATATTTGTAGAATTGTGTATTTTAATTTCCTTTGAAGAATATATTAAAGTACTGTGTCTGAGTTGATGTGACAGTCATGTAGGCAGATGAAAGGCCTACATGGCCTTCATAACCTGAAACGTTAACTGTTTCTCTGCAGATGCTGTTTGACCTGCTGAGTATTTCCAGTACTTTCTGTTTTTGTTTCAGATTTTCAGCATTTTCTGTTTTTGTTTCAGACTTTCAGCATCCACGGTATTTTGCTTTTGACAGTTATCGTACCCTGTAAAAAGTACTTTTGGCATATGCCTAAAAAGCAGGGTGAGACTGCAGATTTGCAGTTGATCCTGGGGAGCGGTTTCTAGGATTCTGATTCATCAAATGATCTATAAAGGTGGCAACTTCTGTAACTTGAAATTTCATTGTTCTTTATATAAAAAAAAGAAGTTTGATTTTGAGTGAGATTTGCTCCCACTGTTTTGCATTGATGAAAAGTTCTGAATACTAGTGAGAGTGATGCTTCCTCTGGGGGAGTGTAGCCAGAGCCAAGTCCATGGCACCAAGGCTGGTTCAATAACAAGAGGAATATTGGGAAAGCAATAATGATAGGGGATTCCAGAGATGGGGAACAGATGGGCTTTTCTGTGGTCACAGACATGAATCAAGGATGTTATGCTGTCTCCCTGGTACCAGGGTCAGGGGTGTCACAGAGCAGCTGCAGAGCACTCTGAGGAGGGAGGGTGAGCAGTCAGAGATCGTGGTCCATACCTGTACCAATGACATAAGTAGAAAGAGGGATGATGTTCCTGCAGGTGGATTTTAGGGAGCTAGGAAAGAAACTAGCAAGCAGGACTTCAAAGGTAGTAATTTCCGGATTACCCCCAATGCCATCCTCCAGTGGGTATAGAAATGAGAGGTTAGAGCAGATGAATGCGTGCAGGAGAGAGGGCTTTAGGTTCCTGGGACATTGAGATCAGTTCTGGGGTGATGGGTCCTATAGAGGCTGACGGGTTGCACCTGAACAGAGCTGGGACCAATGTCTTTACAGGGCAGTTTGATACTGCTATCGGGGAGGGTTTAAACTAACTTGGCAGGCAGATGGAAACCAGGAGGTAAAATTAAGAGAGGAAAAACAAAATGCACAAATAATTGGGAGAGACAGATAGCACTAGAGTAAGAAATAGTAAAGTATTAGGTGGGGTCAGAGTAAGAGGAAATGCAATAAAGCTGAAATTGTGTTCACTGTGCATGTATGTGGATGCCCGTTAGTGAGCTGCAGGTGCAGGTAGCCACATGGGAGTATGATGTCATGGTGATAACGGAGACTTGGTTCAAAAAAGGATAGTACTGGGTACTAAATATTCCTGGATACAAGGTGTTCAGGAAGGATAGGGAAAGAAAGAAAGGGGGAGGGATGGCAGTATTGATTAAGGAGAATATTACAATGCTGGCAAGAGAGAATGTCCTAGAGAGGTCAAGAACAGAATCTATTTTGTTAGAGTTAAGAAACAATAAAGGTATGAATACACTACTGGATGTATTCTACAGGCCACCAACCAGTGGGAAAGATACAGAGGTGCAAAAATGATAGAGTAATGATGAGGGACTTTAATTATCCTGATATAGACTGGGATAGTAATGATGTAAAGAACAAAGAGGGGGAAGAGTTTCTAAAGTGTTCTGGAGAATTTTCTAGATCAGTATTGTAACGACCGAATTGGGAAGAGTGCACTAAAGTTAAATAGCAACCATGTCAAGGTAAACACTTTCATTTCAACAAAGAAACTAGTTATTTATTCTAAAGTTTGCAGTCTCTACTTGCTCTGAAGCAGAGCTTTGTGAAAAACGATTAGTCCAAACGACCTTTAACTAATAACCCAGGACTTCCTTCTGAATGATTCTCAGAAAATGATACAGAAATCACAATAATGCCGAAGTAAAATCCCACACTAGCGTTCTGGAGTTAAACAAAGGTAATTACATAGGCATGAGGACAGATTTGGCCCTAGTGGACTGGGCAGGAAGACTAAAAGGTAGGAGAATTGATGAGCAGTGGCAGATGTTTAAAGAGATATTCAATTCCTCCCAACTAAAATATATTCCAGAGAGGAAGAAAGATTCTAAGAGGTGGAAGAAACATCCATGGCTAAGCAAGGAAGTTAAAGATAACATAAAGACAAAAACTAAGGCATACCATATTGCAAAGGCCAGTGGCAGGCTGGAAGATTGGGAAACTTTTAAAGATCAACAAAGGGTTACTAAAGAAGTAATAAAAAGAACAAAGGTAAATTATGAAAGAAAACTAGCGCAAAATATGAAAACGGATAGCAAAAGCTTCTGTAAGTATATAAAAGCTAAGAGAGTAGCTAAAGTGAATGCTGGTCCCTTGGAGGATGAGACTGGGGAGTTAATAGAGGGGAACACAGAAATGGCGGAGACACTAAATCAGTATTTTGCCTCAGTTTTCACGGTGGAGGACACGAGTACCATCCCAATAGTAACAGGTAATGCAGAGGTTATAGAAAGAGAGGAACTTAGAAAAATCATCATCAGTAGGGAAAAAGTACTGAGCAAACTATTGGGATTGAAGGCAGACAAGCCCCCAGGGCCTGATGGCCTACATCCTAGGGTCTTAAAGGAAGTGGCAGCGGAGATAGTGGATCCATTGGTTATAATCCAAAATTCCCTGGATGCGGGAAAGGTTCCAGTGGATTGGAAAAAAGCTAATATAACACCCTTATTCAAAAAGAGAGGGAGGCAGAAAGTAGGAAACTAGACCAGTTAGTTTAACATCTGTCATTGGGAAATTTTTTAGAGAGAGATACAGCACTGAAATAGGCCCTTCGGCCCACCGAGTCTGTGCCGACCAACAACCACCCGTTTATACTAATCCTACATTAATCCCACATTCCCTACCACATCCCCACTTTCCCTCAATTCTCCTACCACCTACCTACACTAGGGGCAATTTACAATGGCCAATTTACCTATCAACGTGCAAGTCTTTGGCTGTGGGAGGAAACCGGAGCACCCGGCGGAAACCCACACGGTCACAGGGAGAACTTGCAAACTCCGCACAGGCAATACCCAGAACCGAACCCGGGTCGCTGGAGCTGTGAGGCTGCGGTGCTAACCAGTGCGCCACTGTGCCACCCGGTTGTTGTTGTTAGAATCCATTATTAAGGAAGTAATAACAGGACATTTAGAAAGTCAAAATGCAATCCATCAGAGTCAGCATGGTTTTCTGAAGGGTAAATCGTGTTTGACTAATTTGCTAGAGTTCATCGAAGCTGTGACAAGCAAAGTGGATAATGGGGGTCCTGTAGATGTTGTATATCTGGACTTCTAGAAGGCATTTGAAAGGTGCCGCACAAAAGGTTAATACACGAGGTAAGATCACATGGGGTTGGGGCAATTTATTAGCTTGGATAGAGGATTGGCTAACCAACAGAAAACAGAGTCGGGATAAATGGGTCTTTTTCTGGTTGGCAAGATGTAACTAGTGGGGTGCCACAAGGTTCGGTCCTTGGGCCCCAACTATTTACAATCTGTATTAATGACTTGGATGCAGGGATAGAAGGTACTATAGCCAAATTTGCAGATGACACTAAAATAGGTGGGATAGTAAGTTGCAATAAAAAAGTAAGAAATTTACAAATGGATATGGATAGGTTAGGTGAATGGGCCAAAATTTGGCAGATGGAGTTTAATGTGCATAAGTGTGAGGTTATCCATTTTGGTCGGAAGAATGGAAAGGCAAATTCGTATCTAACTGGAGGGAAACTTCAGAGTGCTTTGGTGCAGAGGGATCTGGGTGTCCTCGTGCATGCATCGCAGAAAGCTAGTATGCAGGTACAGCAGGTGATAAGACAAATGGAATTTTGGCATTTATTGCGAAAGGAATAGAATATAAAAGTAGCGAAGTGCTGCTGCAACTGTACAAGGCATTAGTGAGACTGCACCTGGATTATTGCGTACAGTTTTGGTCCCCTTACTTGAGGAGCGATGTAGTTGCATTGGAGGCAGTTCAGAGGAGGTTCACCAGATTGATTCCAGGGATGAAGGGTTTGTCTTATGAAAAGAGATTGAGCAGTTTAGGCTTTTACTGTCTAGAGTTTAGAAGAATGAGAGGAGATCTAATTGAGGTATATAAGATAATTAAGGGGATTGACAAAGTAGATGTAGAGAGGATATTTCCTCTTGTGGGGCAATCTAGAATGAGAGGTCATAGTTTTAGGATAAGGGATAGCAGATTTAAAACAGAGATGAGGAGAAATTACTTCTCTCAAAGGGTTGTGAGTCTGTGGAATTCACTACCCCAGAGTGTGGTGGATGCTGCGACATTGAGTAAATTTAAGGAGAAGATAGACAGATTTTTAATTAGTGACGGGTTGAAGGGTTATGGAGAATGGGCAGGAAAATGGAGCTGAGGCCGAGATGAGATCAGCCATGATCGTATTGAATGGCGGGGCAGGCTCAAGGGGCAGAATTGCCTACTCCTGCTCCTAGTTCTTATGATCTTATGTTTTCTAGTCCCACTTCTCTGCAGGTCACAACATATATTTTTTAAATGTTTACCCCGTTACCGATTTGGCCAGTCATATACTCTACTCTTTAGCCCAGAATAAAATACACCAACCAGTTTATTATCAAACAAGACTTAGCCAGTAACAAAGCAACGCATTAACATACAGATTGAAATATGAAAATTCCCTTTTTAAATTCCCCCCCCACACACTCATACACTCTGAAAAAAATGCAGAAATTCTCTCTGCAGGGGTCTGTGACAAAAAAAAATACTTTGGCCAGATACTTGATAATTGAGTATTGCTGAAAATAGAGACATGTCGTTGAAGCTTTTCGTCTTGTGCTCATCAGGACAATACGCAAGAAGAACCATTGTAAGGGAAAACAACAGCTTATACTGCTTGAGAACAAGAGTATTGATTGGTTGGCAAGTGAACTCTGGTTGGTAGAGGCATTGCCATGGAGAATGCACTAGTTTACGGTGACACATGAAATAAAAAGGTCAGTTGCAGCGTAGATATGAGGTTGGTTGAGTGGTGAAAGGTTGTTTTTAAGACTGGAGGATGGTATATATTAGGGTTCCCCAGGGGTTGGTCTTAGGACAAATGCTTTTCTTGATCTACATTTAATGACTTCGACTTGGGGTTGAGGGCATAATTTAAAAATTTGCAGACGACACAAAACTTGGAAGAATTGTGAATTATGTGGAGGGTAGTGATAGACTTCAAGAGGACATAGACAAGTTGGTGGAATGGGTGGACATGTGCCAGATGAAATTTAATGCAGAGAAATATGAAGTGATACATTTTGGTCGGAAGAACAAGGAGAGGCAGTATAAAATAAAGGGTACAATTCTAAAGGGGGTGCAGGAGTAGAGGGACCTGGCGGTTTATGTGCACAAATCATTGAAGGTGGCAGGACAGGTTGAGAAAGCCATTAATAAGGCATGTGGGATCCTGGGCTTTATAATTAGAGGCATAGAGTACAAAAGCAAAGAAGTTATGAACCTTTATAAAACACTGGTTCAGCCTCAACTGGAGTATTACCACCAATTCTGGACTCCACACTTTAGGAAGGATGTGAAGGCATTAGAGAGGGTGCGGAAAAGATTTATGTGAATGGTTCTGGGGATGAGGGACTTCAGTTACATTGATAGACTGGCGAAGCTGAGGGTGTTCTCCTTAGAAAAGCAAGGGTTGAGAGAAGATTTGATAGAGGTGTTCAAAATCATGAGGGGTCTGGACAGAGTAGATAAGGAGAAACTGTTCCCATTGGTACAAGAGCAAGAGGCGACATGAGGAAAAACATTTTTATGCAGCAAGTGGTTAGGATCTGGAATGCACTGTCTTGAGAGTTTGGTGGAGGCAGACTCAATTGTGGCTTTCAAAAGGGAATTTGATAAGTAGTTGAAGAGAAAAGATTTTCAGGGTTATGTGGGAAAAGGCAGGGGAGTGGGACTCGCTGAGTTGCTGTCAGAGAGCTGGCATGGATGTGATGGGCCGAATGGCTTCCTTCTGTGCAGTAACCATTCTATATGAAAATAAACATCCTCTATAATAAGTAGCATAAAATTGGAACTGGTGATCTAATACACAACTATAATAAAGCCAGGAAGTGACAGAATTGAAGCCTCTTTGCTAACGCTTGTAACATCAGCTACTTAAATTTATATAATGTCTTTAGCATAATAAAATGTCCCAAGGCGCAACACAGAAGTACAATTAAAAACAAATGAATGCTGAGCTGAAGAGGGAGATATTCATCAAAAACTTGGTAAAAGAGTTTGGTTTCAAGGAGGGTCCAAGGAGGCAAGAGAGGTGAAGGTACAGGCATTTAACGAGCAAATTCCATAGCATGTGGCTTGGGCATGGTACAGTTGGGACAAGGGATCAGGAAGGTTAAGAGCTGAGTGGGAGTGGAGCGGGATTAAAAAAAACACGGTGAGAGCAGACCCAAGACTGGAAGGAGCGAGTGTGGAATGAGATAAAATCCGTGGCGGAAAAGCGGCCATGAGAACTGTACACGAGTGGAGCAGGTTAAAAGGCAAGGCAGAAAGAGCTTGGCTGGAAAGAGCACAGGCAGAAATTGAAAGAGTAACATTAGAATGAGGTCAGAGTCAGTGCGGAGAGGAAGGAACAGCAGAACCCTATAGAAGTTTAGCATAGAAGGTAAGTATTGAGATAAGGATCCAAGTTAAGGAACTGGAATAATTAATCGGGTTTTAAATCTTGTGTTTGTTTTTAAACTCTTAAGTTTTATTTCTGATCAATTTAGGTAATAGTTCAATAAATAGAAGTATGGCAGGGCAGGGCACCGTCAGGTGCACATCCTGCTCCATGTGGGAACTCCAGGACTTTGGTGTCCTGAATAACCACATGTGCAGCAAGAGTGGTCAGCTGGTGGAGCTCGAGCTCCGGTTTTGAGTTTGTGTGGTAGCTCAAGTCATTGCGGTACATCCAAGAGACTGAGAGTTTTGTGCATAGCACCTTACTAGAGGTGGTCACCCCGCAGCTTAAGGGTGAGCAGGCAGAGAGGGAATGAGTGACTGCCAAACAGTCAAGCAGACCAGACAGATAGTGCAGGAGTCCCCTTGAGCACATCTCACTCTCCAATCGGTATTTAGTTCTGAATACTGGTGAGGGTGATGTTTCCTCTGTGGAGCACAGCCAGAAGCAAGTCCATGGCACCACAGGTGGCTCAGCTGTGCAGGGGAGCAGGAGGAATATTGGCAAAGCAACAGTGCTAGAGGATCCTATAGTTAGAGGAACAGACATGAGTTTCAGCGGCTGCTCATGTTCCAAATGTTGCCTCTCTGGTGCTAGGGTGAAGGATGCCACTAGCTGCAGAGCACTCTGAGAGGGGAGGTGAACAGCCAGAGGTCGTGGTCCATATCGGTGCCAGCGACATAAGTAGAAAGAGGGATGCGGTCCTGCAGGCAGATTTTAGGGAGCTAAAAAGGAGAGTAGCAAGCTGGACCTCAAATAATCTCCAGATTATTTTAGAGTCATGGAGACATATAGCACTGAAACGGGCTCTTCAGCCCACCGAGTCTGTGCCAACCAACAACCACCCATTTATACTAATCCTACATTATCCCATTTTCCCTACCACATCCCCACAATTCTCCTACCACCTACCTACACTAGGGGCAATTTACAATGGCCAATTTACCTATCAACCTGCAAGTCTTTGGCTGTGGGAGGAAACTGGAGCACCCGGCGGAAACCCACGCGGTCATGGAGAACTTGCAAACTCCGCACAGGCAGTACCCAGAACTGAACCCAGGTTGCTGGAGCTGTGAGGCTGCGGTGCTAACCACTGTGCTGCCCCTTTTCAGTGCCAAGTGCTAGTGAGTATAAAAACAAGAGGATAGAGCAGATGGATATGTGGCTGGAGAGATGGTGCAGGAGGGAGGCCTTTAGATTTCGGGGACAGGTTCTGGGGGAGGTACAACTTAGGCAGGCTGGATGGGTTGTACCTCAGAGCTGGGATCAATGTCCTTGGGGGCAGTTTGCTAATGCTGTTGGGAAAGGTTTAAGCTAATTTGGTAAGGGGATGGGAACCAGAATGTAGCATTAGAAAGAAACAAGGTGCGCAAAGGATTGGGAGAGACAGATAGTAGCACTATAGTAAGGTTTTAGGTGAGGTCACATGAAGGGAATGCAATAAGATCTAAATTAGGTTTATAGTGCATGTAAGCACACAAAGCATGGTAAATAAGGTTGGTGAGCTGCAGGCACAAATAGCAACGTAGCCACATCAAATAATTCAGGCTTGTTGTGCTGCTAGGGGAGGTGGGGATGCTATTTATGGGCGCAGTTTAAGTGATTGAGCTGCAAGAATGGATTAATGTTGTGGAGTTTGGCTTGATTACTTTTGGGTATCTGAGGAGTTATGCTGAATTTTCCCTTGGGATTAAATGAATGGTGCATCATTTGCAGAAGAAACAAAGTCGAACAATGTAATGGGCTTTTCTTATTCTACACTTTCAAAATTTATAAATAATTGAATTTTTTGTTGAAATTATGTTTCATTTAAACCTTTTCAATGAAAAATTGTGAACCTTTTGATCTTGTTGCAATCTGATTGCTGGAGAAATAAAGTAACAGTGCAAAATCAGAAATGAAATTACTGTAGCAATGCACAGAAACAAAGGAGAAATAGAATGCCTGTAATTTATTAAGGGAGAGTCCTTGTATGGAAGCAGTTGGTCTCAAACCTCCCAAGAATAAAGCTTGCCAAAAATGAAAAACTTTATTTCCCAATATCCACTGCAGCGGTGCACCCAGATATAGTTGTGGATTCCAGTGAACATTTCTTCTTTTGCACATGCCTCCAAGTTAAATTTGTTTTTGTTTCTTTTTTTCATTTATGGGATGGGATGTGGGCGTCGCTGGCCGGGCCAGCATTTATTGCCCATCCCTAATTGCCTTTGAGAAGGTAGTGGTGAGCTGCCTTCTTGAACCGCCGCAGTCTATGTGGGGTAGGTATACCCACAGTGCTGTTACAGTAGTAACCTGTCCCATGACATTTGGTGCAGTAAATTATGTTGACATTATAGGAATGTTTAGCAATTATATGTAGTGTGTGCTTTTGTAAAAGTTGCATTTCACATTTATCAGAAAGTTGTCATTTAAGTATGTGGAATGAAATGGCGGCGCAGTGGTTAGCACCGCAGCCTCACAGCTGCCGTGACCCGGGTTCAATTCTGGGTACTGCCTGTGTGGAGTTTGCAAGTTCTCCCTATGTCTGTGTGGGTTTTCTCCGGGTGCTCCGGTTTCCTCCCACAAGCCAAAAGACTTGCAGGTTGGTAGGTAAATTGGCCATTATAAATTGCCCCTAGTATAGGTAGGTGGTAGGGAAATATAGGGACAGGTGGGGATGTGGTAGGAATATGGGATTAGTGCAGGATTAGTATAATTGGGTGGTTGATAGTCGGCACAGACTCGGTGGGCCGAAGGGCCTGTTTCAGTGCTGTATCTCTAAACTAAACTAAAGATGTCCATTATTTTGTTTGTAATTAAATTGCACTTTTACAGGTACATATAGAACTATTAGTTACAAAATATCCCCAATGTTTTCACCCCGGACATAAAAACAAAATGGTGATTTGATGGCACATTGTTGGTGCTCAGCAGTCAGCCTTGCAAACTCATTGTGACATGAAATTAAATGGATTTGTGACTTTTAACATGCTTAATTTAATATAGGACAGTTGGCACTCTTGCAGTATGTGCCACTTATGCCCTGTTTTTTTTAACAGCAAAGCATCATACAGAGGAGGGAATGTGGTCTGAGTCACGATCACAATGTGGCGAAAGAAATCAAAGGAGCCGTTTCCATCCTGGAAGAACACATCATACAGTATGTTTCATTGTAACTTTGATTGTAATTGGGTTCTCCTCTTTCTCCTGTTCTTCCTTAGTAAAGTTCTATCATGCTTTGTCCTAGGTAGTAAATGCTGACATGCTTATTCCATTGAGGAGCCGTCAAAACCACAATAAATTGCATTCATGAACATTTAGTTTTCTCCCAACCGTTCTCCATATTACAGTTGTTTATGCTAGTGCCACTTGGCTGAAATCAGCTATCTTGGTTGAACTTGGGATCATCTTGCTGTGTAAGCCATTCAGGGCACCTAGAATTGACCATGAACATAAGAACATAGGAGCAGGAGTAGGCCGTTCAGCCCATCGAGTCTGCCCCACCATTCAATACAATGGCTGATTTTCCACTTCAATGCCTTTTTACCACACTATCGGTAGGAACATGAAGCTGTTGGATTATTTCAACAACCCAGCTGGTTCACTCGTGTCCTTTAGGGAAGAGAACCTGCACTCCTTAAGCAGTTTGGGTTAAGTGACTCCAGTTGCACACCAATGTGGTTTACTCTTAACTTCCCTCTGAAGTGGCTTAGCAAGCTATTCATTTGTATCAAACTGCTACAAAGGAATGCTGTAGTTCAAGAAGGTGGCCCATCACAGATAGGACTAGAGTAAGAAATAGTAAGGTTTTAAGTGAGGTCAGACAAAGATGGAATGCAATAAGGTCTAAATTCGTTTACATGTACGTAACACCTGTGTTACGATCAGGTAATGGTTCCCCTTTTTTCCCTTTTCTTGTTTGACCGCAGCAGGTTTACTTTTTTGAAAAGGATATACTTGCCACTGCAGTGAGTGTTTAACTGTTTATATGCTGTGATCATAAAAAGAAAGAATCATACAGGTTTTCTTAAATTTAACAAAGAAAGAGGTTAGCTTTATTATACTTAAACCGATCTAAGTAAAGTAACAAAATATGTTTTGACTTTGACATGCACACACTTGATGTTCTCACACACACAGATAGGTTTCTGAGTTGGGATGGTGGGGGGAGAATAGATTGGTCAAATTACAGTCCAGAGATATAAAAGGGGGTATACAGTCTGGAGCCTGGTCACTTGGCTGGCTTCAGGCTGAATTTGGTAGTCGTGCGACTTTCCTTTGACCCTGAGGTTTTCGATTGGAAGATGTGGATGGCTGATTTGGCGGTTCTCCTGGAGACAGTAGTACGGGACTGTTTTCCTTCCTGTCTGCAGCAGGGGATCCCTGGGTGGTCACAGTCAACAAACAAGGTTTGAAGCTTGCAAGGTGGATTAGAGAGAGAAAAAGGAAGGAGGGACCTCACTTGTTCTTCTCGTCAGCGTCTAGCTGCTTGTTTGCTTACTGCAGAGAAAACAGTATCTTAAGCACATGAAGGGTGGGCCTGTCACATGACTGTCACCCACCGGTTGTTACTAGTGTATTCTCTCTTGCAGCTTAATTAGTCCATGTCTGGGAATCCCCTTCTCACAGCTAGGGTCCCATTGTTAAAGTGATTAGGTTGAGTGGTTTGTCTCTACCAGTTGAATACCTCAGGTAATGGCCTTGGTGCCTTGCTAATGGGAACAGGATGTGTGGTTCACTCAAATTCCCTAGGTCATTGCCCTTGATGGGTCTGTGCAAACATGTCTCCATCTCAGTGTATTGAAATCTGGAAGGCACAGTGATGCAAATTGGGGTAGCCATCTTTAGCTGCAAGCAACGAGTTACCTTTAGTCTCTTTTAAATTCAAGTCGGGTTTCCAGTCATTGGATTAAAAATCATCATTTGACATAAAGCACGTTTTAATGGCACCTGGCTCTCAAAAGGGCAGGACTGGGCACCACGTATTCCTGGATACAGGGTGTTCAGGAAAGACAGGAGGAGTGTTGGAAGTATTGAGACAAATACTACAATGCTAGAGGGATAGACAGAGAGAGTGGATGTCATCGAGGGATCAAGAACATAATCTAATTGGTTAGAATTAAGAAACAATAGAGTTACCATTCCACTAGGTGTATACTATATGTCACTGACCTGTGGGAAAGATATAGAGCAAATTTGTATGGAACTTGCAGAGAAGTGCAAAAACTATAGAGTAATGATTATGGCGTACTTTAATTATCTTAATATAGACTGGGATAGTAATAGTGTAAAGGGAAGAGAGGGAGAAGAGTTTCTGCGGTGTGTTCAGTTGAACTTTCTTAATTATATTTCTGGCTCAATGAGTAAGGATGCACTGCTGGCTCTGGCTTTGCGGAATAAGGTAGGTCAAGTGTCAATCGAGGAACATTTAGGGAACGGTGATCATAGTATACAGTTTAGGTTAGCCATAGGAAAGGACCAGGAGCAATCTCGAGTAAAAATATGTAATTGGAAGAGGGCCAATTTTAATGGGGTGAGATCTGTTCCAGGTAAATTGGAATCGAAGAATGGCAGGCAAAACTGCAATGCAATAATGGGCCTCCTTTAAAGAAGAGATGGTTTGGGTACAGTCAAGATACATTCGCAAGTGAAAGGTAGGGCAACCAAAGCCAGAGCTCCCTGGATGATGTAGAGACTGAGATGAAGCAGAAAAAGGGTGCATATGACAGATGCCAGGTTGATAATGCAAGCGAGAACCAGGCTGAATATAGAAAGTTCAGCAAGGAAATGAGGGGCAAAGAGAGTATGAGAAGAGCCTGGCAGTGAACATAAAAGGGAATCAGCATTTTTCTATAGGCGTAAAAATGTAGTAAGAGGAGCAGTGAGGCTGATTATGGATCAAAAAGGGGATGCCGTGGGAAGTCAGGGTGGAAATAGTGCAGGTACTGGCCATAATTTTCCAATCCTCCTTGCATACAGTGGGTGAGGGTGTGGGGTGCCAGAGGACTGGAGAATTGCAAATGCTACATCCTTGTTCAAAAAAAAGTGTAAGGATAACCTCAGCAACTACAGGCCCGTCAGTTTAACTTCAGGTGGTGGAAAGCTTTTGGAAAAGATAATTCGGGACAAACCTAACAGTCACTTGGAGAGGTTGAGAAAGTGATTAAAAAGGTGTCCGGGATCCTGGGCCTTCTAAATAGTGGCTTAGAGCCAAAAGCAAGTAAGTTATGATGAACCTTTATAAAACACTGGTTCGGCTTTAATTGGAGTATTGTGTCCTATTCTGGGCACCACACTTTAGGAAGGGTGCAGAAAAGATTTGCGAGACTGGTACCAGGAATGAGGGATGTGACTTATGTGGATAGATTGGAGAAGCTGGGGTTGGTCTCCTTAGAGAAGAGAAGGTTGAGAGGAGATTTGAGAGGTGTGTTCAAAATTAAGGGGCATAGGCAGAGTAGATAGAGCGAAACTGTTCCCATTGGCATAAGGTTGAGAACCAGAGGACAATGATTTAAGGTGATGGCAAAAAAAACAATGGTGACATGAGGAGAAACCTTTTTACACAGTGAGTGGTTCGGATTGGAATGCACTGCCTGAGGTGTGGTAGAGGCAGGTTCAATCATGGCTTTCGAAAGGGAATTGGATGTGCACCTGAAGAGAGAGAATTTTTTAGGATGACAAGGAAAGGGCGGGTGAGTGGCGTAGCTGAGTTGCTCTTACAAAGAGCCGGCATGGACACAACGGTTAGTGAAAGCATCGGTTTCTGTCACAACCAGTTACAATTTGAGGCATGTTTTTCCCTTTGAAGTAATGGCCTCCATCCGTTTCTATAACTACTCTTATGATCACCATCTTCTCAGTACATCGAGAGGTGGGCAATAAATATTAGCAATGCCCACATCCTGAGAATGATTGATTGATTGTTTCTGAAGAGAGGCATTAAGGGAACCTATACTAAGTTTTGTAACACTTGTGTGCCTCATAATTAAACTATGGAGACCTCACAGTGGGTGGTAATGCCATCAATTATCTGGGTAGCTCCATTTTCATCATCTTCCCCGCAACCCCCCCCCGCCCCCCCACCCTGGCCTCCACCTCGCACTTTCTCAATGAGGAAGTGGCAGGCATTCTCTAAGTCTCCTAATCATAACATGCTTAAAATTAAGCCACTTAGCTTTGCTATGGAGCGGCATAAATTGTTGAGGCACTACTGTTGTTGACATCTGCCATCTGTTGTGAGAGAATAGTGAGCAAGGATAAATGTCATTCCCCAGGACTGGAATTGAGAGGCATGGAAGCAAATTCTGTGGCCATGCATAGGGCCAGATCTTGTGCTCATCTGGAAGGTGGGTTTTGTGGCGGGGGTGGGTTGGGGGGGGAGCAGTTGATGGGGGTGCCGGAGAATTAGAGCGGACCACCCGCCACGGAGCCCAACACTGGGTAGGCCGATGGCGACCTTCCTGCCCAGAGGCCAATTAAGGGCCTCTTCCTACCACCTCTGGGACCTTAACAATGGCAGGGGAGGAGGCAGCCTCTGCTGCGCGGGGAGGATGCCTTGTAAAACGAGGTGTTCTCCCTGTGGGTTTGGGCGGGGGGAGGTGGGAGAACCCTCCCTGGTGGGCAATATGTGGCCCACAGAGGACCCCCCACCCAGACCAAATTTGCTCCCAGGGACCCTATTAATAAAGTAAATAAATAATTAATTAGTTATTTAAAACACAATCAGGATGGCAGGTGATGTGTTGTAGCTGCAGTTTGTGGGAGCCCTTGGACGCCAGTGTGATCCACGGCAAACATGTCTGCAGTAAGTGTTTGCAGCAGCTGTTACAGGAAGCCTTTCAAGCTGGGGGAATAAATAGGAATGTAGTGGTAGTAGGGGACAGTATAGTCAGGGGGATAGACACCGTTCTCTGAAGCCAAGAGCGAGGATCCAGAAGGCTGTGTTGCCTTCAGGATTTCTGCTCGAGGCTGGAGAGGAACTTGCAGTGGGAGGGGGAAGGATCCAGTTGTCGTGGTCCATGTAGGCACCAGTGACATAGACAAGACTAGGAAAGAGGTTCTGCATAGACAGTATGAACAGCTAGGGGTTAACTTATAAAGCAGAATCTCAAATGTAATAATTTCTGGGTTATTACCTAAGCCACGAGCAAATTGACATAGGGTAAATAAGATTAGACAGTTAAATGTGTGGCTCAAAGATTGGTGTGGGAGAAAGGGCTTCATTTCAAGGGGCACTGACAACAGTACTGGGGAAGGTGGGAGCTGTACTGTTGGGACGGACTACACCTGAACCGTGCTGGGATGAGTGTTCTGGCGAGTGGTATAACTAGGGCAGTCGAGAGGGCTTTAAACTAAATAGTGGGGGCGAGGGATCAAGTGAGGGAAGATGTGATAATTTAAAGAGAGAAGAGAAGGCGGGAGAGCAAGATAACAATAAGGATAATCATAATCAGGGTGTGATAGGAAGGGACAGTGCGTATAAACTCAAGAGTGTGGCAGCAGATAAGAATAGAGGTTGTGAACTAACAGAATGGGGGGAGGATTCGGGAGAGGTGAGATTCAGAAATCCAAAGAGAAAGGCCAAGGCGTCGGAACAGTATACAGTTGTGGGTAAAGACAAGCAGGAAGGGACAGAGAGTTTAACAGAAATTGTACATCGGCAAATAAGGTTGTTGAAGGGAATAGAAGCCAAAAAATGAAATTAAAGGTACTATATCTGAAATTGCTGTAGCTTCGCGCAAAGTTAGATGAACTAGTGGCACAAATAGAGGTACATAATTTAGATCTAATCACCATTGCAGCGACATGGTTACATGGTGAGCAGGATTGGGAAATAAATATTGCAGGGTACACAATATTTAGAAAGGACAGACAGAATAGCTAAGGAAGAGGAGTAGCATTGATGTTAAAGGATGACAGAAGTGAGAAAGGATCTGGCCTCGGAAGATCGTAAAGTAAAATCAGTACGGGTGGAAATAAGGAATAGCAAGAATCAGAAAATACTGATGAGTGTAGTTTATAAGCCCCATAACAGTAGTTATACCATTGGACAGAGCATTTAAAAAGAAATGATTGGAGCTTATAACAAAGGCAATGTAATAATTGGGCGACTTAAATCTTATAGACTGGGACAATGAAATTGACAAGAGTATTCTAGAAGATGAGTTTGTAGAATATTTTCGGGACAGTTTCTTAGAGCAATACATTGATAAAGCTATCTTAGATCTAGTATTGTGTAATGAAACAGGATTAATTAACAATGTCATAGTAAAAAAAAAGCCACTAGGAAGCAGAGATCATAATACCATTGAATTCCATGTTAAGTTCAGAAGTGACATTCTCCAGTCACAAACAAGAATCTTAAACTTAAACAAAGCCAATTATGCAGGTATGAGGGGAGAACTGGCTCAGGTAAATTGGGTAAATAGCCTTAAAGGTATGGCAGTAAATGAACAGTGGGAAATCTTAGGGAAAAAAATCAAAATGTTCAACAAAAGTACATTCCTTTGAAAAACAAAAAGGATAGTATTAGATTAAAAGAAAAGGCTTACAATGTTGCAAAAAAGAGCAGCCAGTCTGAGGATTGGGAGTGTTTTGAAAACAACAAAGGGCCACCAAAAAGTTGACGATAAAGGAAAAAAATAGCATTTGAGAGTAAACTGGCCAGTCAGCCACAAACATCGTAAGAGCTTTTTTAGGTATATCAAAAGGAAGAGAGTAGCTTAAGTAAATGTTAGTTCCTTAGAAGCAGAGACAGGAGAAATTATCATGGGGAATGAGGAAATGGCAAAGGCATTGAACAAATATTTTGTGTCTGTTTTCATAGTAGAAGACACAAGTTCCAAACCAGAAATAGGCTAGAGGCTTAAAAAAAAGTGAGAAAATTAAGGAAATTCATATCAGCAGAGAAAAAGTATTGGAGAAACTTGAGGGACAAAAATCTGACAAATCTCTCGGACCTGATGGCCTACACCCTAGGATTCTAAAAGAGAGAGCTGCAGATATAGTGGCTGCCCTAGCAATGATTTTCCAAAGTTCCTTCGATTCGGGAACAGTCCCATCAGATTGGAAGTTGGCAAATGTGACACTGCTTTTCAAGAAAGGAGGGAGAGAGAAAACGGGAACTACAGGCCAGTTAGCCTAACATCAGTCTTTGGGGAAATTGCTAGAATCTGAAATTAAAGAAGTCTTAACAGTGCACTTAAAAAAACACAGTATGATCAGAATAAGTCAGCATGGTTTTACTAAAGGGGAAATCCTGTTTGTCAAATTTATTAGTGTTTTGAGGGTGCAACTATTAGGGTAGATAAAGGGGAACCAGTAGATTTTGTATACCTGGATTTCCAAAAGACATACGATAAGGTACCACACAAAAGGTTACTAGGCAAGATAAGGGCTCATGGAGTTGCGGATAATATATCAGCATGGATAGATGATTGGTTAACAGCCAGGAAGCAACTAGTGGACATAAACGTGGCATTTTCAAGTTGGCAGGCAGTAAATAGTGGAGTGCTGCAAGAATTAGTGCTGGGGCCTCAGCTATTTACAATCTATATTAATGACTTGGATGAAGAGACACAGAGTGATGTATTGAAGTTTGCTGATGATGCAAAGGTAGGTGGAAAGGTAAGCTGTGGGGAGGAGGCTGCAAAGAGATATAGGCAGGTTAAGTGAGTGGACAACAAGATGGCAGCTGAAGGCTAATGTTGGGAAGTGTGAAGTTATGCACTTCTAAGAATAGAAAAGCAGAATATTTTTTAAAAGGTGTGAAACTTGTAAGTGTCGATGTTCAGAGAGACTTGGGTATGCTTGTACAGGAATGCAGAAAGTTTGCATGCAGGTATGGTAAGCAATTAGGAAGGCAAGTGGCATGTTGGCCTTTATTGCAAGGGGATTGGAGTACAGGAATAAGGGAGTCTTGCTACAGTTGTGCAGGGTTTTGGTGAGACCATATCTGGAATACTGTGCAGTTTTGGTCTCCAAATTTAAGAATGGATATACTTGCATTGGAGGCAGTGCAGTGAAGGTTCACTAGATTGGTCCCTGGGATGAGGTTATTGTCCTATGATGAGAGGTTACGTAAATTGGGCCTGTATTATCTGGAGTTTAGAAGAATGAGAGGTGATCTCATTGAAACATACAAGATTCTAAAGGGGCTGGATAGAGTAGATACTGAAAGATTAGTTATGCTGATTGGGGAATCTAAAGCATGGCACAGTCTCAGGTTCAGGGGCCGATCATATAGGACAGATGAGGAGCAATTACTTCATTCAAAGGGTTGTGAATCTTTGGAATTTTCTACCCCAGAGAGTTGCGGATGCTCCATTGTTGAAAACATTTAAGGCTAGGATAGACAGATTTTTGGTCTCTCAGGGAATCAAGGGGCATGGCGAGTTGTCGGGAAGGTGGAGTTGAATCCTACGATCAGCCATGATCGTTGTGAATGGAAGAGCAGGCTCGATCGGCCATATGATCTACTCCTGCTCCTATTTCTTGTGTTCTTGTGACCCCCCCACCCCACTGGACCGAATGACCACCCCCCCCCCCAACACTCACCGGGACCTTCTGGCCTGGCCCCGGGGTTCTACCACTCAGTCGGCAGCTCTTGGAAGCCGGATCCCCCTCCCTATAAAGTCTTTAAAGGGTTGGGGATCCCACCTCCTAAAATTTTGACCCCAAAAGACTGGAGGATTGCTCCAGAGAGTTGAAAAAATGCGGAGACAGGGTTCCCTCTGCCTTTTTGACCTGGCACTGGGAGCCCCACCTCCTGCACAAAATCCCTTTGTAGCCCCCTTATGTTCTCTTCGCAAGTTACTTTCCTACCTATCTTTGGGTCATCAGCAAATTTAGCAACCATACCTTTGTTCCCGTCATCCAAGTCATTTATACAAATTGTAAAAAGTTGAGGCCCCAGCACAGATCCCTGTGGTACACCATTCGTTACATCTTGTCAACCAGAAAATTACCCACTTATGCCTATTCTCTGTTTCCTGTTATCTAGCCAATCGTCTATCCATGCCAATATGTTACCCCCTACGCCATGAGCTTTTAGTTTCTGCAATAACCTTTGATGTGGCACCTTATCAAATGCCTTCTGGAAATCTAAGTACAATATATCCACTGGTTCCTCTTTATCCACAGCACACATAACTCCCTCAAAGGACTCCAATAAATTGGTTAAACATGATTTCCCTTTCACAAAACCATGTTGACTCTGCCTGATTACCTTGAATTTTTCTAAATGCCCTGCTATAACATCTTTAATAATAGCTTCTAACATTTTCCGTAAGACAGATGTTAAGCTAACTGGCCTGTAGTTTCCTGCTTTTTGTCTCCTTCCCTTTTTGAATAAAGGAGTTACATTCACCATTTTCCAATCTAATGTAACCTTCCATGAATCTAGGGAATTTTGGAAAATTAAAACCACCGCATCAACTATCTCACTAGCCGCTTCTTTTAACACCCTAGGATGAAGTCCATCAGGACCCGGGGACTTGTCAGCCCGCAGCTCCAACAATTTGTTCTGTACCACTTCCCTGGTGATTGCAATTTTCTTGAGTTCTTCCTCCCTTCCATTTCCTGACTTACAGCTAATACTGGGATGTTACTTATACCCTCAATCATGAAAACCGATGCAAAATACCTTTTCAATTCATCTGCCATCTCCTTATTATCCATTATTAATTCCCCAGAGTCGCTTTCTATAGGACCAATGCTCATTTTGTTAACTCTTTTTTAAATATCTATAGAAACTCTTCGTGTTTCTAATACTTTTAGTTAACCATGAATGGCAGGACCTGCCCTTGGATTTTTTCTTTCTTGTTGAAACGTATCTTAGAGAGCTAAAGCTGTTCTTTTGGCTTGTTTGGGGTGCGAAGGGTAGGGGGACGGTTTGATCCAAAAAATGTCAGAAGGTGGGGCAGTTTGCAGAATGGTAGAAATTGAAGTGATATGCAAAAAGATTACAATAAGCAGGTCACGAATGTTATCAATAGCTATGGAAACTAGAGATCAAAAACACCAAACTGCAGGCTTTTATCCACTCACCAGTTCAGTAGGGACTGAAGAGTTTTATTGTATGACTAGATTCTAGTCACAGTGAACCAGTATCTGACTTTTCTGAACGTTGCTACCAGAGAAAAGAGAGCTAATAAAAATGTACTGTGTGGTGCAGCACTGACCTACTCAGACGGTTCCACATTCAGTCTATGGTCTGCTAATAACCAATCTTGGATTGGCTTGCTGTGAGTATACTTAAAAACTGGCAGGGAAAGTAAGGCAAGGTCTTAATTTCTGATTGAATCCAGTGGTCCCTGCTAGGAATGTGAATGAGCCGGAATGGACTCAATTTCTCTCTTCAGTTGAATAGTCTCCTTGCACTCATTCTTAAAGAAAATGTTTATTCTCTGCTAATATGGCAAAGGTGTTAATTAACCATTGTTCCACAAGCCATAAAAAATTTTGCTATGCAAGCAGTGGTTAGAATTTTAAATCATTGAAGTTCTCTTTAATGCAATATTATTAGACCTGTATTCTTTACAATGTGTGCATGGACTTGGGATTTTAAAAAAATTCTCCTCATGACAATATGGTGTTATGCCACAGATATTTTGAACCTTTTTCTTCCAGGATACACCAGAATTTCAAAGAACAGTGCAAGCGATGCCGAGGAGGCAGGATTATGACCGTAGTAGTGATGGAGGAGGAGGAAGAGGTGGCAGCACAAGCCGTGAATATAATTATTACAAATATTCAGAGGAGTATCGAGGTTATTCTGCAGACAACCGTGATTATGGGCATGGCCGACGATTTGGTCCTTCACCCAAAACTGGCTCCTGGGTAAAGATGACCTTTTTTCACCTCTGTGTTTGCAAAGTGAATGAATATTAAATATGCAATTATTGGGATTTATTGTAAATTTATAATATTTATGGCCCCTATGCTTTGCATAGGCACCATGCTCTGCAGTATGTGTCATGTAAAAGGCTGAACTACCTTATTGCAGTTTCTTTTGGCTCCTATTTGTTTTGAGTTATTTGTACAGCCAGTCATTAGTGTCATCCTTTCCTTCACTATCTCCTTAACCTCTATTTATCTGTCCCAATGTTCTCTCTATTTTTCAACATTGTAACAGTGACTGTACTTCAAAAAGTTCTTTGGGAAGTCCTGAGGTCATGAAGGCTTGGATTTGTTACTCCTTTCCCTTACTGGTTGAAATTTTCACCAGTGCTTTATTTACTTTGACTGCAAAGACATTGGTTTAAATGAAACTCATTGAGTAATTTAGGGGGGACAGTAGCATAGTGGTAATGTTAACTGGGCTAGTAATCCAGAGGCCTGCACTAATTCGCTGGTTTCATGAGTTCATATCCCACCAGGGCAGCTGGAGGAATTTAAATGTTATCAATTAGTAAATCTGGAATAAAATGCTCGTCTCATGAATAATCACAAAATGACCGGATTGTTGTAAAAACCCATTTGGTTCACCGACGTCTTTCAGGGGAGGAAATCTGCTGTTCTTACCTGGTCTGGCCTACATGTGACTCCAGATCCACAGCCAAGTGGTTGACTTTTAACTGACCCCTGAAATGACCTAGCAAGTCACTTGGTTGTAGGTGGCTCCCCACTACCTGCTCAAGGGCAATTTGGGATGGGTGATAAATGCTGGCCTTGTCAGAAATGCTTACATCCCAAGAACGAATAATAATAAAAAAAAGTCTGCAGAGTCCCTGGCTCCAGAACCAATTCCATTGACTTGGAAATCTGAAATCTTCCCTTCTATATCACCAGTCAGGTGTTAATGTGTCTCATCTGCTTCTTTATAATTGGGTAAGTATGTAGCACTAGCAGTAATTCTAAAATCGCTGCCTGAAAAGTTCTGCTTTTTACTGTCTAACACAAACTGTTTGCAAGACTCTCATTCTGTTCTTCCTAATGTAATTGGTTCCATGTGAAATAAGGCTGTTACTCCATTCCTTTCAGAATCATCTCTATCTGCTCCATTATATTCCTTGCCCTAGCATCTGGGAGGCAACAGATCATTTGGGACTCATTATCACATTTGGAAAAATATCTCACGATACCTTTCTTTCTTTTGGGCCTCCTTATCTCGAGAGACAATGGATACGCGCCTGGAGGTGGTCAGTGGTTTGTGAAGCAGCGCCTGGAGTGGCTATACAGGCCAATTCTGGAGTGACAGGCTCTTCCACAGGTGCTGCAGAGAAATTTGTTTGTTGGGGCTGTTGCACAGTTGGCTCTCCCCTTGCGCCTCTGTCTTTTTTCCTGCCAACGACTAAGTCTCTTCGACTCGCCACAATTTAGCCCTGTCTTTATGGCTGCCCGCCAGCTCTGGCGAATGCTGGCAACTGACTCCCACGACTTGTGATCAATGTCACACGATTTCATGTCGCGTTTGCAGACGTCTTTATAACGGAGACATGGACGGCCGGTGGGTCTGATACCAGTGGCGAGCTCGCTGTACAATGTGTCTTTGGGGATCCTGCCATCTTCCATGCGGCTCACATGGCCAAGCCATCTCAAGCGCCGCTGACTCAGTAGTGTGTATAAGCTGGGGGTGTTGGCCGCTTCAAGGACTTCTGTGTTGGAGATATAGTCCTGCCACCTGATGCCAAGTATTCTCCGAAGGCAGCGAAGATGGAATGAATTGAGACGTCGCTCTTGGCTGGCATACGTTGTCCAGGCCTCGCTGCCGTAGAGCAAGGTACTGAGGACACAGGCCTGATACACTCGGACTTTTGTGTTCCGTGTCAGTGCGCCATTTTCCCACACTCTCTTGGCCAGTCTGAACATAGCAGTGGAAGCCTTACCCATGCGCTTGTTGATTTCTGCATCTAGAGACAGGTTACTGGTGATAGTTGAGCCTAGGTAGGTGAACTCTTGAACCACTTCCAGAGCGTGGTCGCCAATATTGATGGATGGAGCATTTCTGACATCCTGCCCCATGATGTTCGTTTTCTTGAGGCTGATGGTTAGGCCAAATTCATTGCAGGCAGACGCAAACCTGTCGATGAGACTCTGCAGGCATTCTTCAGTGTGAGATGTTAAAGCAGCATCGTCAGCAAAGAGGAGTTCTCTGATGAGGACTTTCCGTACTTTGGACTTCGCTCTTAGACGGGCAAGGTTGAACAACCTGCCCCCTGATCTTGTGTGGAGGAAAATTCCTTCTTCAGAGGATTTGAACGCATGTGAAAGCAGCAGGGAGAAGAAAATCCCAAAAAGTGTGGGTGCGAGAACACAGCCCTGTTTCACACCACTCAGGATAGGAAAGGGCTCTGATGAGGAGCCACCATGTTGAATTGTGCCTTTCATATTATCATGGAATGAGGTGATGATACTTAGTAGCTTTGGTGGACATCCGATCTTTTCTAGTAGTCTGAAGAGACCACGTCTGCTGACGAGGTCAAAGGCTTTGGTGAGATCAATGAAAGCAATGTAGAGGGGCATCTGTTGTTCACGGCATTTCTCCTGTATCTGACGAAGGGAGAACAGCATGTCAATAGTCGATCTCTCTGCACGAAAGCCACACTGTGCCTCAGGGTAGACGCGCTCGGCCAGCTTCTGGAGCCTGTTCAGAGCGACTCGAGCAAAGACTTTCCCCACTATGCTGAGCAGGGAGATTCCACGGTAGTTGTTGCAGTCACCGCGGTCACCTTTGTTTTTATAGAGGGTGATGATGTTGGCATCGCGCATGTCCTGGGGTACTGCTCCCTCGTCCCAGCACAGGCATAGCAGTTCATGTAGTGCTGAGAGTATAGCAGGCTTAGCACTCTTGATTATTTCAGGGGTAATGCTGTCCTTCCCAGGGGCTTTTCCGCTGGCGAGGGAATCAATGGCATCACTGAGTTCCGATTTGGTTGGCTGTATGTCCAGCTCATCCATGACTGGTAGAGGCTGGGCTGCATTGAGGGCAGTCTCAGTGACAGCATTCTCCCTGGAGTACAGTTCTAGGTAGTGCTCAACCCAGCGGTCCATCTGTTTGCGTTGGTCAGTGATTATGTCCCCCGATTTAGATTTGAGGGGGGTGATCTTCTTGATGGTTGGCCCAAGAGCTCTCTTCATGCCATCATACATTCCTCTGATGTTTCCGGTGTCTGAGGCCAGCTGAATATGACTGCATAGGTGTTGCCAGTAGTCGTTTGCGCAACGCCTAGCTGTTCTTTGTGCAGTACTTCTGGCTGCTTTAAGTGCTGCGGATGTTAAATCGCTGGGGGCTTTCTTGTAGTTCAAAAGTGCAATGCGCTTAGCGGCTATGACAGGTTCCAGCTCTTCATTATGAGATTGAAACCAGTCTGCATTTCTCTTCGCACTTTTGCCGTAGGTGGTCAAAGCTGACTCATAGATGGCGTCTCTGATGTGGGCCCACTTGGTCTCAGCATCCCCTGTGGGAGTGTTTTGAAGGGCTGTTACAAGTGAATTTAGAAATTTTTGTAACAGCTGTGGGTGAGAAATTCTGCTCGTGTTGATGCGCGGGTGGCCCTTCTGCTTGGAATGATGCAACTTCTTTGGTCTGAGTCTAACCTTGCTGCACACCAGGGAGTGGTCGGTGTCGCAGTCCGCACTGTGGAAGCTGCGTGTGATTTGAACACTGTTTAAGGCGACTCGCCTTGTGACAATGAGGTCTAGCTGGTGCCAACGACGTGATCTTGGGTGCCTCCATGAAACCTGGTGACAGGGTTTAGTGTGAAAGAACGAGTTGGTGATGCAGAGGTTATGATAGGTACACAACTCAAGCAGTCTCTGCCCGTTCTCATTCATCCTTCCAACGCCATAGCGCCCAAGGCAGGAGGGCCATGAGTCATGGTCGGCCCCAACCCTGGCATTAAAGTCCCCCAGCAGGAATAGGTGTTCGGTGTTGGGGATGCTGCTAATGATGTTATGGAGTTGTTCATAGAACTGGTCTTTAGCTTCAGGTGCGGAACAGAGTGTTGGAGCATAGATGCTGAGTAGGTGTACTGGACCAGAGGTGGTGAGCAGTCGGATGGACAGTATGCGTTCCGAGCCATTTGAGGGAGGCTCTATCATGCTGAGCAAGGAGTTTCTGATGGCGAAGCCCACTCCATGCTGTCTTGGTTCTTCAGGATCCCTGCCCTGCCAGAAGAAGGTGTAGTCTTGCTCTGCTAGAGAGCCACTCGCGGGGAGGCGAGTCTCCTGAAGTGCTGCAATGTCCACATTGAATCTACTGAGCTCGTTGTTAATGATGGCGGTCTTCCGAGAATCGTTGATTTGTGTAAGGTCTTCCGACAGGCCAGGACACATAGTTCTGACGTTCCAGCTTGCAAAGCGAAGGGCTGGTACCTTCTTTCCTTTTTTCATGTTGTTTGGTGCGGTGTATCAGTCCACCTTTCGGGCAATGACCCTGAGCTCCAAGCACCCATTGAAGCAGGCAGACTGTGGCGGGACAGAACCTTATTGACTGGGGGCTGCCCGGTTTGAGGCGGGCGGTAGCTGTCCAGTGAGGTGCAATGACCTCTCCCACCGACAAAGGCAACCCGTGGCGCCCAGTTTCTACGCCAATTTATCTGGACTTATAACCCGTAACTGCTGCCTTCCGTGTTGTTTCAGTCGCTGTGAGGCAACTATGGAGTGACCTCTCCATGGCGCATGCCTGGGCAAATTTATGGAGGTTGAGAGTTGCCCAGTTGTCAAAACCCCCCTCTCGGCCTTTCTGGTGGGGTCCAAAGGAGTGCAGGACACGACGTTTGGCACCAGTATGGCTGCAGGAACTGCCGGAAACATGCCAAAGGTGACACATGACCGCCTACGGGGTTCCGCTCCGGATTTTCTGTTAGGGTTTACTCCCTTAGCCTTGGTCTCTCCCGAGACGCCCACAAGGCAGTGGGGTTTTTTGGGCCCCTACACAGGTGTAGGATGGTGCCGGTGGGAGGAGGGGATGCAAGGGGGAGGGGTAGAGGGAGGGGGTGGGGGGGGGGTGCAGGGGAAGGGGGTGCGGGGTGAAGATGGTGCGAGGGGGGGGCGGGCTGGGACGGGGTTGTGAGGGGGTGAGCTGAGAGGGTGGAGCAGGGAAGGGGACGGGGGTGGGGGTGGGTGGAAAGGGGTTAAAGGGGGGGGGGGAGGGGGGTGGAATCTGGTGCAGGTAATAAGCCATTTCCTCAGTGCCCACCATCGACGTCCGGAAAGCTCATCCACGATACCTCTAATGATAGAATCCCCTATAACCACCACTATTGCTCAATAACAACTTGTTCCATGGTGCCATAATGTTATTTGTGACTTTCTATCTGAGTCTCTGGCCTCACCTGCATCATAGGTATCCTCCACTGCACACCCGTCAGACAATTCAGAGCCCCAGGAATTTCCTGCTGTGCCTCTACTCTAATCCTCCTCACCCCTCAGTGGATGACCATCCAGTTCCTTTCCTTTGCCTCAGTATTGCTGTCCAGCTGCAGCAATGTGTGATCTATCAGCCCTTCTTCTGATAAAGTGCAGACCGTCTGCAACTGTTTCTCAAGGTTAAGTGAGTCTTCCTGGAGACAATCCTTGTACCTGCGGTTGTCCTACATACTGCACTTTGAGAAACTCTCATGTCGTGTAAGTTCTGCACAAGACTGCTTTCACTGTCCTGCCAAAATATTTGGAGTCTCAGGGTTTGGAATTGCCAAATAACTGAAAATAATTTCAAGTCAACTGCACTTTGGTTTGAACTGCAGTCCAGTGCTAAACTCTCTACTCTTTTTTAGCTGCCTTCTCAACTCTACTGGCCTCATAACTTGATTTGCCTCTTGTTTCTGCAATCTATTTAAATCTGCTCACACAACACATTGAGCACAAACATTAATTTAAACACAAGTACCATTTTTAAAAAGCTAATCAATGGAAAATCACACCTGACCGTTACTGATTTCACACTGAAATAGCTACTTTATCAATTGAACTAGCCCAGTCCATGGTTGAATAAGCCATCCTCATACCAAATAATCATCGAATATTATAGCACAGAAGGAAGCCTTTTGGCCCATTAATTCTACATTGGCTCTTTTGAGGAGCGGTCCAGTTGGTCTCAGTCCCCGTTCCCCACTCTTTCTCCATATCCCTGCAATTTTTTCAAGTATTTATCCAGTTCTCTTTTGAAGGCTGTTACTAAATCTGTATTCTCCACCTTATCAGGCAATGCATTCCAAATCCTAACCACTTGTTGGGTAAAGAATTTCCTCATGTTGCCTCTGGTTCTTTTGCCAGTCACCTTAAATCTATTCCCTCTGGTTATTGACCCTTCAGCTGTTGGAAACATTTTCTCTTTATTTAATCTATCTAAACCCTTCATGACTTTAAACACCCGTCAAATCTCTTCTTGGCCTTCTCTGCTGTAAAGAGAACAACCCCAGCTTCTCCATTCTGTCCATGTAACTAATCCCTCATCCCTGGAACCATTCTAGTAAATCTCTTCAGTACCCTCTCCAATGCATTCATTTCCTTCCTTTCCTTCCTAAAGTACGGTGTCCAGAATTGGACACACTAAATTCAGGCGTGGCTGAACTAGTGTTTTATATAAGCTTAGAGTAACCTTCTGGCTTTCATACTCTATGTTTCTATTTATAAAGCTCAGGATCTGATATGCTTTATTAACTGTTTTGTTAACTTGTCCTACCACCTTTTAAAGATTGTGCTGAGACACCCCCAGGCCTCTCTGTTCTGGCACCCACTTTAAAATTGTACCATTTAGCATGTATTGTCTTCGAATTTTTCCAACCATTATGTATCACCTTACACTTTTCCATGTAAAATTTAATCTGCCATGTTCCTGCCCATTCCATCAGCTTGTCTATATTCTCTTGAAGTCTGTTACTATTTTCCTCACTGTTCACTACACTTCCAAGTTTCTTGTCTTCTATAAATTTTGTAATTGTGCCTTGTACACGCAAGTCCAGAATATTAATGTATATCAAAATACTGAACCTTGGGGAACTCCACTGTATATCTCTCACCCGTCTGAAAAACAACCACTCACCAAAATTCTGTTTTCTATCCCTTAACCAATTTTAGAATAATAGAATGGATACAGCACAGAAGGAGGCCTTTCTGCTTGTCATGTCCATGCTGGCTCTTTGCAGGGACAGCTGAGCAGGTCCCACTCCCCTGCCTTTTCTGCTTAGCCCTGCACATTTTTTCTCTTCAGGTAATTATCCAATTCCTTTTCCTTTTTGAAATCCATGATTGCATCTCCCACCAGCACACTCTCAGGCAGTGCATTCCAGATCCTAACAAGTCGCTGCATTAAAAAAAAAAGTTTCTCCTCATGCCACCATTGCTTCTTTTGCCAATCACTTTAAATCATTGTCCTCTGGTTCTCTACTCTTCTGCCAATGGGAATAGTTTCTCCTTATCTACTCTGTATAGACCCCTCGTGATTTCGAACACCTCGATCAAATCTCCCCTCAGCCCTTGCTTCTCAAAGGCCAACACGCTCCGCTTCGTCAGTCTATCCATGTAACTCAAGTCTCTCATAACAGGTACCATTCTCATAAATCTTTTCTGCACCCCCTCCAATGCCTTCACATCCTTCCTAAAATACAATGCCCGGAATTGAACGCAATCCTCCAGCAGAGGCCAAAACTTGTGCTTTATAAAGGTTCACCATAACTTTCATGCTTTTGTACTCATGCCTCTATTTATAAAGCTCAGGATCCCATATGCCTTATTAACCACTTTCTCAACCTGCCCTGCCACCTTCCAACGATTAATGCACCTGTACCCCCAAGTCCCTCTGTTCCTGCACCCACTTTAGAATTGTATTTTTTATATTACCTTTTCTCGCTCTTTCTGCCATCTTTGTACTTCTCTGCATTAAATTTCACCTGCCAAGTGGCTGCACATTCTACCAGCCTGACTGCATCCTTTTGATGTCTATTACTATTGTCCTCACAGTTCACAGTTCTTTCAAGTTTCGTGTCATTTGCAAATTTTGAAATTGTGCCCTCACACCCAAGTCTAGATCATTAATGCAGATCAAGAAAAGCAGTGATCCTAACACTGACCCTGGGAAATACCACTAGATACCTTCCTCTAGTACGAGAAACAGTCATTTACCTGTTTCCTGTCACTCTGCCAACTTCGCATCCATAGTGCGCTGTCAGTTTTATTCCATGAGCTTCAACACTGCTGGCAAGCCTATTGTGTGGTACTTTTATCAAACGCCTTTTGGAATTTCATATACACTACTTCAACCACATTACCTTCATGAACCCTCTCTGTTACTTCATTGAAAAACTCAATCCAAGTGTTTAAACACGATCTGCCCTTAACAAATCCATGCTGGCTTTTCTTAATTAATCCACACTTGTCCAAGTGACTATTAATTTTGTCCTGGATTATCATTTCTAAAAGCTTTCCCCCACCGAAGTTCCTGAAGTTGCTGGGTTTATCCTTGCATCCTTATTTTGAACAAAGATGTAACATTTCTCCATTCCTCTGGCACCACTCCTGTATCTAAGGCGGATTGGAAGATTATGGCCAGTGCCTCCTCAATTTCCACCTTTACGTCCCTCAATAATTTTGCATGCATCTGATCTGGTCCTGGTGACTTATCAACTTTAAATACAGCCAGTCTTTCTAATACCACCTTTTTTCATTTTTTAGCCCATCCAGTGTCTCCAGTACCTCCTATTTCGCTATGACTTGGGCAGTTTCTTTTTCTTTGGTAAAGATAGATGCAAAGTAGTCATTTAGTACTTCAGCCATGCCCTCTGCCTCCATGCATAAATCCCCTTTTTGGTCCCTAATTAGCCCTAGTCCTC
This sequence comes from Heterodontus francisci, assembly GCF_036365525.1. Classification (NCBI taxonomy): domain Eukaryota; kingdom Metazoa; phylum Chordata; class Chondrichthyes; order Heterodontiformes; family Heterodontidae; genus Heterodontus; species Heterodontus francisci. The sequence continues at coordinate 71,900,078 of NC_090388.1, read as the reverse complement.
CTTTTACCACTATTTTACTATAGAAATGATAATAAAAGACTTTTGGATTCCCTTTTATGTTGTCTCAGTCTGTTCTCCTACTCTCTTTGCTTCTCTCATTTCCTTTTTCACATCTCCTCTGAACTTTCTATATTCAGTCTGGTTCTCACTTGCATTACCAAAGTGTCATCTGTCATATGCACCCTTTTCTGCTTCATCTTATTCTCTATCTCTTTCGTAATCCAAGGTACCCTTTTTATCCTTTGGACTTCAATTCATGGTCCACAGTTGTCCAAATGGTTGTTAATAATCTGGGAGAAAATTGCTTCTAAAAACTTCCTCACTGCTCACAGTAAACTGACTGGCCTGTAAATGCCAACATTTATTGCTTGTCCCTGATTGCTTTTAAGAAGGTGGTAGTGAACTGCCGCCTTGAACCGCTGCAGTTGTGTGGTGAAGGTACTCCCATAGTATTGTTGGGTAAGGAGCTCCAGGATTTTGACCCAGCAACAATGAAGGAACTGTACTATACTTCCAAGTCAGGATGGTGTGCAACATGGAGAGGAACTTGGATGCCACGGTGTTCCCATGCGCCTGCTGTCCTTGTCCTGCTAGGTAGGGATGTTAGCTGATGATTGCACCAATGTTCAGCACCATTCGTGACGACTCAGATACTGAAGCAGTCCGTGTAGAAATGCAGCAAGACCTGGACAATATCCAGTCTTGGGCTGATAAGTGGCAAGTAACATTCGCTCCATACAAGTGCCAGTCAATGACCATCTCCAACAAGAATCTAACCATCTCCCCTTGATATTCAATGGCAATACGATTGCTGAATCCCCCACTATCAACATCCTGGGGGTTACCATTGACCAGTAATTGAACTGGAGTAGCCATATAAATACCATGGCTACAAGAGCAGGTCAGAGGATAGGAATCCTGCGGCGAGTAACTCATCTCCTGACTCCCCAAAGCCTGTTCACCATCTACAAGACACAAGTCAGGAGACTGATGGAATACTCTCCATTTGCCTGGATGGGTGCAGCTCCAACAACACTCATGAAGCTCGACAGCATCCAGGACAAAGCAATCTGTTTGATTGGCACCCCATCCACAAACATTCACTTCCTCCACCACCAATGCACAGTGGCAGTCGTGTGTACCATCTACAAGATGCACTGCAGCAACACACCAAGGCTCCTTAGACAGCACCTTCCAAACCCACAACCTCTACCACCTAGAAGGACAAGGGCAGCAGGTGCATGGGAACACCACCACCTGCAAGTTCCCCTCCAAGTCATACACCATCCTGACTTGGAACCATATTGCAGTTCCTTCACTGTCGCTAGGTCAAGATCCTGGAACTCCCTTCCTAACAGCACTATGGGTGTACCTACCCCACATGGACTGCAGCAGTTCAAGAAAGCAGCTCACCACCACCTTCTCAAGCGCAATTGGGGATGGGCAATACATGCTGTCCTAGCATCCCATGAACAAATTTTTTAAAAAGGTGGTCACGGTTTCAGGTTTGCGGGGTGCTGTTGAAGTCTTTGGGAGTTGCTGCGGTGCGTCTTGTAGTTGATGCACACTGCAGCCACGATGTGTCGGTGGTGGAGGGAACAAATGTTTAAGGTGGTGGATTGGCTGTCAAGCAATCGGGTTGAATTGTGCTGAATAGTGTTGAGGTTCTCAAGTATTGTTGGAGCTGCACTCATCCAGGTAAGTGGGGTGCATTCCATCGCACTCTTGACTGGTGCCTCGTCGATGATGGAAAGGCTTTGGGGAGTCAGGAGGTGAGTCACTTGGCACAAAATACCTAACCCCTGACCTGCTCTTGTAGCCACAGCATTTGTGTGGCTGATCCAGTTATGTTTCTGGTCAATGGTGACTCCTAGGCTATTCATGATGGGGTATTTAGTGATGTTAATGCCATGAAATGTAAAGGGGAGGTGGTTAGACTCTCTTTTTGGAGATGGTTGTTGCCTGCTGCTTGCGTAACACAAATGTTACTTGCCTCCTGTCAGCCCAAGCCTGAATGCTGTCCAGATCTTGTGGCATGCAGGAATGGACTGCTTCATTATCCAGAGAATTGTGAATAGAACTGAGCACAGTGTTATTTATCAGCAAATATCCCTGCTTCTGCCTTTATGATGGAGGGAAGGTCATTGATAAACCAGCTGAAGATGGTTAGACCTCAGTCACTGTCCTGAGGAACTCCTGCAGTGATGGCTTGGGACTGAGATGATTGTCCCCCAACAACCACAAATGTTTTCCTTTTGAGCTAGATATGGTTTCAGCCATTGGAGTGCCTTCCCATTGATTTCAATTTTACCAAGGCTTTTTGATGCCACACTTGGTCAAAGACTGCCTTGATGTTAAGGGCAGTCACACTCACCTCACATCTTGTCTTTGTTTGGATCAAGGTTGTAATGAATGTTCATAAAGGTCCTTTATTTTCTGTGGTATGTTAATGCATTGTGTTTTCTGATTTGAAATGTTGTAGCACCAGGCACCCTATCTTATTTAAATGCTTGAGTACAGAGCTGTGCCAAATTTTCAACTTTCATTTAGTAATACTGCTATTTACAAGTGTTAAAATAATTATCACAAACTCTAAAATCCTAAAGAGAAAAATAAATTAAGGGCAAACACTGAAATATGTAGAAGGGAAGATGAGTCCATTCTAAATCATGGAAGGAAAGGAAAGATGGGAAGTGAAAGCATCGCACACGCATTAATTTTGTTAAGACAAAAATCTTAATTACGATGGAGGCAAAATGGGAAGGAAGATTTAGATAAGTTAACTAGGAGTGAAATGATCTGATGTCAGAACCAATTTAGAACTCAGAATTCACTGTATCGATATTGGTTTAGAAGCCAGGGCATCTTGTTTTCAGTTTCCCCTTGTTAAAGATGCTGTATGGTGTTGAACTGAGCTGTAAAGGCCAGAAAGATACCAGTTTCAGTTTCTGGGTTCTGTGGAGTCAGATATCAGGCAGGACAATAAGGGCAGCTTCAGTGAACCTGTGCTAGGGAGGTCAATGAAGAAGCTAAGTGTTTCCCTGGACTTCGAAAGAGTATCGAATTGGGCAGAGCCATAATAACCGCCCCTCTGCCCTGTGTTTGAATAGGTTGCTAATGGTTGCCAATGAGTCTTGAACAGGAACACTGACATTTTGGATGCAGTATTTGGTCCAAGGGTGCTGGAACCTCAATGTCCCTATGATGTTTGAGAAAGGAGCAGGAAAAAGAAATCTCTTGTTTACTTGCAACTATTGCTTTAAAATGAATATGCAATATACCTTAACCATTTCACAATGTGATATTGGTACCAATTACAGTACCCTTTAATAGCTCCCATAAAGCTTAAAATGTGAATTGATTTTATAATTTCTCTGTTTGCAGCACTATGAATTTCCTTGACTATTGTCAACTTCTGCCATTTCCACCTTTCAAGGGCTAAAACCTGTGCTTTTCATTGTCAAATGATCAACTAGTGAAAATCCTCCTGTGGGCTGGGTAGGAGTGTAAAGGAAGTCTATTTGGTATCAAATTGACTCCAAGGTAACATGCCTATAATTTAGACTTTGAGCCAGGCATATTTGTAGTGCTGTAAGACACTGTGAATGATTAACCAACCAGGCTAGTTCCTTGAAGGGTCCTTTAGGCGAGGCATGTAACTAATGATGAGGCTTCTTCTTACTTGGATCCAAATAACCCTGCAGTCCATGCCTAAGTAAGTAGAGTGCTTTTTGCTGGGGTATTGGGGAAATTTTCTAGCTCTCAATGTTGAGTTTTAGCATAACTCCTAAATCTAGTTTAAAAGGGGGAAAAAGTGTATAATTTCTATAAGTTTTCTCATCAGTATCTCTTGTTTATGTTTATTTCCATTTTATGCTGGGCAGTGGAATTGAGTAGAATCAAAACCAAAATCTTGGCCTCGGAACCAATAGGATAATGTCCCTGAAAAGAAAATGGCGGGGGTGCTGGGGGCAGGGGGACAGTTTAACAATTGGGAAACCCAGAAGTACATGTTTCCCTCTGGCCTGCCACATTTAATAGCATGACATGCATAATCAAGTTTTGGAAATTGTTTCCTGGCTGCAGCCAGCCAGGTTGTGAGGCTGGCAGGTTAGCGGGTAGGAAGACCAATGGCACCAAGCGGCAGGTAGGGAGTGTAGAGTAGGGAGGGAGAGATTGTGGATCACAAAGTAAGTTGGTGGGAGTTGGCCCAGAGAGATTTCAGGCTGGAAAGAAGATTGGGGTTGGGGTGCTAGGGAGAACGCAGGAAATGCAAAAGGTATGCTGAGGTATTAAGCATAAAAGAATTGTTATTATCCTATGTGAATGATCCAGTGATAATATGCAGATTATTATTTTTATAATTCGAGAAGTTCAGAGGTTGGCCATGGAGGTGATTGCAGGCCGGAAATAACATTAGAAGACACCTGCTAAGCACCTCCTGGCTAGCAAGAAGTGCTGGAAAAGTAACTCTTCCATCCAGTAGTCCTTGCCTCCCTTTTGCTGCCAGGTTTCTTGAGGCCTGGGAAAGCCAGCTGGTCTGTGTTAAAGTTGGAAGAGAGATGAAAATCTTAGGCCTGCAGGTTTATTAAAATATTAAACGAGGGACCCACCTCCAGTTGAAAGTTTGGTCGCCCACGCCCGTCACTCCTCAGTTAAAGACAGAAGTGGTTGTGTTCGTGGCGGGTTTGAAATTTTTTATATTTTAACTTCTCACCTGACCCAAATCTACCTGTTCTGTGGATTAAAATAGCCCCCAATGTGTATCACGCTATGACATTTATTTCAAGTTGTGGTCATGATTTTCTAGATTATTTTCAATCTTTATTTCTTTTCATAAAATTTATCCAGGATGATGAAAATTCCAGATGGCCCAGGGAGGAGCATTCAGGAAATAGACAGTCCGATTATAGGTAGGTGAAGAAAACAGTATTTCCATGGATTTGTTGTCCTTGGCACCAACAGGAGAGGGACATTAAACTGATTTGACGAGCAATAAATGTGAGCAATTAGCTATCTTAAACATAAGTATTTTGTTTTGGACTTTCACGAAAGCTTGTCTTTCCCATTAGATCATAGTGGGATTTGCTTCTTTACAAAATATATAAACGGTTGAAAAAATGTTGCTTAATTCGTTTTACTTTAGAGGGAGATGCAAAATACAAGCTTACTTCTATAGACAAAAAAACTGACACAGACATTCCTAATTTCTTATTTCTTATTCTGTAAATGTTTGTTACAATAGAATCCCAGAGGGCCAAAACCCTGAATTTCTCAAAAATGTGTTGCGCCTGAGTACTATTTTTAATTGGCAAAAGTTTTTTGTGAAAAAACCAATACTATTGAAATTTTTGGCGACTGAATGTTTTGGTCTGGTTTTCTTTGATAGGTTATGTATTGTGAAAGATGGCTGAGTGTGTGTATGCACTTCCTGTTGCAGTCCTGAGTCTTGCAATCCAAAAAGGTTCCCTGGTTTTAACTGCGATTGTACTGAATTAGTTGCTCTAAACATTGTGGAATAGATTAACTGTGTATTTTGAGTCACGTGAATGGTTTTGGCTTCATATCAATGTAAGCTGTTTAATATAATTCGGTTGTGTAGTTTCCAAACCAGTGCTGAATCTTTTTACACCTCCAGCTTTTCAATGACTGGAGGTAATGCAAAATTGATATTAAAAGTTACTGCTGCTGCTGTCATGGTATGTCATGCTCGTCTATCTTGCGCCTCACCCATCCACTGTATTATCCTACCTGGGAGCATTTTCTATTTATTCTTTAATTGTTGACTGAGATCCTGTCAGTTCTTTGATAACGTGATAATTGAACTGGCATTTGGATGCCAGTAACTGGGGATCTGTGGATAGTTTCTTGTCTATATGCCAGAGCTCTGTTATCCCTAACAAGAGTGATGTGAAGCTCGCATAATTAACCTGATGGCCTTTGCATCACCATAAATGGGTACTAATCTCAAACCAATGCTAGTAGAATGTTCATGCTTTTATCATCTCTTGGCTTCATCTTGCCAGTATGAGCATTACTGCAGTAAATATAATTCAACATCTTAATCAGTGCACCATAAATTTTCTGTCCTGAATAGAATTATAGAAGCTTACAGCACAGAACAAGGTCATTCAGCCCATTGTGCCTCTGCTGCCTATTTGATAGAGCTATCCAATTAGTCCCACTTCCCTGCTCTTTTCCAATAGCCTTGGAAATTTTTCCTTTTCAAATATATCCAATTACCTTTTGAAAGTTAGTATTTAGTCTGTTTCCACTACCCTTTCAGGCAGTGTATTCCAGATTATGGAGGTTGAGAGTTGCCCAGTCGTCAAAACCCCCCTCTCGGCCTTTCTGGTGGGGTCCAAAGGAGTGCAGGACACGACGTTTGGCACCAGTATGGCTGCAGGAACTGCCGGAAACATGCCAAAGGTGACACATGACCGCCTACGGGGTTCCGCTCCGGATTTTCTGTTAGGGTTTACTCCCTTAGCCTTGGTCTCTCCCGAGACGCCCACAAGGCAGTAAACGTCGTGTCCTGCACTCCTTTGGACCCCACCAGAAAGGCCGAGAGGGGGGTTTTGACGACTGGGCAACTCTCAACCTCCATAAATTTGCCCAGGCATGCGCCATGGAGAGGTCACTCCATAGTTGCCTCACAGCGACTGAAACAACACGGAAGGCAGCAGTTACGGGTTATAAGTCCAGATAAATTGGCGTAGAAACTGGGTGCCACGGGTTGCCTTTGTCGGTGGGAGAGGTCATTGCACCTCACTGGACAGCTACCGCCCGCCTCAAACCGGGCAGCCCCCGGTCAATAAGGTTCTGTCCCGCCACAGTCTGCCTGCTTCAATGGGTGCTTGGAGCTCAGGGTCATTGCCCGAAAGGTGGACTGATACACCGCACCAAACAACATGAAAAAAGGAAAGAAGGTACCAGCCCTTCGCTTTGCAAGCTGGAACGTCAGAACTATGTGTCCTGGCCTGTCGGAAGACCTTACACAAATCAACGATTCTCGGAAGACCGCCATCATTAACAACGAGCTCAGTAGACTCAATGTGGACATTGCAGCACTTCAGGAGACTCGCCTCCCCGCGAGTGGCTCTCTAGCAGAGCAAGACTACACCTTCTTCTGGCAGGGCAGGGATCCTGAAGAACCAAGACAGCATGGAGTGGGCTTCGCCATCAGAAACTCCTTGCTCAGCATGATAGAGCCTCCCTCAAATGGCTCGGAACGCATACTGTCCATCCGACTGCTCACCACCTCTGGTCCAGTACACCTACTCAGCATCTATGCTCCAACACTCTGTTCCGCACCTGAAGCTAAAGACCAGTTCTATGAACAACTCCATAACATCATTAGCAGCATCCCCAACACCGAACACCTATTCCTGCTGGGGGACTTTAATGCCAGGGTTGGGGCCGACCATGACTCATGGCCCTCCTGCCTTGGGCGCTATGGCGTTGGAAGGATGAATGAGAACGGGCAGAGACTGCTTGAGTTGTGTACCTATCATAACCTCTGCATCACCAACTCGTTCTTTCACACTAAACCCTGTCACCAGGTTTCATGGAGGCACCCAAGATCACGTCGTTGGCACCAGCTAGACCTCATTGTCACAAGGCGAGCCGCCTTAAACAGTGTTCAAATCACACGCAGCTTCCACAGTGCGGACTGCGACACCGACCACTCCCTGGTGTGCAGCAAGGTTAGACTCAGACCAAAGAAGTTGCATCATTCCAAGCAGAAGGGCCACCCGCGCATCAACACGAGCAGAATTTCTCACCCACAGCTGTTACAAAAATTTCTAAATTCACTTGTAACAGCCCTTCAAAACACTCCCACAGGGGATGCTGAGACCAAGTGGGCCCACATCAGAGACGCCATCTATGAGTCAGCTTTGACCACCTACGGCAAAAGTGCGAAGAGAAATGCAGACTGGTTTCAATCTCATAATGAAGAGCTGGAACCTGTCATAGCCGCTAAGCGCATTGCACTTTTGAACTACAAGAAAGCCCCCCGCGATTTAACATCCGCAGCACTTAAAGCAGCCAGAAGTACTGCACAAAGAACAGCTAGGCGTTGCGCAAACGACTACTGGCAACACCTATGCAGTCATATTCAGCTGGCCTCAGACACCGGAAACATCAGAGGAATGTATGATGGCATGAAGAGAGCTCTTGGGCCAACCATCAAGAAGATCACCCCCCTCAAATCTAAATCGGGGGACATAATCACTGACCAACGCAAACAGATGGACCGCTGGGTTGAGCACTACCTAGAACTGTACTCCAGGGAGAATGCTGTCACTGAGACTGCCCTCAATGCAGCCCAGCCTCTACCAGTCATGGATGAGCTGGACATACAGCCAACCAAATCGGAACTCAGTGATGCCATTGATTCCCTAGCCAGCGGAAAAGCCCCTGGGAAGGACAGCATTACCCCTGAAATAATCAAGAGTGCCAAGCCTGCTATACTCTCAGCACTACATGAACTGCTATGCCTGTGCTGGGACGAGGGAGCAGTACCCCAGGACATGCGCGATGCCAACATCATCACCCTCTATAAAAACAAAGGTGACCGCGGTGACTGCAACAACTACCGTGGAATCTCCCTGCTCAGCATAGTGGGGAAAGTCTTTGCTCGAGTCGCTCTGAACAGGCTCCAGAAGCTGGCCGAGCGCGTCTACCCTGAGGCACAGTGTGGCTTTCGTGCAGAGAGATCGACTATTGACATGCTGTTCTCCCTTCGTCAGATACAGGAGAAATGCCGTGAACAGCAGATGCCCCTCTACATTGCTTTCATTGATCTCACCAAAGCCTTTGACCTCGTCAGCAGACGTGGTCTCTTCAGACTACTAGAAAAGATCGGATGTCCACCAAAGCTACTAAGTATCATCACCTCATTCCATGACAATATGAAAGGCACAATTCAACATGGTGGCTCCTCATCAGAGCCCTTTCCTATCCTGAGTGGTGTGAAACAGGGCTGTGTTCTCGCACCCACACTTTTTGGGATTTTCTTCTCCCTGCTGCTTTCACATGCGTTCAAATCCTCTGAAGAAGGAATTTTCCTCCACACAAGATCAGGGGGCAGGTTGTTCAACCTTGCCCGTCTAAGAGCGAAGTCCAAAGTACGGAAAGTCCTCATCAGAGAACTCCTCTTTGCTGACGATGCTGCTTTAACATCTCACACTGAAGAATGCCTGCAGAGTCTCATCGACAGGTTTGCGTCTGCCTGCAATGAATTTGGCCTAACCATCAGCCTCAAGAAAACGAACATCATGGGGCAGGATGTCAGAAATGCTCCATCCATCAATATTGGCGACCACGCTCTGGAAGTGGTTCAAGAGTTCACCTACCTAGGCTCAACTATCACCAGTAACCTGTCTCTAGATGCAGAAATCAACAAGCGCATGGGTAAGGCTTCCACTGCTATGTTCAGACTGGCCAAGAGAGTGTGGGAAAATGGCGCACTGACACACTCGGACTTTTGTGTTCCGTATCAGGCCTGTGTCCTCAGTACCTTGCTCTACGGCAGCGAGGCCTGGACAACGTATGCCAGCCAAGAGCGACGTCTCAATTCATTCCATCTTCGCTGCCTTCGGAGAATACTTGGCATCAGGTGGCAGGACTATATCTCCAACACAGAAGTCCTTGAAGCGGCCAACATCCCCAGCTTATACACACTACTGAGTCAGCGGCGCTTGAGATGGCTTGGCCATGTGAGCCGCATGGAAGATGGCAGGATCCCCAAAGACACATTGTACAGCGAGCTCGCCACTGGTATCAGACCCACCGGCCGTCCATGTCTCCGTTATAAAGACGTCTGCAAACGCGACATGAAATCGTGTGACATTGATCACAAGTCGTGGGAGTCAGTTGCCAGCATTCGCCAGAGCTGGCGGGCAGCCATAAAGACAGGGCTAAATTGTGGCGAGTCGAAGAGACTTAGTAGTTGGCAGGAAAAAAGACAGAGGCGCAAGGGGAGAGCCAACTGTCCAACAGCCCCAACAAACACATTTCTCTGCAGCACCTGTGGAAGAGCCTGTTACTCCAGAATTGGCCTTTATAGCCACTCCAGGCGCTGCTTCACAAACCACTGACCACCTCCAGGCGCGTATCCATTGTCTCTCGAGATAAGGAGGCCCAAAAGAAAAAAGAATTCCAGATTACCACAATGTGTAAAAAATTTTCTCCTTATCTTCCTTTGCCAATTATCTTAAATCTGTATCTTCTGGTTATCAACCCTGCTGCCAGTAGAAATCAAAACACTTGATAGTTTTGAAAACCTCAACCAAATGTCCCCTTAACCTTCTCTGCTCGAAGGATAGTAATCCCAGTTTCTCCAGTCTCTCCACATAACTGAAGTCCCTCATCCCTGATACCACTTCAGTAAATCATGTCTGCACCCTCTCTGAGGCTATTTGATAAATCTGCCATAAAATGTACTGTACAGTTCCTGGTTTGTTTTACAGTTACTATTTAATATTTGCCTATGCCATCTTTTTCTCAACTTCTCTTTGATGTCTAGGTTTTTACCTCTTCCTGCTCACTTTTCGAAGAATGGTTCATTTGTGTTCTGGGCCTGATGACAGAACTGGATGAAAAATCATTATTTTTCCCTTTCTCATCATGGTCTCAGCCATTTATCAATGTATCTCTTTGTCCACCAGTGCAAATTGTAAATAGGGACTTGGCTTACCTGCAAAGTATTATTTCGGTTGCAGCTTTTGTTATTGTTCTGTTGGTAATCAATGTTTTCCTGGTCAGAAAAATGGGGAGAAGTGGGTGCTTGCAGGGTAACACTTTTGGACTGGGAGTATTAATTAATATTAAACACACTAGAACAGAAGGTTGATTATCCAGCAGCTCCTACTTTAATTTCCTCTTTTGCTAACAATCTGTATCTCATAAATGGACAGCACCACAATGGGCTATTTCATTAATGAGCAGTCAGGAGTTTAAAACATACATTCCATAGAATAAAAAAAAACTGATGTGTTCAATACGAATAAAAATTTACACTTAGTGCAGCGAGCAATGGAAATTAAATTTGGAAAAGCGGGATTGATGCTATAGCAGACTGAGCTTCTCCAGTACGTTATAATAGTGTTTTTAAAAAGTCTATTTGAAACATAGCGATCATATAGTGCTTTGCTTTGGAGCACCTTTTGATACATATTTCTCATTTCAATTGTGACATTCTGAAAACTAGGATTTACTTAAAAAATTAATATTGTCCCCACTGCATATAGTGGGCATATTTGTGCTCTTGCAATTTGTTTGCCAAATGCAGTGGATAGTAAATCAATTGGACTCTCGAGTGCAAAACAAAATTGGTTATTGAGTTTTGCGTGTTCATGTGTCTGTTAGTGTCAATGGTCGTATTACTCTGAACAAAATACAGGGCACAAACAGAAATCATTAACACACCCATAATCTCACTTGGTTTAATAGCGAAAGCCTTATTTTGATGTGAGATATTTAAGATATGAGAAATCAGAAGCAGAGAGCAGTCGGACCTGTGTGGAAACATCGAGAAGCGGGAGCGGATAAATCCAGCACGAGACTTGGGGCCTTCACTTGCCTTCAGGAGTGGAAAGCAGTCAGACCTCTTCAAGCGCACCGAAATTTTGAAAAAAAAAAAGCCAACAGTGACGTTGCAGGAAAGCTGCAAGGTGATTGGTTGGTGAGTCACTGCTGTTAGGGGATAACTCTAAATAGCTGGGTAAGTAATTAAAGTAAAGGCAAGGTTACAGTTTTTTTTTAAAATATAGTAGGTAGTGGTTTTTTTTTTTAGGGAATCAAGGTCCCTAGTGTAAATCTAATTGTTGGGTAATTTAAGGGGATAAGTTAAGGGTAAGTCATGGCAGGGCAGCTTGGCAACATGGAGTGCTCCTCCTGTGCAATGTGGCAAGTCAGGGACACTTCCAGTGTCAAGGGTGAACACGTGTGCAGGAAGTATCTCCAGCTGCTCAAAATCCGCGTTTCGGATCTGGAGCGGCGGCTGGAGACATTGTGGAGCATCGGCGAGTCTGAGAACATGGTGAATAGCACGTACAGGGAGGTAGTCACACCGCAGGTAAAGACTGCTCAGACAGAAAGGAAATGGGTGACCGCCAGGCAGAGCAGAAGAACTAGGCAGGTAGCACAGGAGTCCCCTGGGTCCATATCCCTTTCTAACAGATTTTCCACTTTGGATACTGTTGGGGGAGATAGTTTCTCAGGGGAATGCAGCAACAGCCAAGTCTGTGGCACCACGGGTGGTTCAGCTGCACAGGAGGGTAGGAAAAGGAGTGGGAGAGCTATAGTGATAGGGGATTCTATCGTAAGGGGTACAGATAGGCGTTTCTGTGGCCGCAAACGTGTCTCCAGGATGATATATTGCCTCCCTGGTGCTAGGGTCAAGGATGTCACGGAGCAGCTACAGGACATTCTGAAGGGGGAGGATGAACAGTCAGAGGTCGTGGTACATATTGGTACCAACGACATGGGTAGAAAGAGGGATGAGATCGTGGAACAAGAATTTAGGGAGCTCTGTAGTGGATTAAAAAGCAGGACCATGGCTGAGGAGATGGTGCAGGAGGGAGGGCTTTCGTTTCCTGGATCACTGCGACTGCTTCTGGCAAAGGTGGGACTTGTACAAGTTGGAAGGGTTGCACCTGAACCGGAACGGGACCAACATCCTTGCTGTGAGGTTTGCTAGTGCTGTTGGGGGTTTAAACTAATTTGGCAGGGGGATGGGATACAGAGTGGAGGTACAGTAGGGGGTGATGTACTGTCAAATGTAGAAGAGAAAGAGAGTTAGACTGGAACGCAGAGCAAATATCGACCTGTTAAAGCACAAGGGAAAAATGCAAGGCTGGATTGCATCTATTTTAATGCAAGGAGTCTTACTAGTAAGGCAGATGAATTGAGGGCATTGATTAGCACATGGCATTATGATATTATTGCTATCACAGAGACATGGTTGAGGGAGGGACAGGACTGGCAGCTCAATATTCCGGTATAGAATCTTCAGGCGTGACAGGGGAGGGGATAAAAGAGGAGGTGGTATTGCACTGTTGATCAAGGAGTCAATTACTGCAGAAAGGAGGGAAGATATCTTAGAAGGTTCCTCAAATGAGGCCATATGGGTAGAACCTAAAAACAAAAAGGGGGCAAACACTTGGCTGGGAGTGTACTACAGGCCTCCAAACAGTCAGGGAGAGATAGAGGAGCAGATATGCAGGCAAATCTCAAAGAGGTGTAAAAATAATAGGGTAATGATAGTAAGGAATTTCAACTTCTTCAATATTAACTGGGATCGTCTTGGTGCAAAAGGCTTAAAGGGGCGGAATTCTTAAAATGCATACAGGAGAGCTTTTTGAGCCACTACGAAGAAAGTCTACAAGAGAAGGGGCAGTACTGGACCTAATCCTAGGGGATGAAGCTGGACAAGTGGTAGAAGTGTCAGTGGGGGAGCATTTCGGGGATAGTGACCATAACTCTGGAAGATTTAAGGTAGTTATGGAAAAGGACAAAGACGAGCCGGAAATAAAGGTACTGAATTGGGGGAAGGCCGATTTCAGTATGATAAAACAGGTGGCCAAAGTGGACTGGGAGCAGCTACTTGTAGGAAAGTCTACATCAGACCAGTGGGAGCCATTCAAAGAGGAAATCGTGAGAGTTCAGAGCTAACATGTACCCGTTAAGGTGAAGGGTAGGACCAACGTCCAGGGAACCCTGGATGTCAAGGGATATAGAGGATTGGATCAGGAAAAAAAAGGAGGCCTATGGTAGATTCAGAGTGCTGAAAACAGCGGAGGCCCTGGAGGGGTATAGAAAGTGTAGGGGGGTACTTAAAGTAATTAGGAGAGCGAAGAGGGGACATGAAAAAGCACTGGCGGGCAAGATAAAGGAAAATCCTAAGGCATTTTCTAAGTATATTAAGGGCAAGCAGGGAAAGAGTAGGGCCCATTAGGGACCAAAGTGGCAATCTGTCTTTGGAGTCGGAGGACATAGGTGAGGTTTTAAATCATTACTTTTCATCTGTGTTCACTATGGAGAAGGACGATGTAAGTGTAGAGATCAGGGAGGGGATTGTGATATACTTGAACATATTAGCATTGAAAGGGAGGAAGTATTAGCTGTTTTAACGGGCTTAAAAGTGGATAAATCCCCAGGCCCAGATGAGATGTATCCCAGGCTGTTATGTGAGGCAAGGGAGGAGATAGCAGGGGCTCTGACACAAATTTTCAAATCTTCTCTGGCCACAGGAGAGGTACCAGAGGATTGGAGGACAGCGAATGTGGTACCAGTATTCAAGAAGGGTAGCAAGGATTAACCAGGTAATTACAGGCCGGTGAGTCTAACATCAGTGGTTGGGAAACTATTGGAAACAATTCTGAGGGACAGGATTAATCGCCACTTGGAGAGGCAGGGATTAATCAGGGATAGTGAGCATGGCTTTGTCAGGGGGAGATCGTGTCTAACTAACGATTGAATTTTTCGAGGAGGTGACTAGATGTGTAGGTGAGGGTAAAGCAGTTGATGTAGTCTACATGGACTTCAGTAAGGCTTTTGATAAGGTCCCGCATGGGAGATAGGTTAAGAAGGTAAGAGCCGATGGGATCCAGGGCAATTTGGCAGATTGGATCCAAAATTGGCTTAGTGACAGGAGGCAGAGGGTGATGGTTGAGGGTTGTTTCTGCGAGTGGAAGCCTGTGACCAGTGGTGTACCCTAGGGATCGGTGCTGGGACCCTTGCTTTTGTAGTGTACATTTAGACGTGAATATAGGAGCAATGATCAGTAAGTTCGCGGGTGACACAAAAATTAATGGTGTCGTAAATAGTGAGGAGGAAAGCCTTAGATTACAGTACGATATAGATTGGCTGGTAAGATGGGCGGAGCAGTGGCAAATGGAATTTAATCGTGTGAGGTGATGCATTTTGGGAGGATGAACAAGGCAAGGGAATATACAATGGATGGTAGGACCCTAGGGAGTACAGAGTGTCAGAGGGGCCTTGGTGTACTTGTCCATAGATCACTGAAAGCAGCAGCACGGGTAGATAAGGTGATCAGGAAGGCATAGAATGTAAGAGCAGGGAGGTTATGATGGAGCTGTGTAAAACGCTAGTTCGGCCACAGCTGGAGTACTGTGTACAGTTTTGGGCACCACATTATAGGAAGGATGTGGTTGCACTGGAGAGGGTGCAGAGAAGATTCACCAGGATGTTGCCTGGGCTGGAGAATTTCAGCTATAAAGAGAGACTGAAAAGGCTAGGGTTGTTTTCCTTGGAGCAGAGAAGGCTGAGGGGGGACATGATTGAGGTATACAAAATTATGAGGGGCATGGATGATTAGATAGGAAGAAACTTTTTCCCTTAGCGGAGGGATCAATAGCCAGGGGGCATAGGTTTAAGGTAAGGGGCAGGAAGTTTAGAGGGGATTTGAGGAAACATTTTTTCACCCAGGGGGTGGTTGAAATCTGGAACACACTGCCTGAAGTGGGTGGTAGAGGCAGGAACCATCACAACATTTAAGAAGTATTCAGATGAGCACTTGAAACGCCATAGCATGCAAGGCCACGGGCCAAGTGCTGGAAAATGGGATTAGAATAGGTAGGTGCTTGATGATTGGCGCAGACACGATGGGCCGAAAGGCCTGTTTCTGTGCTGTATGACTCTATGACTGAGTTTGCTATACTTACTTTGTCCAAAATTGAAGTTTATGCATTTTGATCATAAAGTTATCAGACTATAACACTTCATGGGTTGACTGTTCAATCTCAGGTTGTTAAAGGAAGTCAGGGAGGAACGAGCAGATGTGCTGAGGATCATCTTCAAATCCCCACTAGGTACAGGCAAGATACCAGATGGAGGTCTGTGAATGGTGTACCATTGTTTAAAAAGGGTGCGAGGGATTAGCCAGGTAATTATGGGCCAGACAGTCTGACCTCCGTGGTGGGTAAATTGTTATAATATATTTTGAGGGAAAGGATAAACTGTCACTTAGATGGATTAATCAGGCATAATCAGCATGGATTTGTTCGGGGAAAGTCATGACTTACTAACTTGATTGAGTTTTTTGAGGAAGTAACAAGGAGGATTATGAGGGTAGTGCAATGGATGTGGTTTACATGGATTTTAGTAAGGCATTTGACAAGGTCCCGCATGGCAGCCTGGTCAGGAAAATGAAAGCCCATGGGTTACAAGGGAGGGTGGCAGGTTGGATCCAGAATTGGTTCAATGACAGGAAACAGAGGGTAGTAGTCGACGGATGTTTTTGTGAATGGAAAACTGTTTCCAGTGGCGTTCCACAGGGCTCAGAGTTTGGTCTCTTACTGTTTGTGGTATATATTAATGATTTGGTTTTAAATGTGGGTGGCATGATTGGGAAATTTGCTGGTGACTCAAAATTGGCTGTGCAGTTAATAGTAAGGAGGAAAGCCATGGACTTCAGAATGATATCAATGTTTTGGTTGAGTCGGCGGAAAAGTGGGAAATGGAATTCAATCCAGATAAGTGTGAGGTATTGCATTTGGGGAGGGCAAATAAAGCGAGGCAATATACAATAAACGGGAGGATATTGAGAGGGGTAGAAGAAGTGAAACCTTGGGGTGCATGTTCACAGATCCCTAAAGATGGCAAGACAGGTGGATAGAGTGGTGAAGAAGGATTGCTTTCCTTTATTGGCCGAGGTATAGAGTACAAAAGCAGGGATGTGATGCTGGAACTGTATAGAGCATTGGTTAGGCCACAGCTGGAATATTGCGTGCAGTTCTGTTCACCACATTACAGAAAGGACATAATTGCTCTGGAGAGGATACAGAGGAGATTTACAAAGAATGTTGCCAGGGCTTGAAAGTTGTAGCTATGAGGAAAAATTGGATAGGTTAGAGTTGTTTTCCCTGGAACTGAGGAGGCTGAGGGGTGACTTGATTGAGGTGTACAAAATTATGAGGGGCCTAGATAGAGTAGACAGGAAGGACCTGTTTCCCCTAGCAGAGAGGTCAATTACCAGGGGGCACAGATCTAAGGTGATTGGTAGAAGAATTAGAGGGGACATGAGGGGAAACTTTTTCACCCAGAGGAATGGTGGGTGTCTGGAATTCGCTGCCAGGAAAGGTGGTGGAGTCAGAGACCCTCAATTCTTTTAAAAGGTACCTTGACATGTACCTGAAGTGCTGTAACCTGCAGGGCTATGGACCAGGTGCTGGCAGGTGGGATGAGTTTATTCGGCTGGCACAGACATGATGGGCTGAATGGCCTCCTATGCTGTACTTTTTCTATGGTTCTGTGGTAACAGAACAAAGCCAGGGGTTCACTTTAAATTCAAGGAGGGTCTGGCTCAGGTGGATTGTGATCATTGGATGGCTAAAGATACTGAGATTAAAATGAAACAGAAAAAGTAGGTGTATTACAACTTCAGGCTCATAATGCATTAGAGAGCCAAGCTGAATACAGAAAATACCAAGGAGAACTGCCAAAGGAAATAAGAGGGGCAAAGAGTGTGTCTGATGAGATTTGTGGCTAACAATAAAGGAACCCAAAAGTCTTTTCTAAGTGTACAAATAGTGGGAGGATGGTGCTGCTTAGGGACCGAAAAGATCATGTGAAGGCAAAGGGCACGGCTGAGGTACTAGAATCATAGAATGGTTACAGCACTAAAGGAGACTGCTCTTTGCAAGAGCAACTCGCCTAGTCGCACTCCCCGGCTTTTCCTCGTAGCCTTGCTAATTTTCTCTCTCCAGATATTTGTCCAATTCTCATTTGAAGGTCTTGTTTGGTTCTGCTTCTACCTCACTTGCAGGCAGAACATTGCAGAACATTCCAGATCCTAACCACTCGCTGCATTTTAAAAAAAAAAAGTTTTTCCTCTTGTCGCCTCTGATTCTTTTGCTACTCGCCTTAACTCGGTGTCCTCTGGTTCTGGATCCTTCAGCCAATGGGAAAAGTTTCTCCTTATCTTTTCTCCTTAGCCACTCTGCCCAGACCCCTCCATGATTTTGAACACCTCTATCAAATCCTCTCTTAATCTTCTCTCCTCCAAGGAGAATAGACCCAGCTTCTCCAGCCTATCCACGTAACTGAAGTTCTTCATCCCTGGAACCATTCTTGTGAATCTTTTCTGCATCCTCTCTAATGCCTTAACATCCTTTCTAAAGTGTGGTTCCCAGAACTGGACACAGTACTCCAGTTGAGGCGGAATCAGTGTTTTATACAGGTTTAACATAACTTCCTTTTCTCGTTCTCTCTGCCCCTATTTATAAATCCCATGATCCCAAATACTTTATTAAGCGCTTTCTCAACCTGTCCTGCAACCTTCAGTGATTTGTGCACATATACTCCTAGGTCTCTCTGCTCCTGCACCCCCTTTAGAATTGTACCCTTAAATCTATATTGCCTCTCCTTGTACTTCCTACCAAAATGTATCACTTCAATTCGTTGTTCTTAACAAAATGAATCACTTCACTAACTGAGTACTTTTCATCTGTCTTCACTAAAGAGGATGATACCCATGTCACAGTAAAGGAGGAGGTAATAGAGAAATTTGGATTGGATAATGTTACAATCAGGTGAGAAAGGGATCTAGGGGTTCGCTCTCAGCCTTTGCCTGGTTTGACCGTAACAGTGTTTTTAGCTCCCCCTCAATGAATCCTTATTCACTGCTGTCCAATTGTAAGGTAAAGAAATCTACCAGGCAGGTTTTCTTAGATTTAATCAAGAAAGGTGTAGGTTTATTAACCTTCCAACTCTAATTCGATTAAAACTACTATGAAGACGCGACACGACCACGCTGGCATGCATATGCGATAAGCGCACACGCAGATAGAGACAGAAAAGGAGAAAGAATATAGAGGAAAAGTTTGAAGCAATAGCTGAGGTGCATTTACTGCCTTGGAGTTCGGTGTAGGGTCTTTGATTCAGTTAAATCTTGCCATTTCGTTGGGGCCCAGTGCACACTTTCAGATTTGTTTCGATGTAGGAGTTTTCTCTCTTGAAGTTTAAGTGGATACAGTGGATCTGGAAATTCGTGAGAGAGAGCATTCAATGTCTGGTGATCAAACAATCCATTTGGGTTAATTGGATCAGGGAGCAGTTCTATTTTCTCTCCAGGCAACTGTCTCTTAATATGCAAATGTTTCCAGCCACTTCTGTGCTTTCTTTAAACAAGTCATCTTTCAGTCCAGCAACAGTTTAAAATTAATGTTCATACGATGAAATTAATGCGTCTCATTCTTGATAGGTGGGGTTTTCCTGACAAAAATAGAGGTGGTGCTTAAAAAGTTTGCAGCGCTCAAAGTAGAAAAGTCACTTAGTGCAGAGGGATGCATCCTCGGTTGCTAAGAGAAGTAAGGCTGGAAATAGTGGCTCTTGCTGTAATCTTCTAGTCTGACTGCCAGAGGAATGGAGGATTGCAAATGTTACCCCCTGTCTTAAAAAAGGGGAGGGGAGAAACCCGGCAACTGCAGGCCAGTCAGCTTAATGTCTGCGGGGAAATTCTAAGAGCAGGTGTAGGCCCCTCAGCCTGCTCCACCATTCAGTAAGATTTTGGCTGATCTTCTCCCCTAGCTACATCTTCTTGCACTATCCTCATAAGCCTTGATTCTCCTAGAATTCAAAAAGCTATTGATCTCTCACTTGTAGGTACTGACGACTGAGCATCGACAGCTCTCTGGGGTAGAGAATTCCGAAAGTTCAACACATATTGTGATGAAATGACTCCTCGTCTCAGTCCACAATGACTGGCCCCTTCTGAGACTATGACTCCTAGTTCTAGACTCACCAGCAAGGAGGAACGTCCTCCCAGCATCTATCCTGTGAAGAATTTTATATGTTTCAATGAGATCACCTCTCATTCTTCTAACCTCTGGAGAATATGGGCCTAGAATACTGAATCTCTGCTCATGGGACAATCCCCTCATCTGAGGAGTCGGTCTAGTGAACCTTCATTACACTTCCTCTTCCTTGGGTAAGATGACCATAACTGTACACAGTACTCCAGATATGGTCTCAGTAAAGCCCTATACAATTTCAGTAAGGCTTCTTTATTCTTATATTCCAATCCCTTTAAATTAAAAGCTAACATACCATTTGCTTTCCTAACTGCTGTATCTACATATTATCTTTCTGTGATTCATGTAAAAGGGCATCCAGATCTCTCTCAATACCAACACATCCCAGTCTCTCAGCATTTAAAAAAATCCTGCTTTTGTGCTTTCCTACCAAAGTAGGTAACTTCACATTTCTCAGTTGTAGGAAAACTGCTAGAATGTATTATTAGAAACTTGATAACAGGCATTGAGAAAAATCAGAGTCAACACAGATAATCTCTCTAATTTCTGTTTGCTGTGCACGACTGGCTTATTGCATTGCATAGTCCTTTCAGGATTGCTGCATGGCAACGCAGGCCTGTTTGTGCAAGGCCTGTTTGTTCACTATGCATCACAGCTTAGAGGGAACATTGTTCTCCAGATGAAAATCTGTCTGCCTTGTTCTTACCCACTCACTTAGTCTGTGTAAATCTTTTTATGTCCTCTTTACTATTCACTTTCCCACCTCACTTTGTACCATCAGTAAACATTATGGTCGGTTCCCTCATCTAAGTCATTATTATGGATTGTAAACAGCTGATCTCCCAAACACTCAACTTTGTGGTACCCTGCTTGTTATTCCCTGCTGTCCTGAAAATTATCTGTTTATTCTTGTTCTCTGTTTTCTGTCCATTAACCAATCCTCAAATCGTGCTAATATATTACCCCAATCCCATGATCCCTAATTTTGTGTGGCACCTTATCAAATGCTTTTGGAAACTCCAAATACACGACATCCACTGTACCAACTACATCCTCAAAAAACTCTAGATTTGCCAAACGCAATTTCCCTTTCATAAATCTGTGTTGACTCTGATTTTTCTCAGTGCCTGTTATCAAGTTTCTAATAATACATTCTAGCAGTTTTCCTACAACTGAAATCAGGCTAACTGGTCTAGTTCCCTTTTTCCCCCCTCTCTCCACCCCTTTCTTGAATCGTGGGATTATGCTTGCTGATTTCCAATCCACGGGGACTGTTCAAGAATCTAGGAAATTCTGAACGATGAAAACCAAAATCTCAGTAACCACCTCTTCTAAAACACTAGTGTGTAGGCCAGCAGGTCCAGGGAATTTGTTGGCTTTTAAACCTCATTAATTTCTCCAGTACTACTTCTTTATTAATAATAATATCCTTATATTCCTTATTAGACCCTTGGTTCTCCACTACTCCTGGAATTTTTTTGTGTGTTTTACCATAAAGAGAGATACCAAGTATATGTTTAATGTCTCTTCCATTTCCTTATTCCCCATTATAATTTCTCCCATCTCTGAAGAATCCATGCTTACTCTCGCTAATGTCTTTTTACATAGTTATAGAAGTTAAAAAGTAGGACCTCGAAGTTAGTAATCTCTGGATTACTCCCAGTGCTGCGTGCTAGCGAGAGTAGAAATAGGAAGCTGAGGAGGATCAATGTGTGGCTTGAGGCATGGTGCAGGAAGGAGGGCTTCAGATTCTTAGGGCATTGGGATCAGTTCTGGGCAGGAGGCACCTATTCAAAAGGGGTGGGTTGCACCAGGGACTAATGTCTTTGCAGGGAGGTTCACCAGTGTGTTTAGGGAGGATTTAAATTAAATCGGCAGGGGGATGGGCACCAGCATAAAGAAGTATAAAAGAGGAATAAGGTGCATAGAGGGAGAGTGTTGGACAGTACTAGAAAAGGAAGTAGTACCATATTGGAAAGGAGCAGACTAAGAAGGACTAGGAGAAAAACAAAAACAGGTTTAGAGTGCATGTATGTAAATGCACAAAGTGTGGTGAATAAGGTTGATGAGCTACAGTCACAAATACCATTTAGGAATATGATGTAGTAATAATGGAAACGTGGCTTAAAAATGGTGAGGACTGGGTGCTTATTATTCAAGGATACAAAGTGTTCAGAAAAGATAGGGAAGGAAAAAAAAGGAGGTGGTACTAATTATGGAAGACATTGTCGAATTGGAAAGAGAGAACGTCCTTGAGGGGGCAAGGACCAAATCCATTTAGTTAGAGTTGAGAAGCAAGAAAGGTATGATTACATTACTAGGGGTATTCTATCGGCATCCAAATAGTCAGAAAGTGATAGAGGAGCAAATGTGCAGGGAAATCATAAGAGATGTGCAAGAACTATAGAGTGGTGATATTGGGGTACTTTAATTACCCAAATGTCGATTGGGATAATGTAACAGTAAAGGGAAGAGGGGAGGATGAATTTCTGAAATATGTTCAGGAGGACTTCCTTGATCAATATGTTCTTTGTCCAGCTAAGAAGAATTGCTGGATCTGGTGCTGGGGAATGATGTGGACCAAGTGTCTGGGTGATCTTTAAGGAGGAGGATGTTTCTGATACAGGCTAGGTACATTCCAACAAGGAGGAAAGTTAGGGGACCCGAAGCCAGAGCTCCTTGGATGACAAGGGAGCTAGAGAATATGATGAAACAAAAAATGATGGTGTATGATGCAGGTCAGGTGAATTTTTCAAGTCAGAACCAGGCCAAATACAATAAGTTGAGAGGGGGTGACGAGGAAAATAAGACTGACAAAGAGAAAATATGAGAATAGAATGGCAGTTAACACAAATGGAGCCCAAAAACCTTCTACAGGCATGTAAATAGTAAGTGGGTAGTAAGAGGTGGGGTGGGGCCTATTGGGGACAAAGAGGGTGATATATGATTAGAGGGCAAGGCTAGAATGTTTAAAGAGTACTTTGTATTGGTGTTTCCTATTAAAGAGGATGCGAGCAAAATATCGGTAGAAGTGGAGATAGTAGGGGTAATGGGTGGGGTGAAAACTGATAGGCAGGATGTACTCGATAGGCTGGCAATGCCTTGAGTGGATAAGTTGCCTGGTTTGGATGGCTTGCATCTCAGGTTGCGAAAGGAATTGGGGGGTGGAGATAGCAGAAGGGCCTGCCATAATCTTCCTCTTCCCTAGATGTGGGGAGGTGCCAGAGTATTGGAAAGTGACAAATGTGACACTCTTCAAGAAAGGGTGTAAAGGCATTCCAAGTAACTACAGACTGGTCAGTTAAGCATCAGTAGTGGGTAAGGTTTTAGAAGCAATAATCAGGGGGGAAAAAAATAGGCGCTTGGAGAGTTTTGAATTAATTAAGGAGAGTCGGCACTCATTTGCAAAAGGCAGATCTAATTTAATTTTCTGATGCAGTAACAAAAGGTTGATGAAGGAAATTCAGTGGATGTTGTCTATATGGATTTTAAGAAAGCATTTGACAAACTACCACATAAACGACTGGTTAACGAAATTGAGGCTCATGCAATTGGCAGGTCAGTGTCAGCTTAGATAAAATATTGGTTTAAGAACAGACGACAGCGAGTCGTGGTAAATGATTGTTTATCAAACTTGATGGTATACATTGTTCCCCAAGGGTCAGTACTAGGGCCACTGCTTTTTGATATATGTAAATGACTTGGATGATATTGCTTTCAATAGTCAAGATTTGTAGCAAATAGATTGCTTTTGCATTTTCTATTACAGTGGCATGACAGTCAGTACTGAGTTATTTAGCTCCTCAGATGAATAATTAACAGTACTTAATGCAACTTTATCGAGAAGCAAAAAGCTAAGTGAATTGCTTGTAATAGCCTGCATGTTTAATGTCTCATAAGTAATGCTGTTGTAATTTATTTCTGTGGAAATAGCAAGTGGTTTGCATCATTTTCCTGATAAGAGGCATCTACCTGTGATAAGTGTTGACAATCTAAGTGGACGGGACTTTATTGCATTTTCAGTGGTTGAAGCAAATGACTGTCGCCATTAGAAATTGAGAAGCTCCTTGGTACCAAGTGTTCTGTATAATTTATGTGGAAGAATGATCAACAGCCTGAATGGGATCTGAATTTGGGTGTTTTCAAAAGTATCTATTCACTATTTGAGTAGTAAAATTAATTTGGCTAAAATGTCTAACATTGATGACCATATTGCTGATCAGTTAAATAAGTTGGTGAAGTAAAGGGCCTGACTTTAACTCTCTGCAACAGGGTCTGTTTTAAATGGATTAAAATTGGGCACAAAGCGTTTGTAAATTGATCAGCCTTATCTTGTCATGAGTTTTCTCAAAGTGTCTGAATGTCGTCTGCCTTGAAAAATTACTGCTCCTTTTTATCATTCTCTTCATATTTCAATGCAAAGTATAAATATTGTTGCTGAGTGTACCTGAACCTTTTCAATGGAGAAAGTTACATAAAACCAAACAGTTGGTATCTCTGATTTTGTAGATGGACTTGCCAGATAGCTATATATTGAAATATATCTTGCATCACTACCATTATGTGAGGAAGGAATAAAATGCGTATTAACGGCTTTCTCCATCTTAACTGTGCAGGAATTTTTGTGTTAAATGAGCACCTTTGTGTTGTGAATAACTTAGGTCAGGTTCAGGGGTGTAGGGAGCAAGCATAAAACTGTTCACACTCTTCATGGCTGCTGCCAACCCACTTTCCCATGCACTGTTCCTAGGAAGGATCTGTGAACAAATCCCAAGGCTTTTTATATGTATATAAAGAGCAAGAGGGTAGCCAGGGAAAGGGTTGGCCCACTCAGGGACAGAGGAGGGAATCTATGTGTGGAGCCAGAGGAAATGGGCGAGGTACTAAATGAGTACTTTGCATCAGTATTCACCAAAGAGAAGGACTTGGATGATGAGTCTAGGGAAGGGAGTGTAGATAGTCTGGGTCATGTTGATATCAAAAAAGAGGAGGTGTTGGGCGTTTTGAAAAACATTAAGGTAGATAAATCCCCAGGGCCTGATTGGATCTACCCCAGAATACTGAGGGAGGCAAGGGAGGAAATTGCTGGAGCCTTGACAGAAATCTTAGTATCCTCATTAGCTACAGGTGAGGTCCCAGAGGACTGGAGAATAGCCAATGTTGTTCCTTTGTTGAACGGTAGCAGGGATAATCCAGGAAATTATAGGCTGGTGAGCCTTACATCAGTGGTGGGGAAATTATTGGAGAGGATTCTTCGGGACAGGATTTACTCCCATTTGGAAACAAATGAACTTATTAGCGAGAAGCAGCATGGTTTTGTGAAGGGGAGGTCGTGCCTCACTAACTTGATCGAGTTTTTTGAGGAAGTGACGAAGATGATTGATGAAGGAAGGGCAGTGGATGTAGTCTACATGGACTTCAGTAAAGCCTTTGACAAGGTCCCTCATGGCAGACTGGTACAAAAGGTGAAGTCACACGAGATCAGAGGTGAGCTGGCAAGATGGATACAGAACTGGCTCGGTCACAGAAGACAGAGGGTATCAGTGGAAGGATGCTTTTCTGAATGGAGGGCTGTGACTAGTGGTGTTCTGCAGGGATCAGTGCTGGGTCCTTTGCTGTTTGTAATATATATGAATGATTTGGAGGAAAATGTAGCTGGTCTGATTAGTAAGTTTGCGGATGACGCAAAGGTTGGTGGAGTTGCAGATAGTGATGAGGATTGTCAGAGGATACAGTAGGATATAGATCGGTTGGAGACTTGGGCGGAGAAATGGCAGATGGAGTTTAATCCGGACAAATGTGAGGTAATGCATTTTGGAAGGTCTAATGCAGGTGGGAAGTATACAGTAAATGGCAGAACCCTTAGGAGTATTGACAGGCAGAGAGATCTGGGCGTACAGGTCCACAGGTCACAAAGTGGCAACGCAGGTGGATAAGGTAGTCAAGAAGGCATACGGCATGCTTGCCTTCATCGGTCGGGGCATAGAGTATAAAAATTGGCAAGTCATGCTGCAGCTGTACAGAACCTTAGTTAGGCCACACTTAGAATATTGCGTGCAGTTCTGGTCGCCACACTACCAGAAGGATGTGGAGGCTTTGGAGAGGGTACAGAAGAGGTTTACCAGGATGTTGCCTGGTCTGGAGGGTATTAGCTATGAGGAGAGGTTGGATAAACTCTGATTGTTTTCACTGGAATGACGGAGGTGGAGGGGCGACATGATAGAGGTTTACAAAGTTATGAGCGGCATGGACAGAGTGGATAGTCAGAAGCTTTTTCCCAGGGTGGAAGAGTCAGTTACTAGGGGACACAGGTTTAAGGTGCGAGGGGCAAAGTTTAGAGAGGATGTGCGAGGCAAATTTTTTACACAGAGGGTGGTGAGTGCCTGGAACTTGCTGCCACTTGGAGGTGGTGGACGCAGGTACGATAGCGACGTTTAAGAGGCATCGTGACAAATAGATGAATAGAATGGGAATAGAGGGATACGGACCCCGGAAGTGCAGAAGGTTTTAGTTTAGACAGGCATCATGATTGGCGCAGGCTTGGAGGGCCGAATGGCCTGTTCCTGTGCTGTACTATTCTTTGTTCTTTATTACTCCTTCCCTTTTAAACATTTCAAGTGTTTGTATTGAAAAAGTGTGCATTATTGTTAATTTTAAAATATTAAAGTTGTGATTTTTAATTTCATGAAAAGGAACCAGTTTATTTGAGGGTTGTCCATTCAGCTGCATAAAATCAAAAGGGCCATTCTGTCTTGGCTGAAAGTGAGTTAATGCATAATGCACTTGGGAAAATTAATATGAAATTTAATATTGAATTTGTGCTAAATGTGTTTGAAAAGTAAATTAGAGCAGTAATATTGGTGTCTTTACTTAAAATTACATGGGCAACCTAATTAAGGATTTATTTTTTCTGCTTTATCTGGACTATAAAATTTGCAATGAGTTTATTCCACATTTAGTTTCTAAGGCTTGTTAAGCAGAAGAATATGGCATGCTTTTTGACATCTATGAGCATTCAGTTTAGTAACTATTAGTTGTGAAATCTATGCTGAGAATAAATCTGTTTCTTTAACTGATAAACAGATAAGCTCTCCCATGGTAAAAGCTGTTAAGATTCCAATTCAGCACGAATCAATTTGATTTAGCAAACCAACCAGCATCAATCAAATTTCAACCCAACCTTCGGGTTAATGGACATGTGCTTTCTTTTGAATTATTTTCACTGTGGAAAATTAAGTTTCTCTTGCTTCAACATTTCAGTCTTTTAGACTTGGATGAAGATATCCGATTCTGAGAAATTGTTGTCTATTAAAGAACCAATCCATTTTAGAGTCAAAGTATGTTCCTTGCGTTTTGAATGCTGTGGCATTATATGCTGCAGACATTGTGATGCTTTGTTAGTAACCTACCTTTTTAGTATTATATGCAGTAAATTCAATGACTTATTTAGTTGACTTGTAAGTACAAGACATCAACATATGAAGAAAGAACATCACAAAGCACTTAACAGCTAAAGAATGACTTTTGAAGTGTGGTCACTTGTCATGTAGACAAACATGGCAGCCAATTTATACGAACATACAAATTAGGAGCAGGAGTAGGCCACTCGGCCCCTAGAGCCTGCTCTGCCATTCAACAAGATAATGGCTGATCTGATTGTAACCTCAACTCCACATTCCCACCTACGCCTGATAACTTTTCACCCCCTTGCTTATCAAGAATCTATCTACCTCTGCCTTGAAAATATTCAACGACTCTTCTTCCACCACCTTTTGAGGAAGAGTTGCAAAAACTCACGACCCTCAGAGAAAAAAAATCTCCTCATCTGTCTGAAATGGGCGATCCCTTATTTTTAAACAGTGACTCCTAGTTCTAGATTCTCCCACAAGAGGAAATATCCTTTCCACATCCACCTTGTCAAGAACCCTCAGAATCTCATGTTCCAATCAAGTTGCCTCTTACTCTTCTAAATTCCAGTGGGTACAAGCCCAGCTTATCCAAACTTTCCTCAAAAGACAACATGCCCTTTCCAGCTATTTGTCTCGTAACCCTTCTCTGAACTGCTTCCAAAGTATTTACATCCTTTGTTAAATAAGGAGACCAATACTGTACACAGTATTCCAGGTGTGGTCTCAACAATGCCCTGTATAACTGAAGCATAGCCTCCCTACTTTTGTATTCAATTCCCCTCGCAATAAACAATAACGTTATATTAGCTTTCCTAATTACATGCTGTACCTGCATACTAACGTTTTGCAATTCATGCACTGGGACTCCCAGATCCCTTTGCATCTCAGAGCTCTGCAATCTCTCACCATTTAGATAATATGCTTCTTTTTTAACCTTCCTGCCAAAATGGACAATTTCCCACTTTCCCACATTATACTCCATTTGCCAGGTCTTTTCCCACTCATTTAACCTATCTATAATCCCTTTGTAGCCTCCTTATGTCTTTACAGCTTACATCCCTACCTATCTTTGTGTCATCAGCAAATTTAGCAACCATACCTTTGGTCCCTTCATCCAAGTCATTTATATAAATTGGAAAAAGTTGAGGCCCCAGCACTGATCCATGTGGCACACCACTGTTTACACCTTGCCAACCAGAAAATGACCCATTTATGCCCACTTGCTGTTTCTTGTTCGCGAGCCAATTTTCTATCGATACCAATATGTTACCCCCTACACCGTGAGCTTTTATTTTCTTTTTTTTCTTTTCCTTTTCTTTTCTTTTCTTTTCTTTTATTCCCTTTCACAAAACCAGGTTGACTCTGCCTGATTCCGTATGCCTTCTTAACCACCTTATCGACCTGTCCTGCTACCTTCAGGGATCTGTGGACATTCACTCCAATGTCCCTTACTTGCTCTACGCTTCTCAGTATTTTCCCATTTATCGTGTATTCCTTTGCTTTGTTTGACCTCCCCAAATGCATCACCTCACACATCTCCAAGTTGAATTCCATTTGCCACTTTTCTGCCCATCTGACCAGACCATCAATATCTTCCTGTAGCCTAGAGCTATCCTCGCTATCTACCACACGGCTAATCTTTGTGTTGTTGGCAAGCATCTTGATCGTGGCCCCAACATTTACGTCCAAAACTTTAACATTGACCACAAAAAGCAGGGGACCCAGGACTGAGCCCTGCAGAATGCCACTGGAAACGGCCCTCCAGTTGTTAAAACACCCGTCAACCATTACCCTTTGTTTCCTGCCACTGAGCAATTTTGTATCCACCTTGTTGCATTTCCCTGTATCCCATGGGATTTTATTTTTTTAACCAGTCTGCCATGTGGGACCTTGTCAAAAGCCTTGCCAAAATCCATGTAGACCACATCAACTGCACTACCCTCATCTATCTTCCTTGTTACTTCTTCAAAAAATTCGATCAAGTTGTTCAAACAAGATCTTCCCTTAATAAATCCATGTTGACTATCCTTGATTAACCTGTGCCTTTCTAAGTGGTAGTTTATCCTGTGTCTCAGAATAGATTCCAATAATTTGGTCACTACTGAGGTTAGACCAACTCGCCTGTAATTATTCGGTCTATCCTTCACTCCTTTTTTTCAACAGAAGTACAACGTTAGCAATTCTCCAATCCTCTGGCACCATACTTGCATCCAGTGAGGACTGGAAAATGATGGTCAGACCTTCTGCTATTTCCTCTCTTGCTTCTTTTAACAACCGAGGGTACATTTCATCTGGCCTTGGTGATTTATCAACTTTCGAGGATGCTAATCCCATGAATACTTCCTCTCTTCCTATGTTTATCGCATCCAGTACTTCACACTTTTCCTCCTTAGCTACAATATCGGCATCGTCACCCTCTTTTCTGAGGACAGACGCAAAATATTCATTAAGAACCATACCAATATCTTAGGCTTCTCCACATAGGTTACCTTTTTGGTCTTTTATGGGCCCTACTCTCTCCTTAGTTATCCTCTTACTCTTAATGTATTGATAAAACATCTTTAGGTTCACCTTGATTTTCCTTGCCAATATTCTTTCATGCCCTCTCTTTGCTTTCCTAATTTCCTTTTTGATTTCACCACTTTCTATACTCCTCTTGGCATTCTGTTGTGTTGAGTTCTCGGTGTCGGACATAAGCTTTCCTTTTCTGCTTTATCTTACCCTGTAGGCTCCTTGACATCCATGGGGCTCTACATTTGGCCACGTCACCCTTTTTCTTTGTGGGAACATGGTTACCCTGAACCCCTTGAATCTCCCCTTTGAATGCCTCCCACTGTTCTGACACTGGTTTACCTTCAAGTAGCTGTTTCCAGTCCACTTTCGCTAAATCACTCCTCAGTTTAGTAAAATTGGCCTTGCCCCAATTGAGAACTCTAACTCTGTCCTTTTCCATAATTATGTTAAAACTGACTGAATTATGATCACTACCACCAAAATGCTCTTCCACTGCCACTCCTTCCACTTGCCCATCTTCATCTCCTGAAACTGCGCACTCGCTTGTTGGACTTGCTACATAATGGGCAAAAAATTTCTCCTGAATGCACCTCAAGAATTCTGCTCCCTCAGTTCTTTTCACACTAAAACTATCCCAGTTAATATTGGGGTAATTAAAAGGCTGCATTTGCTGACAGCGCTACCGCTAGGTGACATTGCTGTGGCACATGCGCAAATGCAGCATGTGCCACTAAAATGTCAGTCTGTGACTTTAGGCAGCTGCCAGGACTAAAGATGGCGCTGCTCAAATAATCACACGGAGGCAACCGAACAAACACATGGCAGCTCACAATGGCCAGAGTGAGAGAGCGAGCGGGCCTGGTGTGGTGGGGGAGGAGCGTAGCAGGCTGGGGTTGGGGGGATGGGGAGGAGTGGAGTGGAGCTGGCCGGGGTTTGGGGGGAGGAGCGGAATGGGCCGGGGTTTGGGGGGAGGGGAGCGGTGCAGAGCGGGCCGGTGGGGGAGCGCAGCGGGCCGGGGTTGGCGGGGAAGGGAGCAGTGCGGAGCGGGCCGGTGGGGGAGGGGAGCAGGGCAGGGAGCGGAGCAGCCGAAGAGAGCAGCGAGGGGGGGTGGGGCGGAGCGGCCGGAATGTGGGGAGGGAGTGGTGGGAGGAGGAGTGTATTTTTCTGTGCCTGCGCCATAAATTTGCAACAGCAGAAGACGGACCAGCCGGTCCCCTCACCCAGCGACACCGTCTTCAGCCGCTCGCTCCCCACGGCTCTCTACGGCCTCTCGCTTCCGGCCCCCCTCCATCCAGCCGTTCCCTCCAGCTGCAAGTCCCCCATCCAGCTGCTTTCTCCCCTACTTCTCAAATGTACTCCAGGCATTGCAGCTGTCTGGTCCCTGCCTTTTGCTTCCCCCTCTTCAGGCACATCTGAATTTAACTCCCTCCCACTACACACCCACCTTCTAACCACCCCCCACCCACTCTCTACACCCCCTTTACCCTCCACCCCCCTCTACACCTTCCCCCCCCGCCCTCTCTTCCCCCTCCCCGCCCTCTCTTCCCCCCCCCGCCCTCTCTTCCCCCCCCCGCCCTCTCTTCCCCCCCCCGCCCTCTCTTCCCCCCCCCGCCCTCTCTTCCCCACCCCGCCCTCTCTTCCCCCCCCGCCCTCTCTTCCCCCCCCGCCCTCTCTTCCCCCCCCCGCCCTCTCTTCCCCCCCCCGCCCTCTCTTCCCCCCCCCGCCCTCTCTTCCCCCCCCCGCCCTCTCTTCCCCCCCCCGCCCTCTCTTCCCCCCCCCGCCCTCTCTTCCCCCCCCCGCCCTCTCTTCCCCCCCCCGCCCTCTCTTCCCCCCCCCGCCCTCTCTTCCCCCCCCCGCCCTCTCTTCCCCCCCCCGCCCTCTCTTCCCCCCCCCGCCCTCTCTTCCCCCCCCCGCCCTCTCTTCCCCCCCCCGCCCTCTCTTCCCCCCCCCGCCCTCTCTTCCCCCCCCCGCCCTCTCTTCCCCCCCCCGCCCTCTCTTCCCCCCCCCGCCCTCTCTTCCCCCCCCCCGCCCTCTCTTCCCCCCCCCCGCCCTCTCTTCCCCCCCCCCGCCCTCTCTTCCCCCCCCCGCCCTCTCTTCCCCCCCCCGCCCTCTCTTCCCCCCCCCCGCCCTCTCTTCCCCCCCCCGCCCTCTCTTCCCCCCCCCGCCCTCTCTTCCCCCCCCCGCCCTCTCTTCCCCCCCCCGCCCTCTCTTCCCCCCCCCGCCCTCTCTTCCCCCCCCCGCCCTCTCTTCCCCCCCCCGCCCTCTCTTCCCCCCCCCGCCCTCTCTTCCCCCCCCCGCCCTCTCTTCCCCCCCCCGCCCTCTCTTCCCCCCCCCGCCCTCTCTTCCCCCCCCCCGCCCTCTCTTCCCCCCCCCGCCCTCTCTTCCCCCCCCCGCCCTCTCTTCCCCCCCCCGCCCTCTCTTCCCCCCCCCGCCCTCTCTTCCCCCCCCCGCCCTCTCTTCCCCCCCCCGCCCTCTCTTCCCCCCCCCCGCCCTCTCTTCCCCCCCCCCGCCCTCTCTTCCCCCCCCCCGCCCTCTCTTCCCCCCCCCGCCCTCTCTTCCCCCCCCCGCCCTCTCTTCCCCCCCCGCCCTCTCTTCCCCCCCCCGCCCTCTCTTCCCCCCCCCCGCCCTCTCTTCCCCCCCCCGCCCTCTCTTCCCCCCCCCGCCCTCTCTTCCCCCCCCCGCCCTCTCTTCCCCCCCCCGCCCTCTCTTCCCCCCCCCGCCCTCTCTTCCCCCCCCCGCCCTCTCTTCCCCCCCCCGCCCTCTCTTCCCCCCCCCGCCCTCTCTTCCCCCCCCCGCCCTCTCTTCCCCCCCCCGCCCTCTCTTCCCCCCCCCGCCCTCTCTTCCCCCCCCCGCCCTCTCTTCCCCCCCCCGCCCTCTCTTCCCCCCCCCGCCCTCTCTTCCCCCCCCCCGCCCTCTCTTCCCCCCCCCCGCCCTCTCTTCCCCCCCCCCGCCCTCTCTTCCCCCCCCCCGCCCTCTCTTCCCCCCCCCCGCCCTCTCTTCCCCCCCCCCGCCCTCTCTTCCCCCCCCCCGCCCTCTCTTCCCCCCCCCCGCCCTCTCTTCCCCCCCCCGCCCTCTCTTCCCCCCCCCGCCCTCTCTTCCCCCCCCCGCCCTCTCTTCCCCCCCCCGCCCTCTCTTCCCCCCCCCGCCCTCTCTTCCCCCCCCCGCCCTCTCTTCCCCCCCCCGCCCTCTCTTCCCCCCCCCCGCCCTCTCTTCCCCCCCCCGCCCTCTCTTCCCCCCCCCGCCCTCTCTTCCCCCCCCCGCCCTCTCTTCCCCCCCCCGCCCTCTCTTCCCCCCCCCCGCCCTCTCTTCCCCCCCCCCGCCCTCTCTTCCCCCCCCCCGCCCTCTCTTCCCCCCCCCGCCCTCTCTTCCCCCCCCCGCCCTCTCTTCCCCCCCCCGCCCTCTCTTCCCCCCCCCGCCCTCTCTTCCCCCCCCCGCCCTCTCTTCCCCCCCCCGCCCTCTCTTCCCCCCCCGCCCTCTCTTCCCCCCCCCGCCCTCTCTTCCCCCCCCCCGCCCTCTCTTCCCCCCCCCCGCCCTCTCTTCCCCCCCCCCGCCCTCTCTTCCCCCCCCCCGCCCTCTCTTCCCCCCCCCCGCCCTCTCTTCCCCCCCCCCGCCCTCTCTTCCCCCCCCCGCCCTCTCTTCCCCCCCCCGCCCTCTCTTCCCCCCCCCCGCCCTCTCTTCCCCCCCCCCGCCCTCTCTTCCCCCCCCCCGCCCTCTCTTCCCCCCCCCCCGCCCTCTCTTCCCCCCCCCCGCCCTCTCTTCCCCCCCCCCGCCCTCTCTTCCCCCCCCCCGCCCTCTCTTCCCCCCCCCCGCCCTCTCTTCCCCCCCCGCCCTCTCTTCCCCCCCCCCCGCCCTCTCTTCCCCCCCCCCCGCCCTCTCTTCCCCCCCCCCCGCCCTCTTTCTCCCCTCCCCTCTACCCCTCTCTTTTTCTCTACCCCTCTCTTTTTCCCTACCCCCTCTACCCCTCTCTTTTTCCCTACCCCCTCTACCCCTCTCTTTTTCCCTACCCCCTCTACCCCTCTCTTTTTCCCTACCCCCTCTACCCCTCTCTTTTTCCCTACCCCCTCTACCCCTCTCTTTTTCCCTACCCCCTCTACCCCTCTCTTTTTCCCTACCCCCTCTACCCCTCTCTTTTTCCCTACCCCCTCTACCCCTCTCTTTTTCCCTACCCCCTCTACCCCTCTCTTTTTCCCTACCCCCTCTACCCCTCTCTTTTTCCCTACCCCCTCTACCCCTCTCTTTTTCCCTACCCCCTCTACCCCTCTCTTTTTCCCTACCCCCTCTACCCCTCTCTTTTTCCCTACCCCCTCTACCCCTCTCTTTTTCCCTACCCCCTCTACCCCTCTCCTTGACCGGCAGCAGCTGGCAATTGCGGAGTCTCTCAAGGCTCTGCATGGTTATTTCAAGGGCGGATGGGGAAATAGGTGCCTGGGTGTCCATGTGCTCTGATCGGTGCAGGAACAGAGCAACTTACAACAGGGACTGGTGCACATGTACTGCCTGCACACAGCCCCAGATAATGGAAAGGATTTTAGTGCAGTGCAGTGGACTGGAGCACATGCAGTGCCCCAGACAATGGAAATGTTTTCACAGCAACTTACCTTGGAGTAATCTCCTCTCTCTAATAAAAATGAAGCAGACTGAAATCTCCAAATCGACTAAATAATTGCGAGAAAATGCCTGACGAAACCTCTCCTCCTTCCACTTTCAGAAACTCGCGCCAAAGCTTGACGCATGCGTGAATTTCCAAAGGTTGACACATGCATGAATGCACGTTGGCGTTGCATAAAGCACATGCGCAGAGGCCGACCAGGTGCGTTGCCCGACGATGCATACGTCACGCAATGACGTCATCGGCACATGCGCTAACCAGCCCTGGCAAGCCGGAACGCAGCGCATGCAGGAGACCGTCTGCACATGTGCGCACCGCGGCGCAGCCTGACGACGACAGTGGCGGCCAGCGTTGTCAGGAATCACTGTAATTAAAATCCCCTACTATTACTGCCCTCTTCTTGCATTTTTAGAGATTTGCCTACATATCTGCTCTTCTATCTCCCCTCTGATTGTTTGTTTGGGGGTCTATAGTACACTCCCAGCAGTGTGATTGCACCTTTTTTGTTCCTTAGCTCAATCCATAAGTCCTCAGATGAACCTTCCAACATATCGTCCCTCCACACAGCTGTAATTGTTTCCTTGACCAAAATTGTCACTTCCCCCTCCTTTCTTATCCCCCTCCCTATCGCGTCTGAAAACCCTGTAACCAGGGATATTGAGCTGCCATTCCTATCCCTCCTTAAGCCATGTGTCTGTATTAGCTATGCTATCATACTTCCACGTGTCTATCTGTGCCCTCAGTTCATCTGCTGTATTTGCTATACTCTTTGCATTGAAATAGATACCCTTGAGCACTGCCAGACTCTTTTTCTAAGTTTTCTAATCCTCGTTTCCTCTGCCTTCCAGACTCATCCATTAATTTTCCGTCTTCCATTTTAATTTCTGATTTTGTCCCAGCTGACTGTACCCTCAAGTCCCCATCCCCCTAACAAACTAGCTTAAACCCTCTCCAACAGCACTAGCAAAATGTCCCACAAGGAACTCCGTCCCAGCTCTGTTCAGGTGCAATCCGTCCGGCCTGTACAGATCCCAATGTCCCAGGAATCTGAAGCCCTCTCTCCTGCATCATCTTACCAGTCACGCATCAACCTGTCTTATCCTTCTATTTCTATACTCACTTGCGCGTGGCACTGGAAGTGATCTAATCTGGAGATAACTACTTTTGAGGTCCTGCTTGCTAATTTCTTACCTCGCTCCCTATATTCTGACTGCAAGACCACATCCCTCTTCCTACCTATGTCGTTGGTTCCGATGTGGACCACGACTGCTGGCTGTTCACCCTCCCCCTTCAGGATGCTCTGCGGCCGCTCAGTGACATTCTTGACCCTGGCCAAGGGAGGCAACACCATCTTGGATTCATGTCTGTGGCCACAGAAATGCCTGTTTGTTCCCCTGACTATTGAATCACCGATCACTGGCTCTTCCAGTCTTCCCTGTGTAGCTGAACCACCCGTGGTGCCATGGACTTGGCTCTGGCTGCACTCCCTAGGTGAAGCATCACTTCCGTCAATATTCAGAACTGAATACCTGTTGGAGAGTGAGATGCATTCAGGGGTCTCCTGCACTACCTGCCTGATTCTTTTTGACTGTCTGGTGGACACCCATTCCCTCTCTCCCTTCATACTCTTTAGCTGTGGGGTGACCAGATCTATAAACGTGCTATCCACGTAACAGCAGTTACTCACCAACCAATTACCTTGCAGATTTCCTGTGATGTTACTGTTCACAAACTCCAGCACGCCTGGACTCCTCTCTGCTGCTTTCCCGGAAGGTAAGTGCTGTTGGCCGCGATCCTCGGGCTGTATTTATCCGCTCCAT
This sequence comes from Heterodontus francisci, assembly GCF_036365525.1. Taxonomy (NCBI): domain Eukaryota; kingdom Metazoa; phylum Chordata; class Chondrichthyes; order Heterodontiformes; family Heterodontidae; genus Heterodontus; species Heterodontus francisci. The sequence goes on along the minus strand of NC_090388.1, from coordinate 71,863,945 downwards.
GTTCTTCCCGCAGGTCTGCTGCTCTCTCGGAAGGTAAGTGCTCGAGGCCGTGATCCTCGGGCTGTATTTATCCGCTCCCCGCTCCGTGTTCTTCCCGCAGGTCTGCTCCTCTCTGCTGCTCTCTTGGAAGGTAAGTTAACTTAGGTCATCCCTCACTATTGTGATTATACCATCATTAATTAACAGAGCCACCCTTCCACCTTGTCCTAGCTTCCTATCCTTCCTAAATGTCATATACCCTTCAATATTCAGGTCCCAATCTATGTCATCCTGAGCCATGTCTCTGTAATGGATATCAGCGCAAATAGAAATAAATAAGTACAATCTATCAGTTCATCTGTTTTGTTTCGAATGCTACGTGCATTCAGATACATAGCCTTTACTTTTGTCCTTTTATTATTTTTGTAACATCTAGCCTTATCTGCTGATTGATTCTTAGATTTGACCTCTCTGTCCCTTCCTGTCATGGTCTGTTCATCATTTCCTGTATTAATACCTTTCTCTCTTGCCTTGTCTGTACTCTTTGATTTACCACATCTTCTCAAATTTGATCCCTTGCCCCCACTATTTAGTTTAAAACACTGTCTACTTTCCTGATTATGCTGCTCACTAGAACACTGGTTCCAGCGCTGTTCAGGTGTAGACCGTCCCAATGGTATAGCCCCCACTTTCCCCAGTACTGGTGCCAGTGCCGCACGAACGGGAACCCACTTCTACCAAGCACCCTTTAAGTCGCACATTCATTTCTCTAATCTTATTTATTCTATGCCAATCTAGAGATTATTACCTTTGAGGTCCTGCTTTTTAATTCACTGCCTAGCTCCTCATCGTCCCTGCAGCACCTCTTTCCTCATCCTGTCTGTCGTTGGTACCTACATGGACCACGACCACTGGATTCTCGCCCTCCCACTGCAAGCTCGTCTCTAGCCCTGAGCAGATGTCCCGAACCCTGGCACCAGACAGGCAACACAGTCTTCTGGACTCTCGCTCTCGGCAGCAGAGAACAGTAACTATCCCCTGACTATACTGTCCCCTACTACCACTGCATTTCTTTTAACTCCCCCCACTTGAATGGCTTCCTGTACCATAGTGCCATGGTCAGTCTGCTCATCCACACTACAGTCCTCGTTCTTGTCCATACAAGTTGTAAGAGCCTCGAACTTGTTGCTCAATTGTAAGGGCTGAGGCTGCTCCACATCCACATTTGTGAATCCCTTACCTGCCTGACTCCACCCTCCAGTCCCTGACCAGTGACCAAATCAGTTGACATTCTAAGGGGTGTGACTGCCTTCTGGAACAAAATGTCCAGGTAACTTTCCTTCTGCCTGATGCATCATAATGTCTGCAGCTCGGCCTCTAGCTCATCTACTCTGAGTCGAAGCTCCTCAAGTCACAGACACTTAGTACAGACGTGGTTAGCATGGATTCATTGGCATCCAGGAGCTCCCATGTACTGCTGCCGCGACACAGTGGCGCAGTGGTTAGCACCGCAGCCTCACAGCTCCAGGGACCCGGGTTCGATTCTGGGTACTGCCTGTGCGGAGTTTGCAAGTTATCCCTGTGTCTGCGTGGGTTTTCGCCGGGTGCTCCGGTTTCCTCCCACATCCAAAGACTTGCAGGTGATAGATAAATTGGCCATTGTAAATTGCCCCTAGTGTAGGGAGGTGATATGGGATTACTGTAGGGTTAGTATAAATGGGTGGTTGTTGGTCGGCACAGACTCGGTGGGGCCGAAGGGCCTGTTTCAGTGCTGTATCTTAAAATTAAAAAAAACATCCTGTCCTGCCATCTTTATTGTGTTAATTAAATTAAATTTGTTTTCCTTAATTAATTTGTAGCTCCCTCATTTCACCGAACTCCCTCACTGACCAAACTCCCTTCTTCACACTCTGTCCACTCAAGCAGCACTCGGAGACCTCTCTGAAAAGCAATGATGAGTCAGCCTTTTACACCATGAGGTCCCACGAACAGCAATGAGATAAATAACCAGTTAATCTTTTAATGGTTTTGTTTGAGGGATAGATAAACGGCAGAAATTCTGGGAGAATATCTCTGCTCTTCTTCACTTAGTGCCGTGGGATCTTTTATGTTCACCTGAGTGGTGGCACGGAGTCATTGTAAAAGGAGTGTATCGTAAATAGAATGTAAAAGTTGGGAATTTGGGGAGAGTGGGCATTCTCTGGCAAATATTGATGAGTAAATCTCAAATTGAAACTTAGTTTAATATTCAAATTTAACATAGATCTCTTTAAAAACTGTAAAAGAAACTGGAAGTTAGGGAACGAAAATGGTCAGTAGTTAACTGCCAATCAGCTGTAAGTGATTGCTTGAATAGGGGCTAATTACTGTGAGCAGGAAACTGAATCAGCACTTGTAACTTGAGTGTGACTCCGGTCGATTAAAAAGCAACTGTATCTGATGATGCACAGAGTGATCATAAAAGGAGTGCATGGAAAATAGAGTGCAGAATTTGGGAATTTGGTACAGAAGGTTACAGGGACGCAAGAGGGCACTGGCAAGCAAGAACTTGGTTTAAAGTGTGTCTACTTCAACGCCAGGAGCATCCGGAATAAGGTGGGTGAGCTTGCAGCATGGGTTGGTACCTGGGATCCTGATGTTGTGGCCATTTTGGAGACATGGGTAGAGCAGGGGCAGGAATGGATGTTTCAGGTTCCGGGATTTAGATGTTTCAGAAAGAACAGAGAAGAGGGTAAAAGAGGGGGGGGTGTGGCATTGTTAATCAAGGAAAGTATTACAGCGGCAGAAAGGACGTTTGAGGACTCGTCTACTGAGGTAGTATGGGCCGAGGTTAGAAACAGGAGAGGAGAGGTCACCCTGTTGGGAGTTTTCTATAGACCTCCGAATAGTTCCAGAGATGTAGAGGAAAGGATAGCGAAGATGATTCTCGACAGGAGCGAGAGTAACAGGGTAGTGGATATGGGGGACTTTAACTTTCCAAATATTGACTGGAAATACTATAGTTCGAGTACTTTAGATGGGTCTGTTTTTGTCCAGTGTGTGCAGGAGGGTTTTCTGACACAGTATGTGGACAGGCCAACCAGGGGCGATGCCACATTGGATTTGGTACTGGGTAATGAACCCGGCCAGGTGTTCGATTTAGATGTAGGTGAGCACTTTGGCGATAGTGATCACAATTCGGTTAGGTTTACCTTAGCGATGGGCAGGGATAGGTATATACCGCAGGGCAAGAATTATAGCTGGGGGAAAGGAAATTATGACGCGATTAGGCAAGATTTAGGATGTGTAGGATGGGGAAGGAAACTGCAGGGGATGGGCACAAACGAAATGTGGAGCTTATTCAAGGAGCAGCTAATGCGTGTCCTTGATAAGTATGTACCTGTCAGGCAGGGAGGAAGTTGTCGAGCAAGGGAGCCGTGGTTTACTCAAGAAGTTGAAGCGCTTGTCAAGAGGAAGAGGGCGGCTTATGTTAGGATGAGACGTGAAGGCTCAGTTAGGGCGCTTGAGAGTTACAAGCTAGCCAGGAAGGATCTAAAGGGAGGGCTAAGAAGAGCAAGGAGAGGACACGAGAAGTCATTGGCGGATAGGATCAAAGAAAACCCTAAGGCTTTCTATAGGTATATCAGGAATAAAAGAATGATAAGAGTTAGAACAGGGCCAATCAAGGATAGTAGTGGGAAGTTGTGTGCGGAATCAGAGGAGATAGGGGAAGCGTTAAATGAATATTTTTCGTCAGTATTTACAGTAGAGAAAGAAAATGTTGCCGAGGAGATTACTGAGATACAGCCTACTAGGCTAGATGGGATTGAGATTCACAAGGAGGAGGTGTTAGCAATTTTGGAAAGAGTGAAAATAGATAAGTCCCCTGGGCCAGATGGGATTTATCCTAGGATTCTCTGGGAAGCCAGGGAGGAGATTGCAGAGCCGTTGTTGTTGATCTTCAAGTCGTCATTGTCGACAGGAGTAGTGCCGGAGGACTGGAGGATAGCAAATGTTGTCCCCTTGTTCAAGAAGGGGAGTAGAGACAGCCCTGGTAATTATAGACCTGTGAGCCTTACTTCGGTTGTGGGTAAAATGTTGGAAAAGGTTATAAGAGACAGGATTTATAATCATCTTGAAAAGAATAAGTTCATTTGCGATAGTCAGCACGGTTTTGTGAAAGGTAGGTCGTGCCTCACAAACCTTATTGAGTTTTTCGAGAAGGTGACCAAACAGGTGGATGAGGCTAAAGCCGTGGATGTGGTGTATATGGATTTCAGTAAGGCGTTTGATAAGGTTCCCCACGGTAGGCTATTGCAGAAAATACGCAAGTATGGGGTTGAAGGTGATTTAGAGCTTTGGATCAGAAATTGGCTAGCTGAAAGAAGACAGAGGGTGGTGGTTGATGGCAAATGTTCATCCTGGAGTTTAGTTACTAGTGGTGTACCGCAAGGTTCTGTTTTGGGGCCACTGCTGTTTGTCATTTTTATAAACGACCTGGATGAGGGTGTAGAAGGGTGGGTTAGTAAATTTGCGGATGACACGAAGGTCGGTGGAGTTGTGGATAGTGTCGAAGGGTGTTGTAGGGTACAGAGGGACATAGATAGGCTGCAGAGCTGGGCTGAGAGATGGCAAATGGAGTTTAATGCGGAGAAGTGTGAGGTGATTCACTTTGGAAGGAGTAACAGCAATGCAGAGTACTGGGCTAATGGGAAGATTCTTGGTAGTGTAGATGAGCAGAGAGATCTTGGTATCCAGGTACATAAATCCCTGAAAGTTGCTACCCAGGTTAATAGGGCTGTTAAGAAGGCATATGGTGTGTTAGCCTTTATTAGTAGGGGGATCGAGTTTCAGAGCCACGGGGTCATGATGCAGCTGTACAAAACTCTGGTGAGGCCGCACCTGGAGTATTGCGTGCAGTTCTGGTCACCGCATTATAGGAAGGATGTCGAAGCTTTGGAAAGGGTGCAGAGGAGATTTACTAGGATGTTGCCTGGTATGGAAGGAAGGTCTTACGAGGAAAGGCTGAGGGACTTGGGGTTGTTTTCGTTAGAGAGAAGGAGGAGGAGAGGTGACTTAATAGAGACATACAAGATAATCAGAGGGTTAGATAGGGTGGATAGTGAGAGTCTTTTTCCTCGGATGAGGATGGCAAACACGAGGGGACATAGCTTTAAGTTGAGGGGTGAAAGATATAGGACAGATGTCAGAGGTAGTTTCTTTACGCAGAGAGTAGTAGGGGCGTGGAACGCCCTGCCTGCAACAGTAGTAGACTCGCCAACTTTAAGGGCATTTAAGTGGTCATTGGATAGACATATGGATGTAAATGGAATAGTGTAGGTCAGATGATCGGCGCAACATCGAGGGCCGAAGGGCCTGTACTGCGCTGTAATATTCTAATTCTAATTCTAATTCTAAGGGGATGGTGGTGCTGCTTTTTGCCTCTGATACTTGTAGTGGTTCATGAAAGCTTGAGGCAGTAAGGTTTTAAAATTTTTGTCTGGTACTTAGTGCCAGTTCGTGTGTACAAAAAGAAAAGAACTTGCAACAAACTTAATAAGTAGATATAAATGATATAAATAATCTAGACGAAGATATGGTCGGACAGATTTTGTGTCACATCTGCAGTATGTGGGAGTTTGTGGACAGCGAGATTGTCCCGAGCGAACACATCTGCAGTAGCTGCTTTGTCTCTAATCTCTCCAGCTCATTATACACACTAACACATAAGAGAGTGGGGAGCAGTATCTGGACTGTTTGCCGCCGACTTCGGTAACACCATGTGGAGAGTTGCAGCTGATCGTGTCAGTTGTGACTGATAGCGTGCAGAGTAAGGGGAACCTAAGTGCGATAGAGAACGAGAATCTGCAGAAATAATCCTATTCAGCAGGTGATGATAAGGATAATTGTTGTAAGGAGAGCTAGAATGCAGACCATGGCACCTTGGAGCAGGAGGCTGTCCAAGGAGGTAAAGTATAATGCAGTCGTTGTAGGGAGTTTAATAAGTAGGGAACAAATAGCATACTTTGTAAGTGGGATTGAGAGTCCCATATCATATGTTGCCTACCTGGTGCCAGGGTGAGGGACATCTTGAACTTCCTTGGTAGGATATGGGACAGGGAGGATCCTGTCATTGTGTTCCATGTTGGGAGCAACAGCATAGAGAATAGTAGACAAGAGGTCCTGTTTGAAATGTACAGGAACTGGGAACTAAACTTTTATTTAAAAAAAAAGGACTTAAAGGGTTCTCATCTCTGGATTATTACCGGAACCACATGCAAATTGGTGAAGGGAAGTGAAGCCCTGGCTGAAGGAATGGTGTGGGAAAGAGGGGTTCTAGTTCATGGGACACTGGCATCAGTAATGGAACAGGAAGGAACTGTACCACTGGGACTAACTACACCCGAACTGGACTGTGATCAGGATCCTCGTGGGAAGGATAAATAGGGCGGTCTCAAGGACTTTAAACTTGCAAATTGGGGGAAATTCTCTGGTGGAAAGTATGGAAGTAGATAACAGTTTGAAAACAAAAGCAAGGAAAGAGAGTAGACTAACTGTTGGAAATTGTGCTTTAGACACTACAGATTAAAGGAAAACTAAAACATGTAAATTAATTAAAACAGGAGAGAGAAATAAGAAACGTATGAATAAAATATTAAATCTGAAGGACAGGTTAGGGTGTGTGATCCAAATAAGCATTCTTTATACAAATGCACAGAATAACCAGCAAATGATAGGAACAGGAGTAGGCTGTTCAACCCATCGAGCCTGCCCGCCATTCAATATGATCATGGCTGATCATCCCTTTCCAATGCCTTTTTCCCACACTATCCTCATTATCCCCTTATGTCATTTGTATTTAGAAATCTGTCGATCTCTGCTTTAAACATTCTGAATGACTGAGCATCCACAGCCCTCTGGGGTAGAGAATTCCAAAGATTCACAACCATTTGAGTAAAGAAATTTATCCTCATCTCTGTCCTAAGTGGCTTCCCCCTTATTTTGAAATTGTGTCCCCTGATCCTAAACTCCCTTACCAGGGGAAACATCTTAGCTGCATCTACCTTGTCTATCCCTTTAAGTATTTTGTAGATTTCAATGAGATCACTTCTCATTCTTTGAAACTCTTGAGAATACGGGCCCAGTTTCCCCAATATCTCTTCATAGGATAGTTTCGCTGTCCTGGGAACAAGTCTGGTGAACCTTTGTTGCACTCCCTCTATGGCAATAATATCCTTCCTAAGGTAAGGGGACCAAAACTGCACATGCTAATCCAGGTGCGGTCTAACCAAGGTTCTATACAATTGAAGCAAGACTTCACTACTCCTGTACTCAAATCCTCTTGCGATAAAGGCTAACATACCATTAACCTTCTTAATTGCTTGCTGTACCTTCATGTTAGCTTTCAGTGATTTATTGACGAGGACACCCAGGTCCCTTTGTACATCTACACTTTCTAATCTCTTACCATTTAAGAAATACTATGGACATCTATTCCTTCTACCAAAGTGGATAACCTCATTTTTCCATATTTATTCCATCTGCCACGTTCTTGCCCACTCACTAAGTCTTTCCAAATCCCCTTGAAGCTGTCTTACATCTTCCTCACAACACACATTCCCACCTAGTTTTGTGTCATCTATTTGGAAATACGACATTTGGTCCCCACATCCAAATCATTGATATATATTGTGAACAGCTGGGGCCCAAGCACTGATCCCTGCTTTACCCCACTAGTCACAGCCTGCCAACGCGAGAATGACCCGTTTATTCCTACTCTCTGCTTTCTGCCTGTTAACCAATTCTTAATCCATGCCAGTATATTACATCCTATCCCATGTGCTTTAATTTTGCTAACCAATATCTTATGGGGGACTTTATCAAAAGCCTTCTGAAAATCCAAGTATACCACATCCACTGACTCCCCTTTATCAATTCTGTTAGTAACATCTTCAAAAAACTTCCAACTGGTTCGTCAAACATGATTTCCCATTCAGAAATCCATGTTAACTATGCCCAATTAGATCATTATTATACAAGTGTCCATTTATCACATCCTTTAGAATAGATTCTAGCATTTTCCCAACGACTGATGTAAGGCTAACAGATCTGTAATTCCCTGTTTTCTCTCTCCCTCCCTTCTTAAATAGGTGACATTTGCGACCTTCCAATCTGCAGGAACTGCTCCAGATTCTATAGAATTTTGGAAGATGATCAGTGCATCCACTATCTCCATAGCTGCCTCTTTCAACACTCTGGGATGTAGAATATCAGGTCCTGGGGACTTATCAACCTTCAGCCCCATTAATTTCTCCAATACAACCTTCTTACTAATACTAATTTCCTTCAATTCCTCATTCCTCTGATCCCTTGGATCTCTAATTCTGGAAGATTTCTTGTATCTTCCTCAGTGAAGATAGACACAAAGTAATCATTTAGCTTCTCTGCCATTTCTCTAATTCCCATTATAAATTCTCCTGACTCTGCCTGTAACGGACCCATATTTGTCTTGGCCAAACTTTTCCTTTTTATGTACCTATAGAAGCTTTTACAGTCCTTTTTCATATTTTTTGCTAGCTTGCATTCATATTCTCTTCTCCCATTCTTTTTCGGTTTCTTCATCCTCCTTTGCTGTATTCTAAAATCCTCCCAATCCTCAAGTTTACTACTATTTCTGGCAACTTTATAGGCCTTTTCTTTTAATCTTACACAATCCTTAACTTCCTTTGTTATCCACGGTTGTCTGTTGGGGGTTACTTTTGGGGGTTTTGTGCTTTGAAGGAATGTATAATTGTTGTAAGCTATGTAATATTTCTTTAAAGACTATCCATTGCCTATGTACTGTCATACCTTTTAATGTAATTTCCCAATCTACCTCAGCCAATTTACCCCTCAACTTTCATAATTTCCTTTGTTCAAATTTAACACCCTGGCTTCAGATTGAACTACCTCACTTTCAAACATAATATAAAATTATATCATATTATGGTCACTCATCCCTAAAGGTTCTTTTACAAACAAGAATATTAATTCGCCCTTTCTCATTGTATAAAACTAGATCTAAAATATCCTGTTCTCTAGTCGGTTCCTCAACATACAGCTCTAGAAAACCATCCCTGACACACTCCAGAAACTCATCCTCCACAGCATTAGTGCTCATTAGGTTTACCCAGTCTTTATGCAGATTGAGGTCACCCATGATTACTGTATTACCCATGCCACATGCTTCTCCCAGCTCCTGATTAATCCCATGCCCCACACTATCACTACTGTTTGGTGGCCTATAAACAACTCCTACCAATGTTTGCTGACCCTTGCTGTTTCTCAGCTCCACCCAAACAGATTCCATATATCGTTCTTCTGATCTGAGATCCTTCCTTACTAATATACTGATCCCATCCCTTATTATCAGTGGAACACCACCTCCTTTTCCTTTTTGCTTATCCTTCCTAAATGTTGAATATTCAGTTCCCAGTCTTCATCACCCTGTAGCCACGATCTGTTATGGCAATTAGATCATACCCATTTACCTCTATTTGGGCCTTTAAATCATCTACCTTGTTGCAAATGCTGCATGCATTCAAGTAGAGTGCCCTTAACCTCGTCAGCTGTGAAGTGGTAGGTTGTATAAATGCACAGATTAGATAAGAACATAGCAAAGGAAGTGTGGTTATAGTGGAAGATTTAAACTTTCATATAGATTTGGATAAGCAGATTAGCACGTCTGAAAGGTAGTGAATTTCCTTGAGTATGCCCAGGATAGTTTTCTGCAAAAGTATATCAAGTGTTTGAAAGGGAAACGCGCAACAGCTATGATTCGAGATTTAAGTAAGGCTGACTTTAATGCTATGAGAGAGAGAGAGACTGCCCACAGTAGACTGGGAAAATCTGGTAATGGGTAAAATGATCAGTGAGAGGGGTTCAAAAGAAGAATTAGTGATACAAAACCAGTTTATGCCCTAAGGAGTAAGAGACAACATAAAACTAAAAAAGCAAACAAAAGTGCAAAAAATGGCACAGATTCTGGTGAATAGGTAAGATATAAAGAAAGGGTGACTAAACAGATAGAGCTACAAAAAGGGAGTATGATCAGAAACTTATAAGGGATGTTAAAATCAGTTCAAAAATTTACAATTATATTTGGAAAAATTAATGGTTAGGAGCAATGTAGGACCCTTGATGATTGTTAACTCTGATATTGTCAATGAAAATAAGGAAATGGTGAATATGTTGAATAATTGTGCCAGTATTTACAGCAGGGAAAGAGATCAGCATGTCATCTACCCCAAGAAAGCTAATATTGAATCAGGGACAGGAACTCACTAAGGTTAATGTTAGCAAAATTACAGTAATGAAGAAAGTATTGGTCCCTAAAAAGTGACATATCCCCAGGACCAGTTGGTTTAAAGCAGTTTAAGGCACTTATGTATTAATGTCTCACTGATGCTTTCAAATGTCACATCATTGTTTCCTGGACTGTTGTGTAGCATACAGGCTGGGTTATATTATTTGTAAGTGAACTTGGTTTTAACTTTGAAGATATAATGCAGACAGAGCAAAAATAATGTTGTGGAGGTAAAACTAATTTTAACTCAATTTAACAAAATATAATGAGGGGGTTGCTTTTAAAATTCCTCCAGCATGGGGTTTCATTGATTTAAATGGTAAGTGTGGAAAGAAGCCATATTGGGAAATTGACAGGTGCCAGACTGCTAGCACCTGACATTATGACCCCCATCATATCTACAAGCCCAACCACACCTACCTGTCAATGACTGAGGACAACTGAGCCTCCACAGGCTCTAGATCAGCAGGGTATAGTTATAGAGTTGTGCCATGTACAAGAAGATTTTTTTAAAAATATTTGTTCATGGGATGTGGGCGTCGCTGGCAAGGCCAGCATTTACTGCCCATTGCTAATTGTTCTTGAAGGTGGTGTTCAGCTGCCGCCTTAAACTGCCGGAATCCGTGTGGTATAGTTACTCCCTCAGCGCTGTTAGGTAGGGATTTCCACGATTTTGACCCAGCAAACGTGAAGGAACAGCGATATATTTCCAAATCAAGTTGGTGTATGACTTGGAGGGGGAGCTTGCAGGTGGCGGCATTCCCATGTGCCTGCTGCCCATTTTCTTCTAGATGGTAGAGGTTGTGGATTTGGAAGGTGTAGTCTGAGAAGCCTTGGCGAATTACTGTAGTGCATCTTGTAGATGGCACATACTGCAGGCAGGGTGTGCCGGTGGTGGAAGGAGTGAATGTTTTAGGTGGTGGATAGGGTGTCAGTCAAACGGGTTGAATTGTCCTGGCTTGTGTCAAGTTTCTTGACTGTTGTTGAAGCTCTACTCATCCCGGCAAGTGGGGAATATTCCATCACATTCCTGACTTGTGCCTTGTGAATGGTGGAAAGGATTTGAGAGTTCAGGAGGCGAGTTACTCACTGCAGAATACTCAACCTCTGACCTCTGATTTGTGTGCCAAGTCCAGTTAAGTTTCTTGTCAATGGTGACCTCCAGGATGTCGGTGATGGGCGTTTATGATTCTATAGTTGGAAATAGTCATTGCCCGACAATTGTATGGCACGAATGTTACCTGCCACTAATCAATCCAAGCCTGAATGTTGTCCATGTCTTGCTGCATGCCGACATGGACTGCTTCGTTATCTGAGGAGTTGCTAATTGAACTGAACACTTTGCAATCATCAGCAAACATCCCTACCTCAGACATTAGGATGGAAGGAAAGTTGTTGACGAAGCAGCTGATGATGGTGGGGCTTTGGATGCTGCCTTGATGTCCTGGGGCTGAGATGATTGGTCTCCAACAGCCACCACCATTTTCAGGGCTCCTTGATGCCACACTCGGAAAAATCCTGCCTTGATGTCAAGGGCAGTCCCTCATCTCACTCCTGGAATTCAGCTGTTTTTTTCCATGTTTGGACCAGGCTGTGCTGAGGTCTGGAGTGGAGTGGTCATGGTGGAACCCAAATTGAGCATTGGTGAGCTGGTTATTGGTGAGTAAGTGATGCTTGATGGCATTGTTGACACCTTCCTTCATTTTGCTGATGATTGAGAGTAGAAGACTGAGGCAGTAATTAGCTGGATTGAATTTGTCCTTTATTTTGTAAACAGGACATACCTGGACAACTTGTCACATTGTTTGGTAGATGCCAGTGTTGTAGCTTTACTGGAAACAGCTTGGCTGGAGGCGTGGCTGATTCTGGAGCACAAGTCTCCAGCACTACAGCCAGATGTTGTCAGGGCGCATAGTCTTTGCTGAATCCAACGCGTTCAGCCCTTTCTTGATATGACTTGGAGTGAATCAAATTGGCTGATGACATCCATGATTGTGGGGATCTCAGGAAGAGGCCAAGATGGGTCCACCACTCCGCTTCTGGCAGAAGATCGTTGCCAGCGCTTCAGACTTGTCTTTTGTGCTGGTGTGATGGGCTCTGTCATCATTGAGGATGTGGATGTTCATGGAGCTGCCTCCTCCTTCATTGGTTGGAGGATTGTTTAGTTCTGGCTATAGCATACTGCTTGCAATGTTTTGCATGCGTGTAGTCCTGTGTTGTAGATTTACTCAGTTGACCCTCATTTTTAGGTAAGCTTGGTGCTGCTGCTGATATTCTCTCCTACACTTTTCATTGAACCAGGGTTAGTCCCCTGGCTTGATGGTAATGGTTACAGATTGTGGTGCAATACTATTTTGCTGCCAATAGTCCACAGTGCCTCATGGATGCCTAGTTTTGAATTGCTAGATCTGTTCTGAATCTGTCCCATTTAGCACAGTGGTAGTGCTACACAACACGATGGAGGATTTTCTTAATGTGAAGGTGGGACTTGGTCTCCACAAAGGTTGTGTGGTGGTCACTCCTACCAGTACCATCATGGATAGATGCATCTGCAACAGGTAGGTTGGTGACGACAAGGTCAAGTAGTATTTTCCCTCATGTTTGTTCTCTCACCACTGCCACAGGCCCAGTCTAGCAGCTATGTTCATCAGGATTCGACCAGCTCAGTCAGTAGTGGTGCTGATGAGCCACTCATGGTAATGGACATTAACCCCACCCCGAGTACATTCTGTGCCCTTGCTACCCTCTGCTTCTTCCAAGTGGTGTTCAAAATGGAGGAGTACTGATTCATCAGCTGAAGGGGTATTTAGAGGAAGGTTTCCTTGCCCAAGTTGACCTGATGCCATGAGACTCTTTGGATTTGGAGTCAATGTTGAGAACTCCCAGGACCACTCCCTCCTGACTGTAAACCATTGTGCTGCCGCCTCTAGTGGGTCTGTCCTGCCGTTGGATCAGAACATACCTGGGGATGGTGATGGAGTAGTCTGGGACATTGGCTTAAAAATATGATACTGTGTCTGGCCATGTCAGGCTATTGTTTGAGTTGTCTGTGGGACAGCTCTCCCAACTTTGGCAGAAGTCCCCAGATGTTACTGAGGCTCTAGTGGGCTGTGTGTACCTTTGTCATGTATGGTGCCTAGGTCAATGCTGGATGGTCAGTCTGATTTTATTATTAAACTTTTAGGCTGAAGCCAACTCATATCCATAGAGGTGGTAGTATCTGCGACCGTCAAGTTCATAGTTTCCCTCAGGTTTTCAGTCTTTGCTTCTGGGTCACTCTGGTGCCTAGAAGTGGATCAGACTGATGATGAATGTGTTAGTAAACATGACCAGTTCTTTCATCTTTCGCTGAAAAGCAACAGAGCTTCCCAGTGTCGTCACCACTGCAATTCCCAAAATACTGACAAACCACATCATCTGGAATGTGTGTAGCTGTTCTGGTGCAGATAACCTTTTGTGAGAGATATGCAGGGTGTTGTGTGAGGTGTTGTCTTCACCTGGGCCACTGTAAATGTTAGGTTGCTTTTCTCAGCTCAGTGATTGAAATTGATTATTAGAATCCTGATGTGCATATTCAAGCAGACTGCATTGCAAGATAATGTCCTCGAGATGTTTGTATGATTGAATGAAATGGGGGCGGCTAAGCAGAATGTTGTGAGATTGCGGGAGGCGTGCAGCTTCATCTTAGAGTTTTACAGCACAGAAACAGGCCCTTCGGCCCAACGTGCCTGCACCGACTATCAAGCACCCATCCAAAACTAATCCCACATCCCCGCAGTTGGCCCATAGCCTTGTATGTTGTGGTGTTTCAAGTGCTCATCTAAATACTTCTTAAATGTCGTGCGTATTCCTGCCTCTATCACCCCTTCAAACTGTGTGCCAGATTCCAACCACCCTCTGGGTGAAAAACGTTTCCTCAGCTCCCCTCTAAACCTCCTCTTCTGCTTGTCCTTCCATACTTTTAAATACCATGATGTCTAGGAACATTCTCCATGAGAGTCGAGGCCTTGGAATTTGAGTTTTGATTCAATTCAGGTTTGTTTCCTTGTGCTGAGTGCCCTTTCTGTTGTGGTAGTAGATAAGTGGCCTTGACAGGTTGAAGGAACACACACATATCAACAAACATGGGCAATTTGCAATCCATATGGGGTATCTGTAAATAAGCATGCTCTCACATCGCAGGCCCTCAAGGCTTCCACACAACTAGCTGCCTTCACTACTTCTGAATCTCAGTCACTTGTGTCACATCCTGGTATAATCCTCTCGCTGCTGTTGCATCCTTCAAGCTTCCTTCCATCGCCACCACATCCTTCACACTACTCCCAGCTATGATGCACTTCCCTTTATTTGTGTATCTTGAGAACTGCTGCCCATGGTCCAATGCATCTGAGGTGTGTTCCTCACTTTTCCCATACTTCATTCACAAATTATCATGCCCTAAAATTCATGCAGTATTCCTGAATGCAGAGAATCTCGTTCCAACTGTGCATGTATATCACAGTCCTAATCTCTTCCCACCAGTCTGTTTTGCATTCACCTTACAGCCCCCAGCTTTCCTCCACCTTTGTTCCCAACTTAATCACTCCCATAACTTGACTCAACTCCTGTTTGACTTATGACACAGCTACTGTTGGGCACTCTCCAGCATTAATATCATCTTCCACAAGCAAGCTGATATTCACGCACACATTTCTGTTAAATCTATACTAAATATTCCAGACAAATAATAGCCTTGTACACAAATCAAAACCTGCACATAAATACATTTTAATGTTTTCATATATTTTACATTGCCTTTAGTCATAAAACTACAATTATATAAAAAAAAAACTTCCAATATGCAATTACATATTGGTTTTCAATAAAGTAAATTTAATTTCAATTTATTTTTTACCATTTACTTTTTAACATTCATTTTTTTATTTTGACCAACAATGCTTTTATTGTCAATAACACTGAAAATATACTTTTACAGTTGTATGTTCTCTCTTACATTCTATAATCATCTTAGCACAGGACTTTCTGTTTAAATATATGCGCTACCTCTGATTTTGAGCCTGAAAATACATTAGCACTAATAAAAATGCAATTCGCTGCCTTCACTCACCAAAAATCAGTGACGTTGATAACTTTTTGCACATTATATGGAATAAACCAGGATATAATTTGACACATTATGAGCCGTGCCACATGAGATCTGCCTGTACTTTTTAAAACAAAAACCTCCAGGCTCCCTGATATTTATTCATTTGTGTACCTAAGCCATACAAATATAGCAGGTTTCTGGTTCACTGGCTGCAGTGTTTGTTTTGTCAGTTCTGATGAGCGCTGAGTTAGTTGGTTTTCACCCGTGCTGGTGGTAGATGCATTACAATTAACCTCAGCACCGCTGGGCTAGGAAGGGGAAACCCAAATTGGGTTTCTCCTCCAGATCACTATTTGGTGACACCTGAAAGTATGCGTAAGTGGATTTCATTTGAGGGTAGGACTGGGTTCAGTTACCATGTTCCTTTTTTAATATTTTATTTATTCGATTAGTTATATAAATGTATAAATATTCTTGATTGTTCACTTGATCAAATAATATGACATGGCAGTTTTGTCTTGACCTTTATCGTTTGGGGGAAGGAGAAGAAGAAATTGTATTTTTTTAATAGAGTGACTTCACCTTATTTTCGTTGTACTCAGGTTGCTGGGTAGGATGAGAAGAACGTTACAAATAAAACAACTTCAGCTCTACGAGAGTGCCTTTATTTTGTATATCTGGGATCTGTATAACTCAAGAATGTATTCCTCTCTTTGTTGAAGGAACACAGCGCTGCCTTCCCTTATTTTGACTTGACTTGACTTTAAATCCATCCCAGAGAGATGAAATTTGAAAAGCCTTTGTCAGTATTTTCTGTACTTCGATGACTGAATAATTTCAGCATTATTCATTCCTCAGCTTAAGTGATAAAATAGCAAAAAGTACAAAAACTTTTACATAGTCCATTAAGAATAGGCTGTGTTTGTGACAATGCAACCACTAGGTGGTGCAATACTTGCACGTGCGCAAATGCAGCCTCATGCACTTTAACGTCATTGTCTGTGACATTTTGGCAACTGCCAGTAACAAAGATGGTACTGCTCAATTTATCACAAAAACGAAAACAAATGAAACCAGAATGGCCACTTCAGGTCCCCACTGCTGCTCCCCGCAACGGGTTGTTTAATGAATTTTATTGACGATTATTTCAGAGCCACAAACCCGAATTTTAAACTAGTGAGCATTTTAAAATGATTTCTAACATTTTGGAAGTTGGAACAGATAAATCCTGGGAGCTCATGTTCAGCATGAACACTGGCAGAGAGCTGTTTGTGTTGTAATAAGAGCCAAATCAACAACTTGATCCAGCATCACTTCAGTGAGCCCCAGGATAGCTGCATGTGCGGGATTGTATGTGCAATTCAACAATTGGCGCTTTACCGTGCATGCGCGGAGACCGACCAGGCGCGTTACGTGATGACGTAGGTGTTGCGCAATGATGTTTTCCCACGCATGCGGCAACCAGTCCTGGCAAGCCGACAGGCCGCGCAGGCGCAGAGAGCAGGAACCCATTTGCGTATGTGCAGAGCTTGCAGCGCTCTGATGATGTCAGCAGGCTGCTGCGTTGTCAGGAGTCGCTTTAAGAATACAGTATGCCCAGTCATATTTCGGCATATTCCCTTTAGAACTGTAATTGCATAACCTTAGCATTGATAAATTATTTCATTTTAAATTCACACACCAGGCGACCCAATATGGAACTATTTTATCAAATTTATTTGGCATGCACTTCTGCGGGAATGTAGGCACAGTGTCACTTTTGACTTCATACCTTTGAATGTGTTTTTGCATGTGAATTTTAAAAATATTCTTTAATTGGTTCCTAAGGGAATATCTTGAGAGTTTTACCTGATGTACTCTTTGAAATCATTCTCTCATTCTTGTTCACGTTACTCGTAATTATGAAATGAAACAATGCAGGTCATGAATTCACCATTGGAGGGCGCTGAAAACCTGTTAAGTAAATTGGGACATGAGCTGACAGACATCAGACTTCCAGCAGGGCTTGCAAGTTTGCAGCTTGGAGTGGAAACCCTGGTAGATTTTTTTCTCCTGTCTAATCTAGCAATGCTGAGGCCAATTATACTATCATGCGTAGCTGTGAACAGCTACTGAATGCAAACTGGGGATCTCAATCTGTATGGCTCAGCTTCTGTTTGGATAAACTCACTTAGGCCTTCAAGGAGAAAGACCACCCTTTTATATATTCTCAAATAGTAATTCCATTTTAATCTTCCTGTGGGGAATTATTTGGCGTTTGCTTGCTCCTCCTAAATAACACAGCTGAAATTGAACCTCTGACCTCCTCCTTGGTTGCATAATGTTTTGGAGCACCAGTGTATTATGCCATTTATAGCCCAATAAATTTTAACCTACGAACACACATGTTTTCAATCCTGTACTGCTCAGATTTTCTACTGTTCAATGTAAGAATCGTAGTTCTGTTTTAATATTCCTCTATTTTATAAAGCTCACCAGCTTGTGAAAAGTGACCTTCGTAAAATCACAAAAAAGTCATGTTCTTCAGGTTTTTCATGATAGAGTCAAAGTCATTACACAGAAGGGGGCCATTTTGCCCGTAGACGGCAGGCTGGCTCTCTAGAGCAATCCATTCAGTCCATTCCTCTACTCCTATTCCGTAGCACTGCAAAATTATTTTCCTCAAGTGCTCATCCACTTTCCTTTTGAAATCATTCATTGTCTCCACCTCCACCACTCTCGTAAAGAGTGAGTTTGTATGACATGTAGATTTCTAACCTTTTCTGTAAAGAGAGTATTACAACTTCAGACTTACCTGGTCTTGGCTCTGGAACAATTTTGGTTCTAATTTCCTTTAAAAGGCTGAAAAACAGGTAAAGCAGTGCGTGCGGAAAGGAGATTCAAAAAGTGCGCCAAAAGATCAGTGGCTGGAGGTAAAGCAGCGGGAGCAAAGATGAGATTCAAAAAGCGCGGAGCGGAGATCGGAGGCAAACGATAAAGCAGAAGGAACGGAGAGGAGATTCAAAAAGCGCGCTAAGAGATTGGAGGCCAGAGATAAAGCACTGGGAGAGGAGATTCAGAGCCAAACTAAACACGGGAGAAAAAAAAATCGAAAACTGATGTCACATTGATATCACAGTCGAGGGAGAGCTGGGAAACAGCGGGCAGGCCGGGGTGAGTATACCGGTAAGCTTTTAATTTAATCTAAACTAATCCATTATAAAGTAAGACTTGATCGATTCATTAGTCTAAAAACCAAAGCAGATTTTATAATTTATCATCTAATTAACATCAGTGGTTAATTACTCCGTCTGATCTCAGGGATAAAGTTAAAAATTAACTAAAGTCTGAATTTTTCAGTAAATTAAAATCTAAAATTTTTAGATAATTAAGTAAAAACATTTTAGTTACCCTCCCTATAAACTAAAGTGATGCCAGCAAAGAAAAAGCAACTGATTGGTGAGTAGGTTGAGTCTTTTTTTGTAGTATCCTGCTCCATGTGGGAACTCCAAGTCACCCCTCATGTCCTGGACAACCACATGTGCAGGAAGCGTTGTCAGTTGCAGCAGCTCGAGCTCTGGGTTTGGAACTTGAGCAGCAACTGTCATCACTGTGCTGCATCCACGAGGCTGAGAGTTCTGTTGATAACACATTTATAGACGTGGTCACCCCGCAGCTTAAGGGTATGCAGACAGAGAGGGAATGGGTGACCGCCAGGCAGTCAAGAAGGACCAGGCAGGTAGTGAAGGAGTCTCCTGAGAGTATCTCACTCACCAAACAGTATTCCATTCTGGCTCAGCTGCACAAGGGGACAGGAAGAAAATTGGAAAAGCAATAGTGATGAGAGATTCTATGGTTAGGGGAGCAGGCAGGCGTTTCTGGAGCTGCAGACGTGAATCCAGGATGGTATGTTGCCTCCCTGGTGCCAGAGTTAAGGATGTCAGAGTGGCTGTAGAGCACATTTGAGTGGGGGAGTGTGAACAGCCAGCAGTCGTGGTCCATGTTGGCACCAACAATATAGGTAGAAAGAGGGATGAGGTCCTGCAGGGAGCTAGGAAAGAAATTAGCAAGCAAGATGTTGAAAGTAGTAATCTCCGGATTACTCCCAGTACCATGCACAAGTGAGTATAGAAATAGGAGGATAGAACAAATAAATGCGTGGCTCGAGAGGTGGTGCAGGAATGAGGGCTTTAGATTCCTGGGGGAGATGGGACCTGTATGGGCTGGATGGGTTGCACCTGAACAGAGCCGGGACCAACACCCTTGTGGGGCGATTTGCTAGTGCTATTGTGGAGGGTTTAACTAACTTGGCAGTGGTGTGGGATCCAGGAGGTAATATTAGTGAGGAAAACCAAGAAAATTGGGAGAGACAGCACCAGAGTAGGAAATAGGCATTAGGTGGGGTCAGTGCAAGGGGAATGTAATAAGGTCTAAATTAGGTTTACTGTGTGTATAAATATGGATGTGCGGAGCGTGGTCAATAAGATTGGTGAGCTGCAGGCACAGATAGACACATGGAAATATGATGTCGTGGCGATGATGGAGACCTGGCTCCAAAAAGGGCTGAACTGGATACAAGGTGTTCAGGAAAGATGGGGAAGGAAGGAGAGGAGGAGGGGTAAGTGTATTGATTAAGGAGAACATTACAGTGCTGAAGCACGAGGATGTCCTGGAGGGGTCAAGGACAGAATCTATTTGGTTAGAGCTAAGAAACATTACATTGCTTGGGGTATTCTATCGACCACCAACTAGTGCGAAGGATATAGAGGAACAAATTTGCAAGGAAATTCGAGAGGTATAATGGGTGACTTTAATTATCCTAGTATAGACTGGGATAGTAATAGTGTAAGGGGCTAAGAGGCGCAAGAGTTTCTAGAGTATATTCAGGAGAATTTTCTGTTTCAGTATGTTTCCATTTTTCTTTTTGTTCCCAAAAATATATTTTATTCATAAAAATTTGTAAAAAAATACACGACAAAACAGTACCAAGTTGACATTCCAAAAAGTGCAAAGGAAATCCGTTTTCTTCAATACAGGAGTGAGTTGCCTCACAACCCTTCCATTCCATTTTACATGCCATGTACATTTTACAGCAAACCCATATTTGGTGTATACAGCCCGAGGGGTTTTGCATGGGTCCAGCCCCTCAGTTCACTTTGGTGGGAGGACCTTACACAGTGGCCTTTCCCCATTGAGCCTTTGCAGCAGCTGCTCCAATCTTTAGTGTGTCCCTCAGCACGTGGTTCTGGACCTTGGAATGTGCCAGTCTGCAACGCTCGGTCATGGACAGCTCTTTGCGCGGGAAGACCAGCAGGTTTCGGGCAGACCAAAGAGCGTCTTTCACTGAATTGATGGTCCGCCAGCAGCAGTTGATGTTCATCTCGGTGTGCGTCCCTGGGAACAGCCCGTAGAGCACAGACTCCTGTGTTACAGACTGATGAACTTCAACAAAAAACACTGCATCTCTTTCCACACCTGCTTTGCAAAGACACATTCCAGCAGGAGGTGGGCAGCAGTCTCTTCCCCACCACAGCCACCTTGAGGGCAGTGTGCAGAGGGGGAGCGACTCTGGGTGTGAAGGAAGGATCCGACGGGGAGGGCCCTTTTCACCACCAGCCAAGCTACGTCTTGGTGCTTGTTCGAAAGTTTTGGTGATGAGGTATTCTGCCAAATGACTTTGGCAGTCTGCTCGGGGAACCATCCGACAGGATCCACCATCTCCTTTTCCTGTAGGGCCTTGGTCAAAGGCATTTTTCCGCAGAAACTTTCATACGAAGGATAGGTGGTACTGCACGTTCCAACTGGATGGAGCATTCCACGGCAATGTGACCAGACCCATCCTTCGCACGTGGTTCTGGACCTTGGAATGTGCCAGTCTGCAACGCCCGGGGCCTGATAGAACCTCAGCATGTAGGGACACTTAGTGTTTGCGTACTGGGGCTCTACGCACAACTTGATGCAGCTGCACACGAAGGTGGTCATCAGGATGAGGGTGATGTTGGGTACATTTTTCCCGCCCTTATCCAGAGGTTTCAACATTGTGTCCCTCTTGGCCTGGTCCATTTTGGGTCTTCAGATAAAGCAGAAAATGGCTCGGGTGACCACCACGGCACAGCCGTGGAGTATGTGCCAGACCTGCGCCACATACAGCAACAACTTGAGTGCCTCGCACCTGATGACCAGGTTCTTGCCCACAATGGAGAGAGATCGTTGCCCCCATATGCTGAAGTGTACCCTGGCTACTCGCTCCTTCCAGGTTTTAGCGCACGCCCCGGCCCTTCTGAACCATATTCCCAGCACCTTCAGGTAGTCTGACATGACGGTGAAGGGGACAAAGGATCGGGTTGGCCCAGTTCCCAAAGAACATGGCCTCACTCTTGCCTTGGTTAACTTTGGCTCCCGAGGCCAGTTCGAATTGGTCACAGATGCTCATCAGTCTGCGAACGGCCAGCGGATCCGAGCAGAAGGCGGCGACGTCGTCCATGTACAGGGAGGCTTTTACCTGAGTGCCTCCGCTGCCGGGGATTGTCACCCCTCTTATTCTTGCATTCTTTCGAATGGACTCAGAAAAGGGTTCAATACAGCAAACAAACAAGACAGGGGAGAGAGAGGACAGCCCTGTCTGACTCCAGATTGGATTGGGAAACTTTCTGATTCCCACCCATTGAGACTGCGCTACTGATGTTTGTGTAGAGCAGTTTGATCCAATTGCAGATTCCCTCCCCAAACCCCATTTTTGGAGAGCTCGTCCATCATATAAGTGTGCGATATCCTGTCAAAAGCCTTCTCCTGGTCCAAGCTGATGAGGCAGGTATCCACCCTCCTGTCCTGTACATGGGCGGTCGTATCCCTGAGTAGCGCGAGACTATCAGAGATCTTCCTGCCGGGTACAGTGCAAGTCTGGTCGGGGTGAATCACCAACGCCAGAGCAGACTTGACCTGACTGGCGATGACTTTGGACAGAATCTTGCAGTCAACATTAAGCAGTGAGATGGGTCGCCAATTTCTGATTTTCCCCCTCTTCCCCCTTCAGCTTGTAGATGAGGGTGATGATGCCTTTCCTCATGGATTCTGACATGCTGCCGGCCGGAAGCATACTCTCGTATACTTCCAGCAGGTCTGGGCTGATCCAGTCCCACAGAGCCGAATACAACTCAACCGGTAAGCCGTCACGTCCGGGAGTTTTACTCGTCTCGAAGGACCTGATGTCGTTTGTCAGTTCATCCAGAGTTAGCGGTTTGCCCAATGTCTCCTGCATGCTGTCATCTAAGACCTCCGTGATAGATGACAGGAAGGACTGGGAGGCCGTGCTGTCTGTGGGCTTCATGTCGTACAGCCCAGCATAAAAGGATTTGCTGATCCTTAGTATGTCAGACTGTGAAGGCGTTAGTTACCGAGCCATCCTCTTCCTTTAGGCTGCTGATCACAGAGCTCTCTCTGTGTACCTTTTGGAACAAGAAACGTGAGCACATCTCATCCTGCTCAATGGAGCGGACTCTGGACCGGAAGATGATCTTAGAAGCCTCCGTGGCCAAGAGCAAGGCCTGCTGGCTCTTCACCTCTTGGAGATCCTCCTTGACCTCGACCCCTATGAACTGCAGCCGGTGCAGATTTTGCATTCTTTTCTGGAGTCGGGACATTTCCCTCTGTCTCTCTCTCGCCCTCTGAACACCTTTGGAGATAAAGAACCTCCCGATGTTCTCCTTGATCGCCTCCCACCAGTGAACTGGAGACTCAAAGAGGGGTTTCACGGTTCTCCAACCTTTCTAATTCCTTTTGAGTTCCTCAGCGTTCTCTGGGGTTAGCAGTGTAGCATTGAGTTTCCATGTCCCCCTGCCAACCCTCTGGTCATCCTGTAAGTGACAGTCAGTAAGAGGCAATGGTCGGAGAAGAACACAGGCTTGACGTCGGTGGATCTGACCGTGACAGCACATGACACAACCAGGAAGTCAATCCTGGAACGGGCAGACCCATCCGATCTTGACCAGGTGTTTCTACGCTCCGCTCCGTCTGCAGGTTTCATGAAGACGTTGTGCAGCTTGGCATATTTTACTGTTTCCATTAGGAATCTGGATGTAGCGTCCAGTTTGCTGTCGTCACTGCCGCATCGTCCAGCTGCATCAATGATGCAGTTGAAGTCACTGTCTAGAATGACCAGTCTGGACGTCGCCAGCAGCAGTGGGAGCTGCTGGAAGACGGTCAGCCGCTTGCTGCATTGAACCGGGGGTGTACGCGTTAATCAACCGGTGCGGCGCATTGTTGTACTACATCTGCTACGAGGAGGCGACCGCCCACCACCTCCTTTAACTTTGGAGATGGTGAAGTTACCTCCCCACAGCAGTATACCTAGGCCGGAGGAACGGGAATCATTACTCCCTGACCAGATCAATGGATCCTTGGACCACCATCGCGACCATTGCCTCTAAGTGCTGCGGTGCGGAATTCCACACTCCTGCAGTAACAGCAGGTCGACTTTGACCTTGGCGGGGTAGTCCAAGGTTGAAACACATTGCGTAATGTTTCCGTATGTTTCCATTTCAACGAGGAAGGAGGTATTGTTGAACCTGGTTCTGGGGAATTAAGTGAATCAAGTATCAGTAGGAGAACATTTAGAGGGCAGTGACCAAAGCACCATAAGGTTTATGTTAGCTGTGGAAAAGGACAAGGAGCAATCGAGAGTAAAGATAATTAATTGGGGTGGCGGGGGGGGGGGGGGAGGGCGGGGGGCAACTACAGTACAGTGGGAACGGATCTGGCCCAGGTAAATTGGAATCAAGGTTTGCAGGCAAAACTGTAACTGAACAATAGGCTGCCTTTAAAGAGGTGATAATTTGGGTACAGTCATAGTACATTCCCTTGAGGGGGAAAAGTAGGACAAACAGATCCAGAGTTCCCTAGATGATGAAAGAGATAGTGAGTACGATGAAGCAGAAAAAGGGTCAATATGATAGATGTCAGGTGGATAATACATACAGGCTAAATATAGGTTCAGAAGGGAAGTGAAAAAAGATAAAAGCGCAGACAGTATGAGAAGAGACTAATAGGAACAGGAGTAGGCCATTCAGACTGTCGAGCCTGCTCTGCCATTCAGTTAGATCATGGCTAATCATCTACCTCTACGCCACTTCCCTGCGGTATCTCCCTATCCCTTGATGTCATTAGTCTCCAGAAATTTATCTATTTCTGTCTTGATCATGCTCAATGTTTGAGTTTCTGGGATAGAGAATTCCAAAGATTCACCACTCTGAGTAAAGAAATTCCTCCTCATCTCAGTCCTAAATTGCCTACCCCTTATTCTGAGATTATGTCCCCTGGTTCGAGACTCATCAGCCAGGGGAAACATCCTATCTACATCTACCCTGTCATGTCCTGTAAGAATTCTGTACGTTTCAATGAGATCGCCTCTCATTTTTTTTGAAACTCTGGAGAATACAGGCCCAGTTTCCTCTATCTCTCCTCATAAAACAATCCTGCCATTCCAGGGATTAGTCTGGTGAACCTCCGTTGCACTCCCTCTATGGCAAGTGTATCCTTCCTTGGATAACAAGACCAAAGCTGTACACAATACTCCAGGTGCGGTCTCACCAAGGCTGTAACCAATTGCAGCAAGACATTTTTACTCCTGTATTCAAATCCCCTTGCACTGAAGGCCAACATACCATTTGTCTTCCTTTATTGATTGTTGCATCTGCATGTTAACTTTTAGTGACTCATGAACAAGAACCCCCAGGTCCCTTTGGACGCCAACACTTCCCAACCCCTCTCCATTTAAGCAATATTCTGTTTTTTTTTCTCTACCAAAGTGGAAAACTTGACACTTAGTCACATTATATACCGTCTGCTATGTTCTTGCCCGTTCACTTAGCCTGTCTAAGTCTGCTCGAAGCCTCCTTGCACCTTCTTCACAACTTACATTCCCACCTAGCTTTGTATCAGCAAATGTGGAAATATTACAATAGGTCCTCACATCCAAATAATTTATATAGATTGTGAACAGCTGTGGCCCTAGCACCGATTCTTGCGGTATCCCACTAGTAACAGCCTGCCATCCTGAGAATGACCCATTTATTCCTACTCTCTGTTTTCTGTCTGTTAAGCAATTCTCAATCCATACTAGTATCCCACGTGCTCTAATTTTGTGTACTAACCTCCTGTGTGGGACCTTGTCAAAAGCCTTCTGAAAATCCAAATACATCACATCCACTGGTTCTCCTTTATCTGTACTACAAGTAACATCCTCAGAAAAACTCCAACAGGTTTGTCAAACATGGTTTCTCTTTCATAAATCCATGTTGACTCTGCCCAATTCTCGCGGCTAACTTAAGCGGGAATCTACAAGTCTTCTCTTGGCATATAAATAGTAAAAGGAGGAGTGGAGCGGATTAGGGACCTAAAAGGGGATTTACTTATGAAGGCAGGGGCTTGGCTAAGGTAATGAATGAGTACTTTGCATCTGTCTTTACCAAGGAATAAGATGCTGCCCAAGTCATGGTGAAAGAGGAGATAGTTGAGACACTGGATGGGCTAGAAATTGATAGAGGTGGTGGAAGATAGGCTGGTCGTACTTCTAAGTTGATAAGTCACCAAGGCCGGATGAGATGCATCCAAGGATACCTGGGGAAGTATGGATGGAAATTGAAGAGGCACTGGCCATAATCTTCCAATCCTCCTTAGATACAGATGTGGTGCCAGAGGAATGGAGATTTGCAAATGTTACATCTTTGTTCAAAAAAGGGTTTAAGGATGCGCCCAGCAACTACAGGCGAGTCAGCTTAATCTCGGTGGTGAGAAAGCTTTTAGAAATGATAATTTGGGACAAAATTGATAGTCCCTTGGACAAATCTGGATTAGTTAAGAAAAGCCAGTGCAGCTTTGCTAAGGGCAAATTGTGTTTAACTAATTTGCTTGAGTTTTTTGATGAGATAACAGAGGGTTGATGTGGTGTACATGGACTTCCAAAAGGCATTTGGTAAAGTGCCACATAACAGGCTTGTCATCAAAGTTGGAAAAGGGACAGTAGCAGCATGGATCCAAAATTGGATTTCCTGAGTGACAGGAAACAGAGTAGTTATGAATGGTTGTTTTTCTGTCTGGAGGAAGGTATACAGTGGGGTTCTCCAGGGCTCAGTCTTAGGACCCTTGCTTTTCTTAATATATATTAATGACCTAGACTTGGTGCACAGGGCATAATTTCAAAATTTGTGGATGACACAAAACTTAGAAGAGTTGTGAACTGTGAGGAGGATTGTGATAAACATCAGGAGGACATAGACAAGTTGGTGGAATGAGTGGACAAGTGGCAGATGAAATTTGATGCAGAACAGTGTGAAGCGATTCATTTTGGTATGAAGGACGAGGAAAGACCATATAAATTAAAGGGTATAGTTCTAAAGTTGGTATAGGAGCCGAGGGACCTGGGGGGTAGGTATATATGCACAAATCATTTAAGATTGCAAGCTAGGTTGAGAAAGTGGCTAATAAAACATATGGGATCCTGGGCTTTATAAATAAGGACATAGAGTAGAAGAACAAGAAGTTATGATGAACATTTATAGAGCATTGGTTCAGCCTCAACTGGAGTATTGTGTCCAGTTCTGGGCAGCATACTTTAGGAAGGATGTTAAGGCATTAGAGAGAGTGCAGAAAAGATTCACTATGGGGAAAAGGCAGGGGAGTTGGACTAGGTGAGTTGCTGTTGTAGAGAGATGGCATAGACACGACTGGCCAAATGGTCTCACTCTATGCTGTAACCATTCTATGGTTCTATGAACATTCAAACCTGACTTGTAGGTAAAGTTCAATTTTAGCATAGTGATGTACTGAGCCTGTTTCTCTCTCTTTGACACCCCACAAAAATGATATAGTAAATTGTCGTAATTCAGTAGAGGTGGAAATCAGTTTTCTTACAAACCTTATGTTGTAATATTTTAGTAGCAGAAAATTGCCAAAGTAACAATCTTCATGATTTTCTTCTAGCCCTGTGGTCTGTGATTTCCCCACAGTGGCGCACTGGTTAGCACCGCAGCCTCACAGCTCCAGCCACCCGGGTTCAATTCTGGGTACTGTCTGTGCGGAGTTTGCAAGTTCTCCCTGTGACCGCGTGGGTTTTCGCCGGGTGCTCCGGTTTCCTCCCACAGCCGAAGACTTGCAGGTTGATAGGTAAATGGGCCATTATAAATTGCCCCTAGTATAGGTAGGTGGTAGGGGAATATAGGGAAGGTGGGGATGTGGTAGGAATATGGGATTAGTGTAGGATTAGTATAAATGGGTGGTTGATGGTCGGCACAGACTCGGTGGGCCGAAGGGCCTGTTTCAGTGCTGTATCTCTAAATAAAATAAATAAAATGATTTATCATCTCCTCATCCCAAGACACTTGTACACCCACCTCACATTAAAGTCAAAATCATCTTCCAATAAAATTAATGTTTGTTTTCTGGGTAATTAGGTTGCCTGAAACTGAAGTTTTAAAAAAACAAAAAATCTGTTATAATCATCCACCTGAAATATGAAATTTATTAAGTTTGCAACTATCAAACTGCTTCTTGTTTTGATTTTTTCGTCCTTACCAGTAGGCTTTTGGCCATATTAATGTGTTCATGATTCTTCCACATTTACCTCTTATAATACCCAAAAATTAATAATACGCTTTCTTCCTTTTTCCCGATTGAGGTTTCTTTGACAATTTAATTTTTTTTAAAATGTAGATGTTATTTTTATTTCCCTTTATTCTATTCATTGACTTTCTTTATCCACATATCATTGTATACCGCTTGCCATTATATGGCTCAAGGAACAGATAATCCACACCTGTCAGTGTGTATGTTTTCTTTTTCTCTCTTTTTGGAGTTATCTGTCTTACCCTCACATTTGTTCCCTCTTTCCAGTCCCCAATAAGGCTGGATATGGTGGATTAAGTCTCATTCAGTGTTACTGTTTTTGAGAAATTCAAGAGCAAACAATTGCACATCAGTTTGCCTTTTTACTCATGAAATTGCCTTCTGAGTTTGTGTAAATTTTTGTTTATATTTATGAAATTCTTGTTACAGGGCTTGCTCTATTTCTTCACTCACATACAGTTGGCAGCAGTCATAGCACATGAAATGTCCTGTACACTCAAGTTAACAGGCTGTCTGGACATAATCTACAATTTACTGTAAATAACTTAGGTGAGAAGAGGTCTAGGGATTCCCTCTCAGCCTTTGCCTGGTTTAACCGTAACACGGTTTTTAGCTTCCCTTTAATGAATCCTTGTTCACTGCTGTAATTGTAAGGCAAAGAAATCAAACCGGTTTCCTTAGATTTAAACAAGAAAGGTAGAAGTTTATTAATCTTAAACTCTAATCGGTTAACGGCTATGAATCTGCGACGCGACCACGCTAGCATGCAATAAATACCCATGCAGATAAAGACAGAAAAAGTAGAAGGAATAAAGGGGAAAAGTTTGAGGCAATCTCTGGTAGTTACAGTCCTTTATGTTCAATGTGGAGTCTTTGGTTGCCGATAAGTCTTGCAATTCATTGGGGCTCATTTCAGCTTGTTCCGATGTAGGAGTCTTTTCTCTCTCGAGGTTTATGTGTCTTCCCTGAATCCGGTGGCTTGGGAGAAAGCGAGAGAGAGAAGCTTCCTTGTTCCAGATTCAGTTGCACACTGCCTCCTGCTCCTTTCTCTGTGGCACAATTCAAAATACCCCAGGTCGCCCAGCAGGTTAGTCATGCTCCTTATTTGGAACAGTCTCTCCTATGAGGTTTATGGATGGTTTTACCTTAGCAGTCTCTGGAATGTGCTTCCTTACACCTTCAATGTCTGGTGACCAAAATCCATTTGGGTTAATTGGTACAGGGAATAGTCCTTTGTCTCCGCAAGCAGTGTCTCTTAGTATGCAAATATCCTTCCAGCCCAGTGTCTGGTGATCTTCAAACAAGTAATTTCTTCACTCCAGCAACAGTTTAAAATCAATGTTCATATGACACAATTAATATGCCTCATTCTTGGCAGGTGGGGGTCTGATGACTGTGTGTGTGTGTGTGTGTGTGTGTGTGTGTGTGTGTGTGTGTGTGTGTGTGTGTGTGTGTGTGTCTCTCTCTCGTTGTCAGGCCCATGCTCTGCATCACAGAGCGATGTTCCAAGTCCCGGCGTCGCAGAACATGCTCTGACTCCAGTGTTGAACCACTTGAACATAACGCCAAGAAAATAAATTTACAAACTGTCACATATTGCAGTCATAACATTGTCATTCGAATGTTCAATTTTGTTGGGATGGATTTAAAACAGAGCTTCTTTTCCTTCAGTGCATATTGTCATACATGCTGCAGCTGCTTGCAATTTTGTTGATCAAAATCACCTGTTGGAAATGAGAGAGCAATCCTTCGTAGTACAGAGTATAGCTTATGCCATATTTATATAACTGCATTGGCTGCATAAATTTGGAATATTAAAAAAAGCAGCATGCACTCTCTGCTCACCGAGTAAATACAAATGGCATTGTAACCAAAGATGTAGCTGCCATACTTTAGGGGTTAGCCTTGGCTCAGTAGTAGCACTTTTGCCTCTGAATCAGAAGGGTGTGGGTTCTGGGATTTGAGCACGTAATCTAGGCTGATGCTTCAGTGCAGTGCTGAGGGAGTGCTGTCTTTCAACTGAGATGAAAAACTGAGGTTCTATCTGTCCCCTCAAGTGGATGTAAAAGATCCAATGGCACTCCTTTACGACTGATTTCAGTAACCAGGTACAAAGTTTCCCCAGTTGTTAAGGAAGTTACAATTTCAAAAAATGTTTTCCAGAACAACCTTTTTAGAATTTGGATTCTGAATATGGGTGTTGCTGGATGATGGAAGGCCAATTTTATTGCTCAGCTCTAGTTGCCCTAAAACGTTGGTCGGCTTTTTTTCTCAAAACACCAGATCTTGTGATGATGATGCTCCCACAATGGTATTTGTAAGACAATGTCAGAGTATTGAGTTAGTGATGATATAGGTCAGGATGGTGTGTAACTTGGAGGTTCACTTGGAGGTGATGTTCCTGTGACCTTGTTGCTCTTGTCCTCAGTGATTGAGAGCACAGCAGAGGGAAGTGCTGTTGGAGTAGTCTTGAGTTGGTGTAGTGCATCCTGTATTTATTATATATTTTGGCAACAGTGAGCCAGTAATGAAAAGGATGAATATCAAGACCAGTGCTGTTACCAGTCAAGCAGACAGCTCTGTCCTGGATGGTGTATTGATCTTCTTGAGTGTTACTGCATCGATCTAGGCAAGTTGTGAATATTCCATCACATGGAGGAGAGTGCTAGTTCTTCATCTGTTGAGCTTGGCTGAGAGATTTTATGTTTATCGTCTTTTCCAGCTATAGATCAAAACACCTAATGACACAGGATTATTAGCAGTGGAACTGGAAATTGCATCAACAGAACTGTACCTGATGTAGTTCAATAATACAAATGGGCTACAATGGACTACTTTCAAGTTGACCTTTGTTCACAGTGTATTACAAAAGTGATGGCATGGTTTATGTTGATTGAGGCTGATCTTTCAACACTGTAGAAACCTGTACACTGGTATTTAGGGCAGATGTCTATACTTCATTAAAGCTGTTTACAGGTACTGAAGACAGTACAAGAAAGAATACTCCTATGTTCAAGGCAGTATCCTAAATGGCCCTACCCCTAAATTTCTGCAGTCAAATTTACACTTACTGTAATGCGGTTAATTATAATTTACACCTCTAATATCCTGTAATCTTGTATTTAAAAGCTTTGAATTTTTGCTAGAACAGTTTTAAATATGAGGTTGATTAAACTTTGCTCACTACTTTTCAAGTTCTGAGGAGGTTTTGTTGCCCAGGCATAAAAGTATGTGATATTTCCTAGGTATGTGTTAAAAGCAATGATATAATAAAGCATAAAACCAGTGAAGATGTAATACACTAGTAGTGTATTTATTGAATTGTTATTTCGATTCAGTATTTTGGGCCTGTTTTGGCTCATGTATAAACTTTTTAATAATCAGCAATAGACAATGTTTAATGACTTGTACCCTTGAATATTTCATTATCGAACTCTCATTTGTTAAGTGTAGAGCCATGACTGATGCATCTCCCAGGATGACATCATATGGTACGTCTGTGTTAACCATTTCAATAATAAGTAGGAGAGCAATGTAGTTGATTTGGTATCATTGAGAAGATTAGTGCAAACTAACCCCATCTGGGCTGTGTTCTCCTTCGCTATTAGTGTGGTTAGGAGGTAGATGGCTTGACTCCAGTAAACTTAGTGTTCTGCAGGAAGTCTTACAAGAAGAACTCCCAGGAGTGGAGCTATATTGGAAGGATTTTTGGGACCCTGTGGGAAGATGACTAGACACCAGACAAGCAGCAATGGTCTGGGAATCCAACTTGACTGCTGCTTTCTTTAGCTGATTTTAAAACCGTTTCCATACACTGATTTTAAAACAGTTTCCAAGAGCTGCTGCTGTACCATAATGGTTGCTGTTGTAGTGGTGATGGCAATTTAGCTTGTGTGAAATACTGGAAAAAAAATTGGCTTTCAATATACTTTAACAGATAAATGTTCCCTTTTCAAGCATTAGGCAAAATGAAAAAGTCTCTCTAGAACCATAGAAAAATGACGGCACAGAAGGAGGCCATTCAGCCTGTCATGTCCATGCTGGCCGAAGGGAAAAAAAACTAGCTGCCCAATCTAATTCCACCTTCCAGCACCTGGTGCATAGCATTGCAGGTTACAGCACTTCAGGTACATGTCCAGGTACCTTTTAAAAGAATTGAAGGTTTCTGCCTCCTCCACTATTCCTGGCAGTGAATTCCAGACACCCAACACCCTCTGGGTGAAAAGTTTTTCCTCATTTCCCCTCTAATCCTTCTATCAATCACCTTAAATCTGTGCCCCCTGGTAATTGACCTCTGTGCTAGGGGAAACAGGTCCTTCCTGTCTACTCTATCTAGGCCCCTCATAATTTTGTACACCTCAATTAAGTCACCCCTCAGCCTCCTCTGTTCTAAGAAAAATAACCCTAGCCTATCCAATCTTTCCTCATAACTGCAACTTTTGAGCCCTGGCAACATTCTTGTAAATCTCCTCTGTACTCTCTCCAGAGCAATTATGTCCTTTCTGTAATGTGGTGACCAGAGCTGCACCTAATACTCCACCTGTGGCCTAACCAGCATTTTATGCAGTTCGAGCATGACATCCCTGTTTGTGTATTCTGTACCCTGGCCAATAAAGGAAAGTATTCCATGTGCCTTCTTCACTCTGTCTGCCTGTCCTGCCGCCTTCAGGGACCTGTGGACATGCACTCCAAGGTCTCTCACTTCTTCCATCCCTCCCAATATCCTCCTGTGTATTCCCTCGTTCTGTTTGCCCTCCCCAAATGCATTACCTCACACTTTTCTGGATTGAATTCCATTTCCCACTTTTCCACCCACTCAACCAAACCATTAATATCATTGTGGAGTCTACGGCTATCCTTTTCACTATCTGCGACATGGCCAATTTTCGTATCATCGGCAAATTTTCCAATCATGCCTCCCACATTTAAGTCCAAATCATTAATATATACCACAAACAGCAAGGGACCCAACACTGAGCCCTGTGGAACGCCACTGGAAACAGCTTTCCATTTGCAAAATCATCCGTCGACTACTACCCTTTGTTTCCTGTCCCTGAGCCAATTCTCTACTGGTAACAACGCAACTTTATTTTGCTTTCTGTATTTACTGTATTTCTGGAAAATTTTGCTTTTGTTTAATTTGATCTGTAGAATGTTAATCATTTTAGTTTTGTTTGTTGTGCACGTTATTTACATATTACTGTGTGCGTTTTAACACTTATTCAGTTTTCTGCTATTTCTCTATTAAAAATAAATAAATACAGATGTGGATTAGTCAAAGGAAATTGGATATCTGTATATGTAAATAACCAAGTTGTAAAAAGGTGCAAGTAAAAATAGTATTTGTTCGCAGTTGAGGGGGAGGGCCTTGTACATTTCCAGAGCAACAAAAAGAGAACTTAACATTGAGTACTGAACATCTGCCATTGGATTTAAAATACCTACATTTTCTGAAATATTGATTTTTTTTTTCTAAATTTCTAAAGCAGCTATATTTCTCATTTCTGTTGGACAAAGGAACAGATTTGAGCACTTTGTTCAAAATCAAATTCACTGTTGGTATGCACGTACTGCAATTCTGCCCTATTCTTGATCCTGGCACTGAGGTGCAACTGCAGCTCTCTCGGTGTAAATTAACAGTAGATAATCCTGGTCTAGTTACTTTAGATAATTGTTACCTTTGCATTCAAATTTCCTACATTTATTTCCATAGGTAGCTGGAAAATAAGTATTGATTGCTATAAGCTGTTTCGTTATTCTGGTAGTTGTATGACTTTAGAGATTAAACTTCAACCATCACAAATTTGAGGAAGTATCACTGGGGGCTGTGAGTAGAATTACAACAGCAAATGATTGGAAACCTATCATAGAATCTTACAGCACAGAAGGAAGCCCTTCGGCCTGTCATGCCTGTGCCATCTTGAAAGCTGTCCAATTTAGTCCAACACCCATCTTTTTTTCCCAATAACTCTGCAACTTAGTCTTTTTCAAGTACATGCCCAATTGCCTTTTGAAATTTTCTATTGAATATGTTTCCACCACCTTTATCAACTTTCCCTGCTACCTTCACAGATTTGTGAATATGCACCCCTAGGTGTCTGCTCAAAATAGTACCATTATACTCTGTCCTACTGCACCTGGTATTCCCAGGCGGTCTCCCATCCAAGTACTAACCAGGCCTGAGTCTGCTTAGCTTCCGAGATCAGACCAGATCGGGCATTTTCAGACTAGTATGGCCGTAGGCGGGGCTAAAGTGTGGAGAGTCAAAGAGACTTAGCAGTTGGCAGGAAAAAAGACAGAAGCGCAAGGGGAGAGCCAACTGTGTAACAGCCCCGACAACCAATTTTTTCTGCAGCCACTGTGGAAGAGTCTGTCCCTCTAATATTGGCCTTTATAGCCACTCCAGGCGCTGCTCCACAAACCACTGACCACCTCCAGGCGCTTACCCATTGTCTCTCGAGACAAGGAGGCCAAAGAAAATAAAAAGATACTCTGTCCACGTTATTCCCAAAGTGCATCACTTCACACTTATCCACGTGAAATTGCATCTGCTATGTGTCTGTCCAATTTATCAGTCTGTCTGTTTTCCTGAAGTCTGCTGCTATCCTTCTCACTACTTACTATGTTGTCAAGGTTTGTGTCATCTGCAAACCTCAAGATTGTACTCCCTATACCCAAGTTCAGGTCATTATGTATAAGTAATTCTCCTAATATTGAAGCCTGGGAGACTGCACTGTATACTTTTCTCCAGACAGAAAAATATCCATTCGCCACTACTTTCTGTCTCCTATCCCTTAATCAATCACACATCCAGGGTACCATCATCCCTTTAATTCCGTGGGCTTCTATTTTCTGTGGTACTTTTTCAAAAGGTTAAAAAGTTTACAGAAGATTTTTGGATTCCCTTTAGGTTACCTGCTAATCTCTTATATGTTCTTTCTGCCCTTATCATTTTTCAATTTCCCTTACGCTGTCTGCGTCTGCTTGATTTTCTACTGTATTCTGTACCTTTTTTCTGTTTTATTTTAACCTCTATTTCCTTTGCCATGAAGAAAGCTTGAGCTTTGAGTGCCTTATCTTTCCTCCGAATTAGAATATGCTTGGTTTGTACCTGAATTATCTCCGCCTTGAAGGCCTGCTATTGCTCATTTACTGTTTCTTGGCCAATCTTAGTTTCCAGTCTACTTATGCTAGATCCCTTCTCAAATCACTGAAGTTTGCTCTCTCCTAGTTGGGTATTTTCACTGTTGATTTTTCTTTGTCCCATAATGTAACAACCTTAAACTAGATTACTTTATGACCACTATTACCAGATGTTCTCCCATTGCAACACTTTCCACTTGCCTGACTTAGATCCAGCACTGTTTCTTTCCTTGTTGGGCGAGGAACAAACTGATTAAGAAAGTTCTCCTGTGTACATTTTAGATATTCTGCAATTTCCTTTCCCTTTATACAGTTTTTTTAGTCTATATTAAGACAATTGAAGTCCCTGATTATTATTGCTCCATTATTTTCAAATTTCTCTGAAATTTGCCAACAGATTTGCTCCTCTATCTTCTCAATATTTGGGGGTCTTTAGTAAACACCCAGCGAAGTAAAAACTCCTTTTCTGTTCCTTAACTAACCAAATAGATTCAGTCTTTGGACCCTCTCATTTTTTATCCTTCTGTGAAACTAATGTTATCCTTGACCAAAAGTGCCACTTTTTTTTCTTTCCTTATCCTTACTGAATACATTGGAGCCAAATATATTTAGTTCTCATTCCTGCCCAAGTTAAAGTCAGGTCACTGTTATAGCCACTATGCCATGTCTTGATGAGGAAACTTGTAACTTATTTGCAACACTCCTTGCATTAACACACATGCAGTCCAACACCAATTCTTGCTCTTTCTACTCTATTCTTTATTCTGCTACTGTTTGCCCCTCTTAATTTTCCATGCATCTGCATTTCCTCTCAGCTGCAACATTCTTGTTCCCCTCCCCATGCCAAATTTGTTTAAACCATCCCCACTGCGTTCTCTGCGAGGACATTGGTCCCAGCCCTGTTCAGGTTCAACCTATCTGAGTTTGTATCGCTCTCTCCTGCCCTAGAACTGCTCCCAATGCCCCAGGAATCTGAAGCTCTTTCCACACCGCTCCCCCCCCCCCGTTTATTGTATATATTTAAAAACTGCTTTTGATTTGAAGACTTAAGTTTAAGGTTTTGTGGTATTATCAATACTAGTTCATCAGAAGATGCATATAGTTGCATCTGCCCTTTTTGAATTGAAATCCTGATCTACATTTCAGCTCCTGTGTTTATTTACAGGACAGCATGTTTAATATTGAATTCCAGTTATGCTTCCGAACGTACGAATTAGGAGCAGGAGTAGGCCCCTTGAGCCTGCTCCACCATTCAACAAGATCATGGCTGATCTGATTGTAACCTCAACTTCACATTCCCGCCTACCCCCTCTTACATATATTAAAATGCAGCAGAACAGATATGACTTGAAATATTAAATATTATTCAGGCACATCACCAAGGGAAACCTCTCAAGAGAATGTTTATTATATTTCAGAAATGTACACAAACGCTGGTTAACTTTTACACTTTTGATACCCGTTTTTTATTTACTTAGGGATAATCTGTCTTCCAGCACCCATGCAGGACAAAAAATAAACTTCTTATATATACCTTTGACTGAAGAACCTAACAATGTTAATCAAAATTCAAGCAGTGGCAGATGTGAAGATCAAATAACGATCATTTTAACAGCTTAACAAACTTTGCCATCTATTGGTAGGCCTGTAGCAAAGCATAGCATTTGTCTGACCTAATTACTTCATAATTACAAATGTTGCAGGGCAAAAATGATTGCACGTGCAAGTTTTGGAGTTCGTTAATTCAAAATTCACTCCGAGTGTAAGTTCAGAACAGAATTTTGTTGTAGTTTTGACTTTCAAAATGTCATACCTTAGCTGGTATGAAAAATGAAACAATGCAACTCGTGATTTAAGTAGGCTATTGAAACAGGCCTTTTAACAAGATAATTCTGTTTGAGGATCCAGCACAATCTGTCCTTGTAACAACCAGACCAAGTCAAAACTTAAGAGTTGAGCAGAATAAACAACTTATTTATGTTACACTCTGACCCCCTGGATATGTTAGTTGACATTTTGTATCTTGTAATTGGCCTTTTTCTTTCTGCTATTGACATGGGGTTGAGTTTTTGGACTTTGCAAAGGTCAGGAACAGAGGTGGACGGGGCCTGAAGATACCAATCCCGCCCGATCCCCAATTAAAGGCAGTTAAGGTGATTGAAGAGCTCATTAAGAGCTAGTTAACGGGGGGAGTTGACATGGGTATATGGGCTGCAAGAGCTATCTGAGACAGACCAGGTGAAGGGAAATGGGTATAGAATGGGGAGCCAGTCATGGCTGCCCCAGGGAATTGCCCAAGAGCCATAAAAGTTTCATTAGCGCAGAGGGGGTCTCTGCCAACTGTGCAGGTGGCAGGGAGAGTGGACAGTCAGCGCTCTGGCATTGCAAGGGGTCGTCTCCTGCTGGCATTGCAGGGGTAGAAGAGCAGGCAGCCAAGGACAATGGGGCACGACTGTCAGATTTTGGGCCCAGTGGTGGTGATGAGCAACACCCTCTGCAAGAGGGCCAGAGTGCTGGGCATCAGGAGGGCAGAGGAGAGGGACAAGGGGCAGGTAGCACATGAGACCCTACCCACCACATCTGATCTACAGGTGACAAAGGAGTTACCTGGAGATGACAGAGACAGTGATGCAGGAGACTTCAGATGGTCAGATATCTGTGTCCTCATCGCCGAAGACCTCTCACCTTGCAGCACTGGTCATCATGCACTACTGGGAGCCGTCAAAGTCACTGTGGCCTCGGACTCTTCACTTCTGGCTTCTTCCATGGATCTGCAGTGGACGTTGGTGGCATCTCGGAAATGGCAGCAGACCACTACATCACGCAGATCACTGAAATCCTCTTTGCTAGGGCTGGATAGTACATTCAGTTCATGATAGATGAGGCCTCACAGGCACAGAGGGCAGTGGATTTTGCTGTCATTATTTCATTCTCCAGGTGCAGGACATGATTGATTGTGGCCATCAGGGCACCCAGTGACAGTCCAGTTAGATTCATCATTTGATGGAAACCACAAACAAAGAGCTAGTCACATGACTAACCTGCTGGCCAACTTGGGAATTGATTGAATTGTGCTCACAGTAAAGTATTTGCAGACTGCTTTTGAAGACCAAAGAGGACCAAGGTCTCTCTCTCACGCAAAGTTCCAGGGACCCATGGAAGTAACTTAAGCCTCAAGACAAGAGACCCCTACAGCCTTCTGGTACCAGCAAAACAAGTTTGAAAGTGAGCACGGGGCCCCAATGAGAGCTGCAAGACTTAACTTCAATCAAAGACTTTACATCCAACCCAAAACCAGTAACTAAATTCCATCTACTACTTCAAACCTTTCCCCCCCCCCCTCCTTTTAATTCTTTCTCCTCCTCTATCTGTGTGTGTGTTTATCGTGTATGTATGCCAGCGTGGTTGTGTCGTATATTTTTAGTAGTTTTAACTGAGTTAGAGTTTTAAGGTTAATAAACTTAAACCTTTCTTGTTTAAACCTGAGAAAACCTCCCTGGCTGATTCCTTTACAAATACAATTAGAGAGCAAGGACTCACTGAGGTGAAGCTAAAAACACTGTGTTTTTAAAAGTAAAACTCTGTTACAGCCAAGCCAGGAAAAGGCCGAGAGGGGAGCCCTAGCGCTCTTCCTCGCCTGGTCATAACAATCAATAAGAAGGACTTCCACTGCCTCAATGTTTAATTGGGTTTGTGACCACAACAAGAGCTTCCTTTATGTGTGCGCTCGCTTTCCTGGGAGCTGCCATAACTCCTTCATCCTCCATAGTCCAGCTGCTGCAGATCTTCACTCGAACCCCCAAACTATGTGACTGGATCCTAGGGGGAAAAGGATATTCCTTAAAGATGTGGCTACTCATCCCTTTATGAGTGTCCAAGACAGAGGCAATACAGCTGCGTCATCTGCACACGAGGACAAGCATTGAGCAGGCCATCGGGCTTCTGAAGATGCGGTTCTGGTGGCCAGACCGTTTGGGTGATGGTCTCTAATATATCCCTGCAAGGGTCCAGGTCTGGTGGTCTGCTGCGTTCTCCATAACATGGTCCTCCAGAGAGATGTGGACCTAGCAGATGGTGAGGCCCTTGTCTCAGACAGCTCATAGGAGGAGCAGCAGGTGAGAGGAGGAGGAGGAAGTGGAGACGACGGGGGGAGGATGCAGAACACTGAGGTTCCCTGGCTGCACAAGGAAGTGGCTGGTATGGCGTGGGGCTCAAAGGCTTCATCAGGATGCCATGAATGTCAAGGATCATTTGATTCAAGAATGTTTCAACAGAGTCCCTCTGACCCAGGATGAAGGGCATGGGGTGCAAGTCACTCTGAGGTGCCTGTGCTAATACATCCGTTAAAGACGCAGCCTGGAACATCTAAACTCTTACCACCAATGAATGATGCACATCTGCCCAGAGCCTTTGCCCTCACCATGTATGAACCCTTGATCTCCTTCACTGCCACATGCCACTTTTTTGGTCACGCCAGCAATAAAAGTATCAGACGTGTCCCTTGAAGTATAATTTATGAATGATAAGAAAGGAGAACAGTGCACAGAGACAGGAAGAGCACACGCTAGTGACCCACTCAGTGCTTCGTGCAATATGTTGGCCTCCGTGCTTGGCCACTCCTATGCAGTGCTCCCGTTGTGGCCTCAGTGGAGATGGAGACAGCCTCCTCACTTGTTTCTGCCTGTGACTGAGATGCATCTATCTGGTGGTTATCATCTTCTTGGAGGTACATGGGGGCATCTCCAGAGGCTGCTGCACCTGCATTATTGCAGGGGCAGCCTCCGTCACTTGGTCCTGCTGCACTCATGCTCCCTCAGTCAGAGAAGCTAAGGAAGCCAAGGATGAAGGTGACTTATGAGGGATGGCACCCTCATCCTCCTCCATGACATCACTTGGTTGGTGCACTGGATTCCTAGAGGGGAACAATACTGGAGCACAATGGCATCCACTCCAACATCTCTGCACCACCAGCGCCACTCACCGCTCCAGGCTGCAGTGTAGTATGTCAATACACTGCTCCTTTATCAACTCAGTGATCCAGCATATGGCTTTCCATGAGTTGGCCACTCTCTATAGAGGAACTCATACGCTCATAACCCTGAAGCATGGTGGTGCACATGAGCTGGATGGACTCCTCTATTTTCTGCTCGTGACCCTGCACTGCATCAAGGATGTGGGAGCACATCTGTTGCTGCTGGACTAAGTAGAGTCTTCTTTCTTGTGATTCCTGATGCTTGGCATCTTTGCCCAGCTGAGCAGGACTGTCCTCCCTCCTCCTAGGGGAACTGTCCTTGGCGTATCTGCCTCTGGCACCTCCTCCTGCACATCTGTGCTGTGCTTCTCACCCAGTGCCACCCTATCTAAACTCTCACCAGGATCCGCCAAGGTGAAAGTATCTGCACTGGCAGACGGTGCGCTTGTCAGGTGTGATGGTGCTTCCTCGAGCTTGTGATGCTCTTCTGGGACTGCGGATGGAGAGTGTGTCATTGAGTGGATGCCTGCACCTGTGGGAACACAAGTAGAGATCATGAGAACCAGCCTAGGAGAACAGAAGCCACTGCAGTACTGAGGCTATCCATTGCAACTCAGTGCTCAGCATGCTACCAGGTGGAGTGGTGTCCACTACACCCCTGCCCTAATGAGCACTTGGCCCTCTAATTACCATCTGCACCATGAGTTCCCATACCATCTGCACCATGAGTTCCCATTTTGCCGTTACTGACTTCCTCCTTGTCTGGGATCCTGGCGATCTCCATTGCTTGGAATTCCATTGGCGTTATCCTCTGGAAATATGTTACCCCATAGCCTGTTTATGCCCTTTCCTGGGCATTATGTGCCTGTTTCTCCTGAAGGACAAAAGAGAGTGAGATAAAGCATTGTTATCCCCTACGGCCAATGTCATCTGCTCCTATCTATTAGAAGCTGCATGTTTCAGTGGTGTAATGAATGCTGGACTGTGTAACATGATTATGTTTTTAAAAATTGTGATTTTTAGAAGCTTAAGATTGAGTCTGGCAGGTCAGGTGACCTCATCCACTCTGCTAAAGGGCAAGACAGATCAAAGACTTGTTTGAAAAAAAGACTTTGGGAGTAACACCTGAAAAACAATTGGTTTTGCCTTCTCAGACTTGGGTTGTAAAACGAGGAGTCAGTGTTTCTTAAGATACAATGTATCAAACAGTTGTTAACACCTGGGAACAATGGAAGGCCCAGTTGGCTCTGTGAAATGAGACTTCTGGACTTTAGCTTATGGTCATGTTCCAATCTGCACTGACTTTTGAGTCCGGATAAATTTCACAGATTTTCTGAAGGCAGCTAGGCTTAAGAAAGGAAACCAACGGTTGTGGCCTCAAGGCAATTTGTAAGAAGGGAACCCAACAGTTACAGCCTCAAAGCAGGCTGTAAGGAAGATGACCAGTGGCAGCAGCCTCAAGAAGGAGAGAGAGAAGACCTGCTCTCAGAAGCCTGATACAGCAAAAAGCTGCAAAGACTTGGTTTGAAAGTTGAAGTTTATGGAGAAGTAAAGGACCAACATGGTCACCAGGAATCTCCTTATTCACGGATGTCCAGGTCAGAAGTGCTCGGAGAAGTGAGTGAAGAGGCCATTGATTTTTGGAAAGGTTTGGGAGATCCAACCCATTGCAACTTGGGAGGAGTTTGTGACTTCTAACCACGAAGGGTTTTGCTATCAAAAAGGACTGTGTAACGTATAAGTGTGATGGGAGGTTTTCAGAAAATACCTTTCTTTGTAATTTGGGTTATCAACTGCTTCCAAAGTACTATTTAGTTATTCATTTTAGTTGAGTTGTTATAATAAAAGTCTTAAAACATGAAATCTAGTCATGTAATTCTTTAAATTGGTCTGGGGGTTCACATCTTGTATTTTAAGTTAACAGTTTCACTGAGGTTGTAACAGGTCCTCAGCAGAACTAGGTTATGAGCCATTCGGGGGTTTAGTAAGTGACCTGGGCACACACCCCTCCCATGTTCAGGAGCAGCATGCACCCTGAGGGTCCTCCAGGTGGTCTATCTGTTGGAGGGCGCAAGCCCAGAGGCCTGTCCTGGAGTTGGAGGTTTCACTCAACTTGCCAGAGATGAGGTCATTGAACGTCTTACAGAAAATGGTGCAGCTTATTTTGTAGCCTCAGAATATTGATGTCTGGCCAGGTGCCCAAGGAAGTGGTCAAGTTACTCACTTCAAATATAAAAATCTTGTATCTATTTGCTTGCTCAATACTCATCTTGTGGTTTTCATGTTTCTGCCTATGTTAGGTTTTTTGAGAAATATGTAAATTTTCTATGGATTGTTTTCTGTCTGTTTTGTTCAAATTATAAATTTTGGCTCTTTGTTCACCATAAGGTTTTGAATTTTATTTCTTTTTCCAGTATTTATTTCTCCTTCATTTCCTTTCTTAAAAGCATTTAATTGTTGGTGGAGTAGGTTTCATGAGAGAAAATTGAGGTTAAAATAATGAGAATTTATAAGCATTAGTAAAACAATGGGGCAGATTTCCATTCTGAGTCTGCATTATTGGATGCACAGACCTTTGGCATGCTATTTGCTATAAAGAGAAAAGCAAAATATATGTACACATTACTAAGCACTCATGCAGGGAAGTATTCTGGCTTGACCCATAAAAAAACTTTTCTGATTAGAAGCTGTTCAATGTAGCTGGAAGGGATTGGAAAATTGCCAGTAGTTGGATTTTCTTTGTGTTCTAAATCCTGTTGCTGACCGTGAAAGAATGTGGTTTATAGTTCCATTTGAAAGAAACGTTTTGGTGATTAAGTGAAAGCAGATGTTTGATTTACTTAATTTCTTTATATTTTAAATCCACATAGAACTCTGCAAAGTTTGTTGATCCTGTCAGAGTTAAACTTGCAAGCATAATTCCATTAGTGTTGCTGACTCATGTAACATATACTATTTAGTTGTGATGTCAATTTTGTTCAATTGGAGTCAATTACAGTGATCAAAAACTGATTTTTTTCTGTACACCTATTTAAATATTCTAGTTAGAACTTGAGCACTTGGAAAGATTTTGCTTTTTATTATTTTTTAAATTCTAGAATAAGCTTTTGTTATGGATTACAGAACAATCTGCTTGAAATTGTGCATGCTTAAACTATTTTGCAAGTTTTCTCAATTATGGACTAGAATTTACTATAGCTGGCAAACGAATGGCACTTGTCATTGGTCAGACTTGCCCTTGCCCATTTAATTTTCAAGAGATTTTGCACTTTGTTGCTATAAGTGGAAGATGGAAACAACATGGTGCCCTCTACAGGGCATCAGGGACCTGTGTGAACAGAGCAAGCAAATGTGTGTCTCCTTAACCAATCAGATAGAAAGATTGTAAAATGAACAGTGGCAAGTCTGAACCAGGAAGGGTCAGTTAGAATAGTGAATTCAATATAAAATCAGATAGAGAAAGCAAAGTAAAGATTGGATTGAGAGAGAAAAAGACAAATAAAATGTTTTTTTAAAACTTATTTAATTTTTGTATATAAAGCCAATAACAATTAAAAGCTGAAGAAATGAGACTTCATGCTTATAGTTAAATTTCAGTGCCAGCATGGTTGCTTGGGAGTAATTAACATGTTAAAAGGAGTATGTACACTGAAATGGACAAGCCCTAACTTTCTGTGGTGAGTTTACTTTGGATCTACCATGTGAGTACAGGAACTTCACACCATTCAGTGCATTTGAATATTGAGTCAGTCAGCAAAATGCCCTTTTTGTAAAGCTAATGGAGCGGCATATCTCTGAAAACAATTTTCATTTTTTTAACCACACACTGCCCTCTCTGAAGTTGCTGTGTGATTTGCACATAATTAATGATAGTGCTGTTAGCCATACTGTTAATTTAACTGGAAAATCTGGGCTTATGTTGTAATGGACATGTAGAACAAAGTTTAAGTTTGCAAAGGTAGGTCCATTGTAATAAAAGCTAAATACTGCGGATGCTGGAAATCTGAAATAAAATCAGAAAGTGCTGGAAATACTCACCAATAACAATTAAAAGCTGACAGTAGAGCAACCCAAAAGTCCCTGCGAAAGCTATGCACAAGTCAGCCCCTTTAAATTATTGTACATATGCAGCGGTGCCAAAAAAAAATGAAAGAGGCCGTGCACTTAAAGAAATCACCTGTGCACTCAAAAGAAATTACAGGGAACATTGAAATAAGGAAAAGATGGAGTGGTGGCTTTGTTAATTAGTGATAGTTATTAGCACAGTAGAGAGGGATGACCTAAGTTCAGGAAAGCAGGATGAAGAAACGGTTTGGGTAGAGATGAGAAATAATAAAGGCAACAAGTGACTTGTGGGAGTGGTGTACAGGCCCCCTATCAGTAACCACACAGGGTATAAAGAAAGAAAATTATGGAGCTTGTCAGAAAGGTACGGCAATAATCATGGGGGATTTTAATCTACATATAGACTGGAAAAATCAGATGGGCAAAGGTAGCCTCGATGAGTTCATAGAATGTTTTCGGGATAGTTTCTTGGAACAACACTCTCTGGAGCCAACCAGAGAGCAGGTTATACTAGTCCTGATATTGTGCAACTGGATAGGAGTAATTCATGACCTCATAGTGAAGGCACCTCTAGGCAGCACTGATCATAATATAATTGAATTTTACATTCAGTTTGAGGGAGAGAA
This sequence comes from Heterodontus francisci, assembly GCF_036365525.1. Taxonomy (NCBI): domain Eukaryota; kingdom Metazoa; phylum Chordata; class Chondrichthyes; order Heterodontiformes; family Heterodontidae; genus Heterodontus; species Heterodontus francisci. The sequence continues at coordinate 71,819,153 of NC_090388.1, read as the reverse complement.
GAGTGGGTCTAAGATTAGCATTTTAAACTTAAATAAAGGCAATTATGAGGGTGCAAAAACAAAGCTAGTTGAAGTGTACTGTCAAATTAGGTTACGGCATAGGTCAATAGAGATGCAGCGAGAGACATTTAAGGGGATATTTCAAAGTACACAGAATAGATACATTCCAACGAGAAAGAAAAATTCCAAGGAGAGGATCCACCATCTGTGGTTAACTAAAAAAAAAAATTAAAGGTAGTATCAAACTTAAAAAACATATAATTGCACAAAGGTGGGTGGCATGTCAGAAGATTGGACAGAATATAAAAAGCAGCAAAGAATGACTAAAAGATTAACAAGGAGGGAAAAATTCGAGTATGAGAGAGAGCTAACTAGAAATATAAAAACAGATAGAGTTTCTATAGATATTTTAAAAAGAAAAGAGTTAACCAAGTGAGTTTTGGTCCTATAGAAAGTGAGTCTGCGAATTAATAATGGAAGTAAGGAGATGGCAGATGAGTTGAACAGGTATTTTGCATCAGTCTTCACTACAGAGGATACAAGTAACATCCTAGAAATAGCTGTAAATCAGGAAATGGAAGGGACAGAGGAACTCAAGAAAATTGCAATCACCAGGGAAGTGGTACTGAACAAATTGTTGGAGCTGCGGGCTGACAAGTCCCCGGGTCCTGATGGACTTCATCCTAGGGTGTTAAAAGAAGTGGCTAGTAAGGTAGTTGATGTGTTGATTTTAATTTTCCAAAACTCCCTAAGATTCAGGGAAGGTTCCATTAGATTGGAAAATAGCAAATGTAACTCCTTTGTTCAAAAAGGGAGGGTGACAGAAAGCAGGAAACTACAGGCCAGTTAGCTTAACATCGGTCATAGAGAAAATGTTAGAAGCTATTATTAAAGACATCATTGCAGGGCACTTAAAAAAAAATTCAAGGTAATCAGGCAGAGTCAACATGGTTTTGTGAAAGGGAAATCATGTTTAACTAATTTATTGGAGTTCTTTGAAGAAGTAACGTGCTGTGGTAAACGGGAAACTGGTGCATGTACTTAGATTTCCAGAAGGCATTTGATAAGGTGCCACATCAAAGGCTACTGCGAAAAATAAAGGCTCATGCTGTAGCAGGTAACATATTGGCATGGATAGAAGATTGGCTAGCTAACAGCAAGTAGGCATAAATGGGTCATTTTCTGGTTAGCAAGATGTAACAAGTGGTGTGCCACAGGGGCCAGTGCTGGGGCCTCAACTTTTGGCAGTTTATATAAATGACTTGGATGAAGGGACCGAAGGTATGGTTGCAAAATTTGCTGATGACACAAAGATAGGTAGGAAAATAAGTTGCGAAGGGATATAGATGGGTTAGGTGAGTGGGCAAAGATCTGACAAATGGAGTATAATGTGGGAAAAGGTGAAATTGTCCATTTTGGTCGGAAGGTGGGCGGCACAGTGGTTTGCACCGCTGCCTCACAGCTCCAGCGACCTGGGTTCGGTTCTGGGTACTGCCTGTGCGGAGTTTGCAAGTTCTCCCTGTGACCGCGTGGGTTTTCGCCGGGTGCTCCGGTTTCCTCCCACAGCCAAAGACTTGCATGTTGATGGGTAATTTGGCTATTGTAAATTGCCCCTAGTGTAGGTAGGTGATAGGAGAATGGTGGGGATGTGGTAGGGAATATGGGACTAATATAGGATTAAATTGGTGGTCGTTGGTCGGCACAAACTCAGTGGGCCGAAGGGCCTGTTTCAGTGCTGTATCTCTCTATGACACTCTATGACTCTAAGATTAAAAAGCATGTTATCTAAATGGTGAGAGATTGCAGAGCTCTGAGATGCAGAGGGATCTGGGTGTCCTGGTGGGTGAATCACAAAAGTAATTAGTAAAGCTAATACAATGTTATCGTTTACTGCGGGGGAAATTGAATACAAAAGTAGGGAGGTTATGCTTCAGTGATACAGAGCATTGGTGAGACCACATCTGGAGTACTTTGTACAGTATGGGTTTCTTTCTTTAAGGAAGGATGTAAATGCGTTGGAAGCAGTTCAGAGAAGGTTTACTAGACTAATACCTGGAATGGGTGTGTTGTCATATGAGGAAAGTTTGGACAAGCTTGGCTTGTATCCGTTGGCGTTTAGAAGAGTAAGAGGCGACTTGATTGAAACATCTCAGATCCTGAGGGGTCTTGACAAGGTGAATGTGGAAAGGATATTTCCTCTTGTGGGAGAATCTAGAACTAGGGGTCACTGATTAAAAATAAGAGGTTGCCCATTTAAGACAGAGATGAGAAGAAATTTTTTCTCTGAGGGTTGAGAGTCTTTGGAACTCTGTCTCCACCACCTTTTGAGGAAGAGAGTCTTTGAGTATTGTCAAGGCACAGGTAGATAGAGATCCTGATAAGCAAGGGGATGAAATGTTATCGGGGTAAGGCAGGAATGTGGAGTTGAGGTTACAATCAGATCAGCCATGATCTTGTTGAATGGCAGAACAGGCTCAAGGGGCCAAATGGCCTACTTCTGCTCCTAATTCGTATGTAAGTAATTAGGGCCTCCTCTGAAATGCAGATATGTTCTTTACAATTGTAACCTGCAGCATGTTTATGGGATGTGGATGCGTGGCATGCTCTCTCCTCATAAGTCAGATGGCCATTCAGGCTTTGATCCTGTCCACAGCTTCTGAGACTGCACAGGTCAGTCACTTAGAACATTTGTTTGATGCCCTTCATCCCTCTACTGCCTTCAACACTGCTGAGCTACACTGTCGTCATCTGGCCCTGTGACACTTTTCATGATTTTACTCCTACCTGTTACGTGATAGATATAATGGCCGAGAATTTTCTTGAATGGGGCATTTGGCAGTGTACCTCATTAGTTAGACCTTTACCCTCACCCTTCAGCTCAAATTTGGTGCAAGGGCAACAGCGCATCTGGGACCTTGGTGAATGACGGAACCAACAGTGTACCTCTTTAACCAATGAGACTTAAAGATTGAGAATGAGACCAAGGACTGATGAGAAATAAATATGGTGAATTAGTGAAATCCGGTACAAAAAGAGAAATAAAGAGGGAAAGAAAGATTGAATTAAGTGTGAGAGGAAAAAAAGAGACAGAAAGGAAAAGTAATTTTAAAAAAAATTAAAGTTCAAAAAATCACTAAGAACAATTTACTACATGCAGAAATTAGACTCCACAGCTCCCTTTCTGGACCAAAGAGGCAAAGTGGCAGTGCGGGTACCTAAATCTCGTCAATAAAAGGGTATTTATGCTGTTAAGTACAAGCTCTAATTTTCTGCATTGAGTTTAATTGGCAATTAAGTTGCAAATGCAACCCAAGGGGTATCTCTTTGCCACAAATAGCTGGACAATCTGCACATGAAGAACAGAATGCACAATAAACTTGATTTCTTTTGCCAGCAAGTTCTCCAATAGCTTCTATTCCACTGCCTGTTAGTAACCTCCAGTTTACCCAGGGGGTAGCCAATGGATTCACTTCATTTATATGCCATCGCTTGGCAACAACATTTGGAAGTGTGAATAATTGAGATTCCACAAAGCCAAGTTTTAAAATTGGATGCTCATTAACATGAGGGATATAATGATTTTCAGCCTTTTGTAATCTGTTGTTAGATGCATTTAAATTGCAAGTGCTCTACATTTTGTTCCTTAAAGTCCTTAATCCCATTCAGATGAGAACACCTGCAATTGCAACAGTTTCAGTTTCTGTACCAGTTATCCTTATGGCATTTGAGTAAGATTGTCAATTTAGGACAAAATATTGGGCATTGGTGAGCTCATTAAAAATTGGGTCAGTACTACCCAAACACATTTTTCGTAAGACCCTTTGTGCTGGCAGTGACCTTCATCCCATCAATTTGGCCTGGATTTAAACCAGGCCCCACAATTAGAATTTTAGAGCTAGATTTTATGGGCCCCCCTGAGGTGAGGTTGGAGGCAGGGGGGCCTGTAGAATTGCAAGGTGTGGTGGAGGGCCTGTCGACAAGCAATCTTGCCGGGGCAGGATAGGCTGATGACAGCCTTTCTGTTCAGAAGCTAAGTGAGGCCCTTAAGTCATCTATTAATAGCCACTTAAGGGCTTCTTCCTGCCGCTGCTGGGATCTAAAACAAGGTGTTCCCACTGCGGGATTGCGGGGTGTCCCTCCTCCATGGGCAATCTGTGGTACGGGGTTCCAGTACTGGGCCCGGATCTGAGGACTCTGCAGTACCGGAAGTACTGGCAGTGGCCACTGTTTCCAGTGGCGCTGCTGAGCTGCCGGCCCTGTGATTGGCCGGCAGCTCATGGAAGCGGGATCCCCGTCTTTAAAGAGACGGGGATCCCGGCATGGGACATATAGGCAAAAAAAAATGGAGGATTGCTCCGGGCGTTTGTGTTGGGGTGGGGTGGGGGGGTGGTACGGCATGAGAAGCCGAGGCCTGGTGCCGGGAGCCCCGCCTCCTACACCAGATCCAGCCCATAGTCTGCCATAGTCTCACACAAGTTGCCCCCTTAAACAATTTTTGATTCTCTATTAAATTAGTAATTCTTCTGTTTAATCTATATGTTGGGACAATTCTTAGGACTTCAGTTTGTAGGAGTGCATGATGTAGAGGGAAAAAACGTGGAATTGTTACTGGCAGTTTTAATTTTTTATTTGAACTATGTTTCTTGTAGGGGAGCCAAGACAAAGAGATATGCTGATAGTAACAGGTAAGAGGTAGTTTTTATACATATATAACCTTACAACATTCGTGATGGTTTAATTGTGTTATTATACTGACGAATAGGCTGCAGGCAGTAGTGATTACCAATATTAAGTTAATTTAGTAGCCTTTTCAAAATGATGTTACATTGATTGGTGTTCTGACTATTTGTATGTTGCAGTTGGCTATTTTTAATCAGAGATTGATTTGAAAAGTTTGCTTTTACTTATTCAAAAATAAATTTCAAAATTTATTTCAAAAAAACATTGGGCTTAAATTTATGTTGGTGGCGGCTGTAAACGATGGCGGCCCGCACACATGGACCACATTTCGTGGAGCCGCAGCAGCTTGATGACATGGAGGGGGCGTGCGGTCCATCCCTGACAACAGCGTCAGGCACCAGGTGTTAATGCCATTTTTAAAGGGCTTCAAACCTTAGAGGACAATTTAAACTTTTAAACAACTACTCATTTAAACAAAAAAATACTGATTCCAATCCTCTCCCACCACCCCCCCCCCCCCCAGTAAGCATACAAGTAATTGCCTACCCTCCCCACACGCCCCCCCCCCCACAAAGCACTTGCCTTGAGCTGCTGACATCCCCCCCCACCCACCGAAAGTTCATCAACTTTGAACTTCACCCCTTCCCACCACCCCCAGACCAATCGGAGGAGTTCTCCCCCGCCCCCGCACAGAGAAACTTACCTGCTGTCCGCTCCCTACCAGTGTTACGCCTCGGATCTCTGAACGGAGATCCGAAGCGCAAGCAGGAGTGCCAGCCACCAGCACCAATATGGCAGGAGCGGGTAAGTACTTAATTCTTTTATTTACATAATTTTGCCGATGTAAATTTTGCTCCCGTCGCCAAGCAGCCGAGGTGTGGGGGCGCGCGCCATGAGGCCTCGCAGCTGCTGGCAATATCGGACCAGGCCATTTCCCCCCACCGCCATTGGAGGGGCTGTAAAATCCAGCCCATTGTGTTCTGCCAGTTTTGACATCCTCAAAACAGGAGCATGGGGTGTGAGTGTCAGTAATATGGATAATTGCTGGTGGCTGTTGACAAAGACTGGTATCTTCAGTAATGTATTTCCTAGTGGAAATATATGGAGAATATGTATTTTTGACATGACCACTTATCAAACTGAGCTACCTAAAGTACATGTAATGTAGCCTCAGACAAAATGTGTTAACTAATTAATGGAAGAAATTAAAGACAACAATGTGTGATTATCTATCCCAAAATAACAAATTAGGAGAAACCGCTTGATATATTTGATGTTCAAATACAAATTCCTTAATATATAATGGGGAAAAATTTTAAATTCAAATTAATGCATTTTCCAAAACTTTCAGTTAAGGGCAGCCATGAAGGATTTAATGGGTAAACTGTTGCAAACAGAAGAAGCAACGCTTGAATCTTTTGCTGGTACATTAATATTGGGAAACTTAAAGATGTGTCGTCGAGTTTGATTTTCTTTATAAATATTATTACACTATCTACTGTTACGATTGAGGTGGGAGGAGTGCACTGTCTTTTCTAGCCCCACTTCTCTACAGGTCACAGCATATATTTTTTAAGTGTTTACGCAGTTATCAATTCAAACAATCATATACTCTATGCTTTATCCCAGAATAAAATACACCAACCAGGTTTCTTTAATAAACAACAAAGTTATTGGTTTATTATCAAACAAGACTTATCCAGTCATGAAGCAAAGCATTAACAGACAAACTGAAATATGAAAGTTCCCTTTTTAAATTCCCTACACACACACTCACACCTACTGAAAAAATACAGAAATTGTCTCTGCAGAGGTCTGTTACCAAAAAAAGACAAAAAAAAGAATACTTTGGCCAAATACTTGTTAATTCCTGAAGGAAAAAAAGAGAAGATATGGAAGGAAGTCCATTGTGCCTTTTGGTCTGGCGTCCGGGTATATGGAGATGGGTCACTGGATGGGTTACAGAAGTAATTCATTCTGGAGATGTCGAGAAATCATCTGGTAGGCTTTCTAGGACACGTGGCAACAGGAGTTTCAGCCAACACAGGCTTGAATCGCAGGGTTTTCCAAAGACATGAGGAAAGAGGAGCTTGACACACTGGCCTTCTCAGGGTCTCTTAGAGAGGTGCAGGCAAAGTGAGCTGGGGTTTCTTTTTCCTTGGCAGGCAAAACACCAACTGTCTTCAAAACCCCAACCGAACTGGAAACAATATCCAAACCCCAAACAGAAAGTCAACCTTGTGACCTCTATAAACCTTGGCATGTGGCTTCTGTGTAAACATTTTCCCAGATCACCAATGTTTCTGTTGTTTACTGATCTTAAAACGCATGATTTCCAGCAACGGTTGTTTTCAAACAACATCTCCAGTGTCCTTTCAGTAAACTTAGTAAAAAAAAACACATCCATGGAATCTTTTCATTCTTAAAACCCAAGCCTTCAAACAAATAAATATATATTTTTTTTAAAATGGAAGCACTTTCGTAACACCTCCATCCTTGGAGGAATGAAACGCCATTTTAAATGCATTTCATTACAAAGAGTGAAAAAAACAGAAGATGAAAAATATTAAAATTCATTTACACATTTACCCTTTACCTGTAGCTAATACAGTTCTGCTTTGTACTGTCTTTGCACTCAAATAAAGCAAAGTTAACTCCTAGACAATGCATCCGCAATTAAATTATATTGCCCCGCAATGTGGATAATCTTTAAGTAATAAGGTTGCATAGTAAACTGCATCGGAAAAGTCTGGCATTCTGGTTTTTGAATTTTTCCACAAAGGCTAGTGGGGTATGATCAATATATACCAGTGTCTCTCTCTAGTCGCGGCAGACATAGACTTCAATATGCATAAGAGCTCGTAATAAGCCTAGGGTTTCCTTTTCCACTGTTGAATAACGTTTTTGGTGTGGATTTAACTTTTTGGAAAAGTATCCTACTGGCCTTTCTATGCTTGATTCATCGTCTTGTAACAGGACTGCACCGACCCCCAGGTCACTAGCATCTATGCTATCTTGAAGGGCTTAGTGAAATTTGGGGCAGTCAACACTGGTTCATTAATCAAAATGGCTATCAGTCTCTCAAAAGATGCTTGGCACTCCCCTGACCACACTACCTTGGTTTTCTTTTTTTGTCGCAAATCTGTCACTGGAGCAGCAACTACTAAAATTTGGTACAAGCTTGCGGTAGAAACCACCCATCCACAAGCACCTCATGATTTCCCGCTTAGTTTTAGGGGTAGGGAACTCCACCAATGCTTGTACTTTCGCTGTTCTTGGCAACACTTGTCCTTGCCCTACTATATGCCCAAGGTTGGTTACCCTTGCTTTTGCAAATTCACTTTTGCAACGTTAATCACTAAATCAGCTATTGTAATTTTCTAAACAGAGCTTCTAGTTGTTCCAAGTGTCACTGTAGACCAACACATCCTCAAGGTAAACCACACAATTAGCTACACTTGGTTCATTAGTCTCTGAAAAATGGTTGGAGCATTTTTTAGCCCCAATGTCATCACTTGGCATTGGAAAAGACCATCTGGTGTGACAGAGGCTGATTATTTCTTTAGCTCGGGTTGTTAAAGGAACCTGCCAGTATCCCTTGAACAAATTTATATTTGTAAGAAACGTGGCACTGCCCACTCTGTCAGGACAGTCTTCCAAGCGAGGAATTGGGTAGAATCTGCCTTTGTTACTGCATTAACCTTTCTGTAGTCTATGCAGAATCTAGTTGAACCATCAGGTTTAGGCAAAAACACCATTGGGGAACTCCAGCTGCTTTGACTGGGTTCAATTAGGTGATTTTCCAACATGTATTGGATTTCTACTTTTACCTGGGCCTATTTCTCTGGTCTTAAGTGATAAGGATGTTGTTTTATCGAAAAGGATTCCCCTACATTCATATCATGTGAGGCTATGGTTGTACATCCTGGCTTGTCCCTACAGAATCTTTTAAATGCTCTGAATAGCCTTGTTAGATCTTCTCATTGTTCTGCATCTAAATATGAAAGCATTGTGCCCAATCTCCCTAACAATTCAGTATTAGCTAACCGGGTAGTAGGAGGTTCAATTTGGGAATTGTCTAGGTCTCCTTCTGCCTCATCCTCACTATCCCTTTCAACCTTCACTGTCCCTACTACCTGACATACCTGTGCTTGCTTATCCTCCTCCCGGCGATGATATTGTTTCAACGTATTGATATGACACAGCCGATTCTTTTTCCGGCAATCTGGGGTGCCAATCTAATAATTTACTTTACCAATTCTTTTGACCACTTCATATGGACCACTGAACCGTGCTTTCAGCAGTTCACCCTGTAAAGGCAGTAACACTAACATGTCAACCCCAGGTTGAAATGTTCAGGTCTTGGCATGCTTTTCTGCCCATTTCTTCATGCTTGTTTGGGAAGCTTTAAGGTGTCCCTGAGCCACTTTGCAGGCCCTCCTGAGCCGCTTCTGGAACACTGATACATAATATAACACAGAAGATTTGTCCCTCTGTTCTAAAAACTTTTCTTCGATTAGTTTTAGAGGACCTCATATCTCATGTCCATAAACAAATTCAAAAGGACTGAAACAGGTAATGAGTTGAATCCCTGGTGGCAAGCAAAAGAAATTCTAGCCCTTTATCCCAATCATGGGGATATTCATGATAGTATGCCCTGAGGGTTTGATGGTACCGTTCTAAAGCCCCTTGTATCTGTGGGTGGTATGCTGAAGACTTTAACTGTGTTATACCCAAAATATTCATAACTTCCTGGTAAATTTAGACATAAAAATGGAACCTTGACCCCACTGAATCCCAGTCGGTTATCCATATTTAGTGAAGAACTAGGTTAACTTCTGTACCACTATCTTAGCAGAAATTGTTCTCAAGGGAATGGCCTCTGGGGACCAAGTAACCATATCCATGATAGTGAGTATATACTGGTGATCCGCTTTTGTTTTTGGTAAAGTTCTGACACAGTCTGCCAGCACCCTACTAAATGGTTCACCAAAAACTGGTATTGGAATTACAGGTGCCGGTTTTATGGCAGGTTGCAGTTTTCCCACAATCTGGCACGTATGGCACGTTTTACAAAACTGCACCACGTCCTTGGAAAGACCTAGCTTTTAAAAATGTCAACCTATATCTGATTGGGTCTTCCGGATCCCCACATGTACTGCCATAGGAATTTCATGCGCCATCCTTAATATTTCCCAGCGTTACCACTATCTGTGAACAACCGTCCATTCTTCGTCCACAGGTCTATGAGGAGGTCTCCACTTCCTCATCAGAATCCCATTTTAATGTCGAAGTCTTCTGGAACTCTTTCTGCCTCAGCTTCAATTGGGCCCGATTGTGCCACTTTACTTCACTCTGGATTGGCTTGCTGAGCCTTGATCAGAGAAGACTTGCTGAACATTTCCTTTGGATTATCCAAATCCCCAAAGAAAGTTTCAGATATTTGGCTATCTGATTGTGGTGCCAATTTGACCTCCAACAATGGAATTTGTTTAGCCATTGCTCAGGTTACTGCCCATGAAGGAAAAATTCCTGGAACCTTTTCCTGCAACTGTTCTGTTTCTTTAACTTCACTTGATTTTTCCCTGACAGAAGCTACTACCTTCAGTTCAGCTAAATAATTCCCCAGGCAGGAATAGGTCAACTCCATCTACAGGCAAAATATGGACAACTCATATAGTTACTGTTCCATACATTAGGTCACACTCCAGGTGCACCCAATACCAAGGTACGGGTATATACTCCCCACCAATACCATTCACTAAAACCTTGGCATTCAGTGTGCTCTCTGGTGGAAAAGTTATACCTTTCCCCAGCGAAAGAGTTTGGGTGGCTCCTGTGCACCTAAGTGTAACTATAGGTTTACCTGCCTCACTTGAGGAATAAGGAGTTACTTTTCCTTTTGAGAAGAATTCCCTATAACTCTCAGGTATCTTATTCATGTCCCCTGCACTCACAGCGGTTTTTATACCTGGCCTTATAGCTGCAGTCAGAGCTACCGCCTGGGTCAGGGCCCCTTTCTCTGCATTGGCTTTGTGCACCCCAGTAAGTCCCACGGGTTTACCCTGCAACTTCCAGCATCCTGCACGAAGATGTCCCACCTTGTGATAGTGGTAACACTTAGGCTTGCAGACCTCACTTCTACCCTCAGCATCTTCCTTTCTGGCCTGAGGTGGAAATCCCGGGGCGTTCCCAGCTGTCCCTTCTTGTCCCCGGCTGCTTGCCTTCCTTTCACCCTCCCACCTTCTATCCTTCTCTCGTTTGTGGGGGTGACAGACAAAGGGTTTGGGCTTGTAAACAAGCTCATAATCATCAGCAATTTCCACTAGCTGTTGAAACTTTCTGGTTCTCTACATGTGTTCTTACTAACGGAGGAAGTGAGTTTTTGAATTCTTCCAGGAGAATTATTTCCCTAAAGTTCTCATAAGTGGCTTCCAACTTTAGTGTCCGCATCCAATGATCAAAATTAATTTCCTTTACCCTCTCAAATTCTATCTAAGTCTGCCCAGGCTGTCTCTGGAGGCTCCAAAATTTCTGCCTGTACACTTCAGGGACCAACTGATAAGCAGCGAGAGTAGCCTTTTTTGCCATCTCCTATTCTGCAGAAGCCTCCTCAGAAAGCATGGCATAAACTTCATAAGCTCTGCCCATCAACCTGCTTTGCATAAGCAATGTCCAGCTTTCCTTCAGCTGCTTCATCTGTCTGGCTATCCTTTCAGAAGAAATGAAAAATGCCTCTACGTTCCTTTCCTCAAACTTTGGGAGGGCTTGTACAAATTTAAACAGATCCCCACTGGGTCCTGGGATGGAGTCAAATCTTTTCCCACCAAAATTTTCACTGGAGTCAAGACCACCCCTTTGTCTTAGTTCCATCTTTTTTAATTCGAATTCTCCGCCTTCTGTTTCACTTTCTCTTTGAAATTCTAGTTCATGTGTTTTCATTGTCAATTCTCTTTCCTGTTCACACTTAATTTTTTCCAATTCTAGTTCTTTTTCCTTGTCAAGTTCATGCTGCCTCATCTGCAACTGAATTTTAGCTAATTCAATTGCACTACCATCTGTTTCGCCTGTTTTTCCAATTTCAAATGGTATGCTATTATCTCAATTATATCTGCTGTCTTAGCTCCTGGTTTTAACTCTAACATCAGCTTTGCTGCCAATTCCTTTAGTCCAGCATAGGTTAAGTTTCTCAAATCACTCAGGGATACGTCCTCCTTCCCCAAAAAGGTTGTAGCAACTAACATGCCATTCCGATAGTGTAAACTTTAATGCACAAGAAACCTGCTTTTTCCCTTTCCTTTTTTCAATTATTATTACCCCACTTACAATTGCATGTCGTCGACGTCGTTATATCCTGTCCAGAGCCCCCAATTATATGTTACGACTGAGGTGGGAGGAGTGCACTGTCTTTTCTAGTCCCACTTCTCCACATGTCACAACATATATTTTTTAAATGTTTATGCAGTTACCAATTTGGTCAGTCATATACTCTATTCTTCATCCCAAAATTAATAAAATACATCAACCAATTATTAATTTATCATCAAACAAGGCTGATCCATTAATGAAGCGAAGCATTAACACACAGATTGAAATATGAAAGTTCCCTTTTTAAATTTCCCTTACACACCCACTGAAAAAATACAGAAATTTTCTGCAGAGTTCTGTTGCCAAAAAAAGACCAAAAAAAAGAATACTTTGGCCAAATACATGTCAATTCTTGAAGAAAAAAAAAAGATATGAAAGGAAGTCAATTGTCCTTTTTTGGTCTGGTGTCCAGGTATACGGAGACGGGTCACTGGGATCTTTTCAGAAGCAATTCGTTCTGGCGATGTCGAGAAATCATCTGGTAGGCTTTCCAGGACATATGGCATCAGGAGTTTCAGCCAACACATGCTTAAATCACAAGTTTTCCCAAAGACAGGAGAAAAGCAGAGATGACACACTGGCCTTCTCAGGGTCTCTTAGAGAGGTGCAGGCAAAATGAGCTGGGGTTTCTTTCTCCTTGGCAGGCAAAACACCAACTGTCATCAAAACCATTCACATCCCAACTGAACTGAAAACAATGTCCAAACTGCAAACACAAAGTCAACCTCCTGACCTCCATAAATCTTGACATGTGGTTTCTCTGTAAACATCTTCCCCAGGTCACCAATGTTTCTGTTGTTTATTGAGCTTAAAGCATATGATTTCCAGCAAAAGTTATTTTCAAACAACATCTCAAGTGTCCTTTCAGTGAACTTTGTAAAGAAAAACACATTTCAGATTTAAAACATAAGCCCTCAAAAAAAAAAATAAAAATGGAAGCACTTTCGTAACACTGCTTTGTGAAAGAGATTTAAAACAAATCAAAATTATCAACTGACAACAACAACTTGTATTTATGTAGAGCCATTAACATAATAAAACATCCGAAGGTACTTCACAGAGATATTATAAAACAAAATATGACACTGCACCACGCAAGGAGATATTAGGGCAAATGATCAAAAACTTGGTCAAAAAAGTAGCTTTTGAAGAGTGTCTTAGAGGAGGAAAGCAAGGAAGAGAGACAGAGAGGTTTAGGGAGGGAATTCCAGAGTTTAGGGCCCAGGCAGCTGAAGGCACAGCCACCAGTGGTGGAGTGATTAAAATCAGAGATGCTCAAGAGGCCAGAATTAGAGGAGCATAGATATCTTGGAGCGTTGTAGGGCTAGAGATATTTACAGAGATAGGAAGGGGTGAGTCCATGGAGCAAGGTGAAAGCAAAGATGAGAATTTTAAAATCGAGGTGTTGCTTGATTGGAAGCCAGTGTAGGTCAACGAACACCTAGAAAAAAAATCACAGGATGAACTTTAATGCAGCAAGAAATTATTTACAAGGCTTATTCTACATTTTTCCCTCCATCCACCTGTCCTCACTGAATGTAATTACATAAAAATTATTTTTAATGCTGTTGTATGTTTGTATTGCTTTCTCTATAATATGTTCATAAACCTTCCTTCAGGAATAATTCTTGGGACAAGATTGTTTTATTTTAAATAACTGCATACCCTGACTTAAGTTTGGTTTGTTGAGCCATCTTCTAAAGCTGCTCTTCATAGCTATTATGAAATTGACAGGTGACGCTTCATCCATTTCCTGTTTGATGCATTCTCAAATTCATTAATTAAATCTACATGCAGTTAAGGGACAGAAAACTACCATTATCATATAGCTGGAAAGTTACTGGTACCAGGTATTGACCTCTGATTTTTTTTTTATGTACAGTAGCCGTTCAACTTTGAACCCAAGTGTTACTAATGCTGATTCATGTTCTTTCATGGTCATTTATTATACCCAGATCCTGACAGCAGCATGCCTGGTTGATAACACTACAAACAGACCTCTTGGTCATAAAAAGTAGTGAAGGCAAATTGGCCTCATAAAGCCTGCCTGCCCTTCATCTTGTGATGAACTTCAGGTGCGCCTAAAAAAAAAACAGGTGCCTATCAATCTGTATCGCAGTATATGTAAATTTGGAAAGTGCTGATCAGCAGGAGATCAATAGAGGAGTGTAAATAAAGCAATAGATAAATATTTGCCAGTGTTGATAAAGTGATACAAATAGAAAAACATGTTCATGTTTATGAAGGTGAATGGAGCTGTAAACACATAAAACCTGAAATAATGGATCCTATTTGGATGATAACTGACTAAATTCAAAGCTTAGGGCTTAAGACTTAAATGAAATGCATGAATATTTTTGTAAAATTTTTTTCCAGGACTGCCATTGACCCTGGTTACAATAAGGTGCATATTGGTGTGAAATTTTCAAAACATATCAATGTAAAAAGAACAGTTGACAGTCCATTGTTGTATAGCCTTACAACTGATACTGGGGAGGAGTATTTCTACCATGTGCTGTTGCAGTGAAATTGTAAACTCGTTCTTTATAACTGAATTTACAGTTTTGTTACTCATAACTGATGGAGGAAATTTTCCCTTACGCTATTGCTGTAGAAAAGATCGTTCTATGACTTTGGAGTTGTATGGTTAAGTGGAAGGTCTGAAATGAGTAAAATGCTTCGAAACATGGATGAATGAGAAAGGCCTGTAGTTCATCTATGTCCTGTTAGTCATTGATCTAGGGAATCAAATGGTTACCCGCTTCCCCCATTGCAGCATCCAGTTGTTTCCTAAATGATTCGAAGCTTTTTGCTTCCACACATTGATCACCCTTTCTGTATGAAGAATAATTTCCTGATCTCAATCCTAAAATTACCATTTATAGTTTTCACCATGTCCTCCAGTTCTTCTTGCACAGTGTAAACTAAAGTAATATTCTAATAATTTTTCTATAACTTTAATGATCTTGTACATCTCTATAAGATCACTTCTCGAATGCCTCCTTCCTAGGTTGAAAATCCCAATTTTCTCCCAGGCTTTCCTCATAATTCAGACCCCGATACTGGAAATCAGCATAGCTACTTCTCTGCACTGCCTCCAGCACTTGAATGTTTTTCTTATTTCTTGGTGACCAGAACTGGACTCAGTCTTAAAGGTGCGCTCTGAAATTTGATTATTTCCAACTCTGATATAGTCTACTATTTAGATTGTTTAGTTCAACATTCTAATGATGTTGGTGATTGCTGTTCAGTATGTTTCTTGTCAATTCCACTAAGATTTCTAGGTTTCTTCCACCTTTATCCTTAGCTAGTTCAATGCCCTTCTAAGTACCCATGTAGTCAGTTGTTATTCCTATGTGCAGTAACGTTATAGTTTTCTGCATTAAATTTCATCGACCATAGTTCTGTCTCTGTGCATATTTTATTCACCCATTCTGTAATTTCTGACCTTTCGCCAATTCCACTGGCTTTTCTAGTTTAGCATCATTTGTAAACCCAGGTTATTTGTATAAATAAGAAACTGTACGTTCCAGCACTGAGTCCTGAATTACCCTACTCAGTACTTTCCTCCCTTCCATCCACACTCCCAAGACTGACATGACTCCTCACGAGCACTGATTGACTACCTTTAGCCAGTTGATTATCCATTCCCAAAATTTATCCTGATTTCCCACAGCTTTGAATATAACTAATAGCCTTTCATGTGGAACTTTAGCAAAAGCCTTTTGGAAGCCAAGGAATACCATGACTTAAGGCTTACCACCGTGCACTTGGATTGTGATTTCTTCAGAGAAATGCAGAGGACCATTCACCTTCTGAATCTACCCTGATTGCTATGAACTTCATTGTTGTTGTATGACAACAGCTTGCATTTATATAGTGCCTTAAAAGATTTTAAAATGCCCCATGGCACTTCATAGCATAATGATTGTTGTATAGATAATTCTCAAGTTGGGGAAAGCAAAGGAAAGAGGTCAGAATAGGTGTTTTGTTCTTGAAAAGGGTTTCCTTTGCAGGCAGAAAATGCCATCAAATAGGCAAATTGGATTCTAGGTTTTATATGTTGGGGTACTAAATATAAAAACAAGGACATGACATTGAATTCATGCAAGACATCAGTTAAGCCACAGTTGGACTATTGCACAGTGTCTGAGATCCCCATTATAGAAAAGGTTATAGAGCCATGGGAAGAGAATAAGGGGGAATCTGATGATAACAGTTAAATGTTTTGAGAGAGTAAATAATTTACACCAGTTAATGAATTGGTAACAAGGAGAGAAATTCAAGATTGTCATTAGAAAAATAAAGTAAGTGTGTGTTTGTGTATTAAAACAGAGGTTTGTAAAAATTACGGAATGCTTTACCACTTGTGGCTACTGAAGCAGAGATGACAGCATCATTTAAAATGGAATCCAATAAATATTTAAAAGCAAAGGATGTAGGTAAAGAATAAGGAAATGGAAGCGAATATATAGATTGCTCCATTCACAGAGCTAGTAACAATGTGATGCAATTGTCTGAAATACCTTTCTCTGCTAGCATTTCTATGATTCTATCCATAAAAAGCTAAAGAAGGTAGGGGCAGAAAAAATGTGGAGAAATTTTTGTGGTGCTTACTGGATGTATATAAGGTGGAGGTGAGAAAGTGGTTTATGTGTGTTCCATCAGTGGAGATCATTTTGAGGTCCTATACAATGATGAGGTTAAAAGATTGAAATTGTGGGAAACGAGGACAAGTGGAGATAAAGGAGGAGGGGTTAAGATAGTATTTGAAATTGTTAACTATATGGCCCGGAATTTGTGGTTGTAATGATGTTGAAACTGTCAGCATCACCATCATTATTGTGTAAAACTGACAGCAATTTCTAGTGTCGGCACGCTCACAACTCTGCACAATCCGGAGAACCCTGCTGCTCCACAGGGTGTGCTGTTGAAGTCTTTGGAGATGCAGTCAACACAGAATCAGTGAATTGGCATGAATTTCAACTTTTTGTGCAATATTTTCACCATATATGCCAATGTAAATGTTAAGTCTTGTTTAATAAGGTATAACTGAATTTTTGATGGCATACCAAGTCATAATTACTGATGAACAACCTCTCTGGTACTGAAAAACTAATTTTACAAGGCTCATTCTCTCAGAAGAACATTTGAACATTGCATGTTTTTAAAATAAACTTAATTTTTTCAAAAGTTTGTTTGATATTTCTGTTCTACCTTAATCCTATGTGCATGTCCCAACCTTTATTTTGCTTTCTGTAAAATGTGAATTATAATCGCTGCTTTGTACATCCTGCTTTGCTGTCTGTGAGGATTCTTCAATCTGATTGACTGATCAGCCTGCCTGCAGCCTGCACTGTTGCTGATGCTGCAGATGGCGCCAAATACAAAGTCACGTTGGAAAAGAGGAAATCCACGCTCTAGAGCCTAATAAAATTTTGCAGGCTGCTTTTTTCTAAGGTCAGCGGCGAGCACCATCCCTTCGCCGCTGATTGCAAAATCTGGGCCATTAATAAATCCGTGCAGAAACTGGGTGGACAGAAGTGAGGAAATCATGTTGTAGCTTAAGTGAATGATAGACAAGGAAGATTTTGAAGGGAAGATGAGCATGGTGATGAAACAAAGGAAAGATCCATTGACCACAACCCTTGCTTCCTACATAAGAGGGCTGATCTAAAACAAAAAAAAAAGGTATGTTCTTTGAGGTCATAGCGCTTCCTTTACCTAGGACCTCTATCCCAGCTTGGGCCTAATTGTGCTCTTCCAGAGGCCTTATGTCTCTTGGCGTACAGGGCCTCCAGTATCATGCTGAGACAATTTTGAGTGAGGTTACTTGCCCTCCTTACCTGACCTAGGTAGTTCCTGCCCCCAGCTCCACCCCCTTAGTTTCATTAGTCTGGGCATTGTAAGGGATGGGCATAGGTTCCATCTCTGACAAAACCCATCAGGAACTCTCAGAATCGATGTAAGCATCATAACCAGGTTCCTATCTATTTCCGATGGAACCATGTCACTACTGCATCAATTAGGGTATTCAACATAATGCAATGAAAAAATAAGTGGTGGTGGGAGGAGGGGACAGGGAGTGCTGGCCTCCATACAAGGAGGAGATTTGCCATTGGTAAGCTGCCTAATTAAGATTAAAAATGTGCAGCCACAGCACTTCGATTCGTGGCCTGTGCAACTATTTTGTTACCACTCCTAATATCTTTGGATTGATGTCTGTGTTCTTGCTGGTTATGCTTCTATGAATCATCTTTGGAAGTTTTTCTATGTTAAAGACACAACACAAATACAAATTATTGTTCTCCCAAAGTTCAGCACGACCTACAATTGAGAGTAAAGCATACTGGCAGCTGAGAACAAAACTTAGAAATTGTAAACACATTCTCAGTTTGTTGATTTGTTACCAATTGAATACATCTCTCCTTACAAAAGAAACGCACCTCATGTCCCACAGGATCAGGAAAGAAAAAATTGCTGAACATGTCCAGATAGAAGCCACAAAAGTGGGAAAGGTTGTCAGCATCAGGGAACAAGATGCTGAAGGGGAAACAAATAATCTGAAAAATCAGTGACAAACCACTAGTGGAAAATATTGCAATTGGTTGGGCCACCAAACAAAATGCAACAAAAGCAGTAAAGAATGTGATTGAAAAGCTATTAAAGCTAATTAAGGAACAATATTGGTGCTGAAAACTGATGGTCTTTCGAGATAAAGCTGTACAGGCACCTGCCTTCCCCAGAAGCCCAAGCTATCAGCATCCTACAGCCCTGTTTGGCAGTAAACAAATCAGTTGTTGGTTATTAGACCGTGCTAGTTCATGTGTGGGAGAGTACCTAAGGTAGTGAAAAATGCAATGCGATCGAGGAATTTAAGAAAGAGGGAATCAGAAAGAATGTACAAAGAGAGCAAATTACAGAGGAGGGAGAGGGCATGTTGGGGAGTAACAAGATAGGAATGAAAGAGCAAAATAA
Organism: Heterodontus francisci; assembly: GCF_036365525.1. Classification (NCBI taxonomy): domain Eukaryota; kingdom Metazoa; phylum Chordata; class Chondrichthyes; order Heterodontiformes; family Heterodontidae; genus Heterodontus; species Heterodontus francisci. The sequence goes on along the minus strand of NC_090388.1, from coordinate 71,800,127 downwards.
AATACAAATTTGAAATCAGTTGGTAGGAAAATGAGCTCGGCTTCAAAATTTCTTGTATGGTATATTTCTATTTGTGGTAGCTGGTCACAATATCTGTGAACATACATGTATATTACTTTCAAAATTTGTAAATCCTTGTTGTATATTTTCTTTTCTGGCTCTTGAACTTTGAAATGTTCACCATATGTTTCCAAATAAGGAAAGACACAGCCCAATAAAGCATTAAACCAAAAGGACTAGAACAGGTTTCTTCCCCAGAGTGTGCCAAGTGAGCTCATCTCAGGGTAGCAATTGCAGTTACTATTCTTATGCTGGAGAATCAAAAGATCAGCTGAGGTTTCCTCTCCTGATTGCTATCCAGTGATCCATGTAAGAAAGTGGGAATTTATGGATGTTGGGGGAGGACACGATAATGCTCTTCGTGATAGAATACCAGTAATCACTGGGCTTGCATATTTCAAATGACCACTTGTGAGGTGTGGGAGGATTACCAGTGCAAGTGGAACTCTAAGGAAATCAATGCCAACAGGATAGCAGCACATAAATCTAGTGGGGGCAAAAAAGCTATTCCTGGCATTACTGCTGATTTTAATCAAGGAATTTGGCTCTGATGTAAGTGTATTGTTAAAAATCTACGTCTCTCTTTCTAGATCATGATTACAAACATATGGTTTGAGATCTAATGTGGGAGAAACGAGACATTTTTAAAAAGTTTTACCATAACTACCAAATATTGTGTGGCTTTGCTCGCAACATGTCAGATGATGTGCTGTTGTTTAATGTAGGGTGTGGCCAATGAAATGTCTGTGATGGGGAAACAGCTACATGTTGGCACTTGGAGGATGTGCATGCTATACAAACGAATTTTAATGTGTTAACTGGACCTACATTTATATGTTTTGGAATACTGAGTTACATTGGATATTTCCAGATTACTTGTGTAGGTAGGATTTTTATTTTCTAGTTTTAAAATAAATGCAATGTGGAACCATATTGGAAAGAGTTTTTAAAATAGAATCTTTGATATTCTAACAGAGATAACTTCAGAAGGAAGAATTTCTATTCCACTCCGCATGTAAGAGAGCATTCCCCTCATAAAAGGGAAACTCCATACTACAGAAGAGAATCTCCTCACAGCCGCTCTGGATCAAGCATCAGCAGCAGAAGCTACTCCCCAGAAAAAAGCAAGCAGCCGCCTTCCCATCAGTCCCAATTCAGCAAAAGTAAGTCTATAAATGCAAGGAAAGAGCACTTCCATTTGCAAAGGTACAATTTTAAAATATGCTAATTTAAAACTCATGGTTTAAAACTATACGGTGATATTACAGATAATAAAATGGTTGCTTATGTAATCATTTACTATTTGCTTGGGAAATATTGTAATTTTGAGCCATATAAAAGCAAAAACATTTGTAAGGAGAAGAAAAGGACAAATTGCTGCACTTCACCCACATGCTCCTGTTACTTCCAGGGACTGGTACCTTAAGGTTAAAATCTCTTCATTGCCAACAATACCTGCCATTTTAGATCTTGAGGTTCAGCAGGGATGTGAAGTGTGGAAAAGAATATAAGAAGTACAGAGGAATGGTTGCTAAATGGCAAAGATTGAAGCTAGGAAAAGCTCCTTTAATGTATACATACAGCAGTACTGACTTTCTAATTCTTCTCTTCCCTGCCTAGCAACATTCATTTTTTATCAGTTCAAATCAGTTCTTCCACTGCATTATATTCAGAAGATTGTGCTTTGAGTTGGTTCTGTAACCAAGTCCCATTTTATGTGGACAGGTTGTCAGCCTGACTCTCGACTCTCTACCATAGAACCAGCTAGCAGTTTCTTAGCAAGGCAAGGGCAATAATTTCAAGTTTCTCCTATTTCTTCCTCCCAAGCACACAAGCTCAGTTGTTTTTGTCTTCCACTAAAGCCATAGGACAGCTTGTTGGTGCTCACAAAAAAACGTAGTTACGCTACTGAAATGTAAATCCGAATTTAAGCAATTAAGCTGGATACCTCCACATGCTTCAATTTTCCTAGTTCCCAGTGCTAACTTGTTCTTTGCTCTGAAGCTTCGCTGGTTTGCTCAACAACATATGCACCCATGTTCATATCTGACTCGCAACTGTACTCCTATCAATCTCCAGGAGATTGGCTCCCACTGCAGAGAAATTATGTCAAACATATATAGAACTTTGCTTAGACCACATAGAGCATTGTGCATAATTCTGGTGGTTGTCTTACAAAAAGGATAAAGAAGCACTGGAGAATGTCCAAAAAATGATTTACAAAGATGATACCAAAACTACGAAGATACAACTATCAGGAAAAACTGAATGAGCTGGGGCTCTTTTCTCTGAGAGGGGATCTATTAGAAGTCTTTAAAATTTTGAAGGGGTTCATAGAGAGGATGTTTATGCTTATAAGGGAGTTCAAAATTAGGGCCTATAAATATGAGATAGGCACTATAAGTCCAATGAAGAATACAGTAGAAACCTCTTTACCCAGAAAGTAGTCAGAATGTGGAACTCACTACCAGATGGAGTAGTTGAGGTGAGTAACACAGGTGCATTTAAGGAAAAGCTAGATAAGTACATGAGGGAGAAAGGAATAGAATGTGTATCAGGTTAGATGAAGTAAGATGGGAGAAGGCTCTTCCACACGGCATAGATCTGTTGAGCTGAATGGCCTGTTTCGGTGTTGAAAAATTCTATGTAATACTGAAAAAAAGACTTCCTGATATGTATACAGATTGCTATTCTTGAAAACTTTCTTGTTTGGTGCCTTTCTCTACAAAATGGTCTGTTTTTGTCAGATAAAAACATGCACACGCTTTCATTTGTCCTATACCTTAGAAGAGAGCAATAATAGTTTTTTTTCCTGGAATTATGAAGGTGACTGAACAATCTTTGCACCATGTATACTTCAATAAATGGATTTAGCACTAGAAATAGTCAAGAATGTTTTAAAATTGCTTTTAACTGCTGAACTCTTCTGTGCATGTGGAGAGACAATTGACATGGTCAGCAGTTTTTTGATTGGAAATAGAACGTTAACAGTTCATGCTGTGGTTCCATTTTCGTACATTGTTGATACAAAATGTCATACAATTATAGCGCTTTTAGTGAGGCTAATTATGTATCATTATTTGTGTGTCAACTTGACCTTATTTCCATTGTCATTAGAAACCTTGGAGAATAATCTGAAATTTTCTGAAAAGGCATATTTCAGATACTGATCAAATGCAATGATGGGTATTAAAAGAGAAAATCATTAGAGTTGTATTATTTGTTATTAATGGTCAGTACCAGATATCTCCAAAAGATTATCATAACATTACCTTTCTGTGCAACGTTAAACAGTACAAATTTTTTTATTATTATTATGGAGGTCGGCTATTTTCAACATGTTATCTGTGCAGTAAGTACTTTTTAGCTACTTTTCTGAGGTTTATTGGTGTGCTGGTGCTACTGGTTCCTGACATTTAAGGGAAAAAGGATTTAAAGTCAGGTGAGGAGCATATGTTGGATTTTAAATCCCCAGTGGCACTTGTCCAGAACAGCTTTGGCAGTGTCTAACATAAAGGGACTGGTGATTTCCAGCAAGTTGTGCAAGACAAGTGGATGTTTTTTCTGAATGTATACATACTTCCCCATCTGCAAGGAGAAAGAAAGGATTTGCGTAAGAGCAAAGGAAAAGCGTTCCCATTCCAATTGGGGCTAGTGCTGACATTTTGTGTATTATTTGAAGTATGTAATGCCCAGATTGTTTCTCTATTGGATCTCTAACTGCCAATGAACATTCAGATGAGCAAGGATGAAAGATCTCAATTCTTTAAAATTGATAGGGCAAGTTGATAAAGCATTTTTTTTTAAAGCATATGAGATTCTGGATTTTATAAATAAGTGCAGAGTTCAAAAGCAGAGGTCATGATAAATCTATATAAATCATTTGATGAGGCTGCAGGAAGAACCTTCTGTCCATTTTTGGTGCTGTACTTCATGAAAGATATGAAAGCCAATAAGAGAATGTTGTAGATTCTACTACCTGGAAGCAGACTGTTCAGCTCAACTGGTGCATGTCGGTTTAATACTTCTCAGGAGCCTCCTGTTACTCATATTTCACTCATACCCTTCCACTTCTTCCGTATGTATACAGCGAGTTTGGCTTTAGATGCATAAATGCTGTCTTCTTGACCACTCTAGTTGCGAGTTATGTATTCATACCACACTGTTTAAAAGAAAAATCCTCCTACATTCTTTATCTGTTCGTAAATTCTGTGTCAGCCATGGCTCAGTTGGTAGCACTCTTGCCTCTTAGATAGAAGATTTTGGGTTCAAGTCCAATTCCAGGACTGGAGCACAAAATAAATCAAGGCTGACTCTCTAATGCAGTGCTGAGGTGTCGGAGGTGCCCTCTTTCAAATGAGACATCAATCCGAGGCCCCATCTCCCCCACCCCAAAGTGGATGTAAAAGATTCCATGGCACCATTTTGAAGAAGAACAGGAGAATTATTCTGTTGGCCTGTCCTGTCAATTGACATGACAAAAAACAACAGCTGATTTGGTAATTATCACAGAGTTGTTTATGAGAGCTTGCTGTGGGCTAATTGGCTGCCATTTTTCCTACACTACAACAGCGACTAAACTTAAGACAAAAAAGTACTTCATTGTCTGTAAAGAACTTTGGAATGTCCTGTGGTCATGAAAGACGCTATATAAATGCAAGTCGTTTTTCTTTTTTATTTGATCTATTAACTGCTATCTTGTATTTATTCCCCCTTGTTTTGGACATGTGCACAAGTGGAAACAGTTTCTCCATATTTTTCCCTATCAAACCCTTTCATAATTTTTAAGAGCTCCATCAGGTCTCTACTTTTAATCTTTCCTGATGGTTTCATCCGGTCAGTTCTGGTAATGTCATTGCAAGCCTTCTCTGCACTTTCTCCAGTGTTTCAATAATCAATATGGGCGGCACAGTGGTGCAGTGGTTAGCACCGCAGCCTCACAGCACCAGTGACCCGGGTTCAGTTCTGGGTACTGCCTGTGTGGAGTTTGCAAGTTCTCCCTGTGTCTGCGTGGGTTTTCGTCGGGTGCTCCGGTTTCCTCCCACCACCAAAGACTTGCAGGTTGATAGGTAAATTGGCCATTATAAATTGCCCCTAGTATAGGTAGGTGGTAGGGGAATATAGGGACAAGTGGGATGTGGTAGGAATATGGGATTCGTGTAGGATTAGTATAAATGGGTGGTTGATGGTCGGCACAGACTCTCTAAATAAAATAAAATAAAAATCGTTTTTGTAGTATGGAGACTAAAACTGTATCCGGTCCTCCCAAGGTGTATATATAAATTTAACATTAGCCTCTTGATTTTTATTTTCTATTCCTCTAGAAATAGACCCCAATACACTGTTTGCATTCTTTTTGGCATGATCAACTTGTGTTATTTTTAGGGATTTGCCAATGATTATAATATTGTTAAGACCAGGTGAGAAATGGGTCCAGGGATTCCCTCTCAACCTTTGCCTGGTTTAATCATAACAGGGTTTAATTTTAAAAACACTGTTTATAGCTCCCCCTCAGTGAATCCTTGTTCACTGCATTCCAGTTGTAAGGCAAAGAAATCAATCAGACAGGTTTTCTTAGATTTAAACAAGAAAGGTGGAAGTTTATTAATCTTAAACTCTAATGTGGTTAACAACTAAGAGTATGCGACGCGACCACACTAGCATGCATACGCGATAAACACACATGCAGATAGAAACAGAAAAAGTAGAAAGAATAAAGGGGAAAAGTTTGAGGCAATAGCTGGGTTGTAATTACAGTCCTTTGAGTCTGATGTAGAGTCTTTGGTTGCCGGTAAGTCTTGCCATTCATTGGGGCCCAGTGCACGCTTTAACTTGTTTCGATGTGGGAGTCTTTTCTCTCTCTCTCGAGGTTTATGCGACTTCATTGGGTCCAGAGGTTTGCGAGAAAGCAAAAGAGAGCCAGACAGGAGAGAGGCTGTCTTGTTCCAGGTTCAGTTGCAGTCTGTCTTCAAACTGTCCTGTGTCTAGTTCAAAAAGCTTGGGTCAGCAGGTTAGTCATGTGACCAGCTGTTTTAACCACTCCTGCGTTTGTGGATTCTCCATCTTAGCAGGCACTGGAATGCGAGCTTCCTTACTCTTTCAATGTCTGGTGATCAAAATCCATTTGGGTTGATTGGACCAGGAAGTAGTTGCTTTGTCTCTTCAAGCACCATCTCTTAGTATGCAAATGTCCTCCAGCCAAATGTCTGGTGATCTCTTTAAACAAGTAATTTCTTCACTCCAGCAACATCTTAAAATTGATAATATGACGACATTAATATGCCTCATTCTTGCATTTGGGGGTCTTCATGACAATATCTTTTCTACTACTGAGACTAAGCTAACTGGTTGATAATTCCCTGGAATGGTTTTATCTCCCCTTTTCAAGATGTTAATTGCATTTGCTGTTTGCCAATCCTCTGGCACTATTGCTTTTTCTATTGAACTTCTGTATATGATTAACAGTGCTACTTTTATTTCAGTCGCAGTTTCTTTTTCAATATCCACAAGTGCAATCGATGTGGACCCGGAGATTTGTCCCCAAGTTTGTCTAGTATCTTCTTTCTTTCTGTCTTATCTGTTGTACTATCTCTCAACTTTTACTATTGTCATTTCCACTTTGTTAGCATCTTAATTGAAATCTGAGGCTAAGTATTAGATCAGTATCTGTGCCATTTCAGTCGTATCCTGTGATTTTATCTTGCTCGTCCCTAGTGGCCCTATGCAGCGAAAGAATATCTGACTATTTTTATATTCTTTGATATTTTCATTCATTTGCCCTCCTAATTGTTCTTTAATTTCTTTCCTAAGCTTATGATATTCCCTTTTGTCATCCTCCCCTTTTATTGTTTATGTGCTTTGTGTATGCCTTTTTTCTTTCAATTCAGTTTGAACCTCCCTTCATTATGTTTCTCTCTCACCCTTGACTTTTTAATAACTATTGCCAGTTTATCTTCCTTACCTCAATCCTTATTCCCTCATAGTTGGCATTTTTTCCTCTTTTACTTTGGTCTTTATACTATATCTCTTCATCATTATCTTTTTTTTATATTGTGATCACTATTCCCTAGACATTCTCACACATTTACTTATCTTATATCTTATGCTCCGGTTGATATCCCTTTTCTAGGTCGAATAGTGTTTTCTACTCTATTGTGTTTCTTAAATGTGGGTTCCAAAGGAGTCTTGTGCAAACTGTAAAACTCCATCCCCTTTTCCTATTTCACTCCCTCTTGCAGCCATTTTATTTAGGAGTAGTTGAATCTGATTGTGTTTTTGTTCATTTCAAATATTTGCTGACATATCCCTCCCTCTGCTTCCTTTCCACTCTTTAGTGATCTGTAGTATACCCCTATTAGTGTGACTGATCCCTTATTATCCTTTTACCTCAATCAATATGGATTCTGCTTCTGTCTTGTATGTTCTTTGTTGCTACCCCCATTATTATTTATGCTGCTACTCCACCACCCCTTCTTCCTATCATTTCTAAATACATTATAGCTTGCAATATTTGACTGCTATCCTGGCCTATCTGCAGCTATGTTTCTCTTATCTATATTAAACCTATTTCCTCACTTCTAATTATTGGCTTCAATTCCCCTGTTTTGTTCCTGCTGCTCTAAACATTGCTACGCAGGCATTTCAATATGATTTTATTTTTCTTACTCCTTTATCATCAACTTTTTTAATATTCGATCCTATAACTGTTAAGTTCCCAGAGTATTTTTGTCTCTTTATTTTCTGACCTTTCCTCTCATTCCTTTTTCTTATCTTTAGGTTAATATTATTAAGTTAGAAATCTCATAGGGTGGATTTATCAGGTCCAAGAGGCTTTAGTTATGACGAGAGGCGAGAAACTCTTTTCATTAGATAGCGAAGGTCAATTGAGAGGTTTGAATGAGGTAAATAAGGATTAATACATTTACAGCAAGAGGATGTAAACTTAATATCAACAGGCAAGGGACAAAGAGAGAGGATAGCAGATTTTTTTTTTATATGGAAGGTTATTGGGACATTAAATTCCTTGCCAGAAATGGTGGTGAAAGCTTAATTGATCTTAAAAGGGAAATGGATAAATAATTGAAAATATTTTGTTACGACCGAGTGAGAAAGGGGTCTGGGCTCCCCACTTGCCCCTTTCCTGGTTTGGCCGTAACAGGGTTTATTTTATAAAACACAGTGAGTTTAGCTTACACCCCCCACCCCACGAGCCCTTGTTCACTGCACTCTAATTGTAGTTGCAAATGAACCAATCAGACAGGTTTTCTTGAGTTTAAACAAGGAAGATGCAAGTTTATTCGCCATATCACTCTAACCCAGTTAAAATTGCTAAAATATGTGACACATGCATACGAGAGGCACACACACACACAAATAGTTACAGAAGGGAAAAAAGAATTAGGGGGGGTTTGAAGTAGTTGGCAATAAATGGAATACAATTACTGTCTTTTGTGTCCTTGATGTTCTGTCCTTGATTGAAGTTAAGGTCTTGGAGTTCTCACTGAGGCCCGGTGCACAATTTCAGACTGTTTCTCTGGTAGCAGAATGCTGAAGAGGGGCTTTGTCTGTAGTCTTGAAGTCCAAGCTGCCACCGTGGGTTCCCTGGGACTTTGCTGGAGAGAGACAGAGAGGGACTTTTCTTCTGCCAGTGCAGTTGCAGTCTTTTCCTTTCTGTGTGGTACAATTAAAAAAGCCCCAGTCTGGCCAGCAGGTAGGTCATGTGACCATCTTTTTGTTTGAAGCGGCAGCTTCTGGGAGGGTTGTTGGATTTCAGAGCCTCCCAGATATTCTCGGTGTGGGGTGGAGTTCTGTCTCTTACAAAATCAAAAGCTGTCGATGTCTTTTGATCATCACTATTGACAAAACCCATCTCGCTAATTGAATCAGTGAGCACTTCCATAGTCTCCCAATTCAACTGTCTCTTGGCTAGTCCTGGTCTTTACAGAATGCAAATGTGCAGCCATTTTTATCAGCTGTTCAGTTTTTTTTAAACCAATGTTTTGCAATGTTCAGTAAAAAAGTTTCAGCTAGTGTCCCATATGACAAAATTAATATGCTTCCATTTGGCAGGTGTGATTTCCATCACAATTTAAAAGGGTATGGGGAAAAGGACAAACAGTGGCTCTTTCTGGGAGCAGGGGTATACTGTAAAATGCTAAGAAATAATTTGCTAATTTATAAAAGTTATTTCTGCTTTCCATATTTTTTCATGATTCTGTTTGCTAGCCGATGTGGACTGAACTGAAGGAATCTGAAAAACCTAGACAAGTGGTTGACTCAGGATACTTAGAAGATTTGCAGGGAAAGGTTCTAAGCAGTTTTTGTACTCTACCAAGGTTTTATTCACCGTTTTCATGAAAGGAAGAATTGCTTATTTGATGTCTACAAGGCATTACTTTTAAGTAGAAGGTAGGGAAGTTTTTCTAAAGGAAAATAAGGATGATCTCGGATAAAGCCACTGATCACCCAAGTTTGGCATCTTGATTATGGAGTATTTTTTGGAAGGGTGAGATACATCAGGAAAAGGCTAATTCTGCTTTTGCAGGAACTGCATTTTAGGTTTTGTGGATTATTTCTTAAGGTCATTTTTAAAGCAGTGGCCTTGAGTATGATCTGTACTTGAACAAACCATTTTTTGCTTGAGAGCTCAGGATGACGGTTGCTTTAAGGCTGCAGTGTTCCAAATGCTTTTAAAATGTAGGTCTTAAGAATCACATCCCCAATCTTTGTCATACTGTAATATCTTGTTTGTTTGTGAAAGTTAAATAAATGAGGAACAATTCAGATTACCTGTTATAGTTGTCTTCATTTTTTTTTAAGTATTTATATCTGTATACAGCGTCCTCATTTTTCTTTCCTGCTTAATTCCTTGCCATTATTTCGTGCTGTTGTCTCCACTGCTGTTGATACATGCTCCACTCGTTCAAGAAAAATAAAGATGCATCTCAGACTGAAACTTTGTATACAGTTAAGTAAGGGAAGGTACACTCAGCATATTTGATTTCCTCTCCCTTACAGAGTACGGCAATATCCTATTGTGTGTGGGGATTGAACTTCAGTAGTAGTTGCTGACATTCAGTGACTACAGAAAACCCTGAATTTGGCTTCACAAAGCAAATATAAATATTGGTATCTGCATAAATGGGAAGCATTTTTCTCAAAACTTGGTTCAGAGCTTTTTTTTTGAAAAGCTAGCAAATCTGCAGTGGCGTTACTTGCAATACGTTGGTGAGCTACTTGCCTATTATTTTCTTGGTCTCTTCTGCTTCTGTCTCTCTGTCTTTTTCTTCTCCCTTTTGAATGGGATCTGGTGGGAAAAGGAGACACTAGTATTCACAAGCTGCATCTCACATGGTCTTGCTAGTCCCATCGTATCAATTACAGATAAGGCCGTCTTTGATCACTTCCTTGTATCACTCTCCACCCACATCTTCCCTTCCATGCCCCAACCCTACCTCATTTTATCTCCGTCCCTGGAAAAAACTATACTCCCTATTCACTTACAACTGCACTTTCGAAATCTCAGCAATCTCGCCTTTGGTCCACCGTTCACAACAACATTTCTGCAGCTGCTAATTTGCTTAACAGCACCCTCACCCCTCCATCTTTGATGCCCTAGTCCCCAATAAAAAGATCAGTCTGTCTCACCTTGGCTGTTCTCTGGTGCAGTCTTCATCTCCGCTCCCTTAAGTCCAAGGGACACAGACTCGAAAGGATGTGGCGGACAACTGGTTTAACCATTCACTGCCAGATCTTGCTAGACCACTTAAAACACTTTCAGGTACTGCTACTAAAACTGCTGGCGATTCCAGGATAGTCTTGGAATGCAAAGATAACCCACAGCTTCTTTTCTCTGTTGCAGACTTGCTTCTTAAACCCCTTTCCCCTCTTCCCTTCTCCCTCACCTCCAACAATAAGTGCAAGGAGCTCATGGACTTCTTTGTCACTAAGATTGAGACCATCCAATCGGCTGCCTCGGCTGCACCCCTCCTTCCACTAGCTCACCTGGCCAAACTTCCTATAATGCTCCCCCCTGCCCTAGCCCTGAACTCGCTTCTTTTTCAAGTTTCTCTTCCATCTCCACTTGCCCTCTTTGAGCTTATCTTGTCCATGAGACCCACTTACTGTTCCCTCGATCCTATACCCACTAAACTGCTGATCACCAACTTCTCCTCCTGGTCCCCATGTAGTCAGTATTGTAAACGATTCTCTCTCTTTAGGTGTTGTCCCTCTCTCCTTTAAATCTCCCATCATTACCCCTCTCCTCGAAAAACCAACCTTTGACGCTACTGACCTTGCAAACTACTGTCCCATCTCCAACCTCCCTTTCCTCTCCAAAGTCCTCGAACGTGTTGTCGTCTTCCAAATCCATTATCATCTTTCCCAGCACTCCATGTTTAAATCGTTCCAATCAGGTTTCTGCCCCTGTCACAGGACCGAAACAGCTCTTATCAAAATCACAAATGACGCCCTATGTGACAAAGGTAAACTTTCCCTACTTGTCCTTCTTCTGCAACCTTTGACACAGTTGACCACATCATCCTCCTCCATTGCCTCTTCACTGTTATCCAGCTGGGAGCGACTGCTCTCACCTGGTTCCATTATTAACTATCTAATCGTAGCCCGAAAATGCAACGGCTTCTCTTGCTACTCCCTTGCTGTTACCTCTCATGTCCCCCAAGGATCTATTCTTGGCCCCCTCCTATTTCTCATCTATATGCTGCCCCTCGGCAACATCATCCAAAAGCACAGTGTTAGTTTTCACATGTATGCTGATGACACTCAGCTCTACTTTACCACCATTTCTCTTGACTCCTCCACTGCTGCTAAATTATCAGACTGCTTATCCGACATCCAGTACTGGATGTGCAGAAATTTCCTCTAATTAAATATCGGTAAGGCTGAAGCCATTGTTTTCAGTCTGCGCTCCAAACTGAGTTTCCTAGCTACTGACTCAATCCCTCTCCCTGGCAACAGTCTGAGATTAAGCTAATCTGTTCGCAACCTTGGTGTCACATTTGACCCCGAGATGAGCTTCTGACCTCCTATTTGTGCCATCACTAAGGCAGCCTATTTCCACCTCCGTAGCATTGCCTGACTTTACCTCGTCTCAGCTCATCTGCTGCTGAAACCCTCATTCATGCTTTTTTTATCTCTGGACTTGACAATTCCAATACACTCCTGGCTGGTCTCCCACATTCTACTCTGCATAAACTTGAGATCCTCCAAAACTCTGTTGCCCGTGTCTTAGCTCTCAACAAATCACATTCTCCTGTTGCTCCTGTGCTCGCTGACTACATTGGCTCCTGGTCAAACAAATGTTTTGATTTTAAAATTCTCATCCTTGTTTTCAAATCCCTCCATGGCTTCACCTATCCCTATCTCTGTAATCTCCTCCAGACTCACAATCCTGCAAGATAGCTGCATTCCTCTGATTTGGGCCTCTTGTGTATCCCTGATTTTAATCACTCCACCATTGATGGCAGCACCTTCAGTTGCCTAGGCCCTAAGCTCTGGAATACTTTCCCTACACCTCTCTGCCTCTCCACCTCACTTTCCTTGGTTGAGACTTTCCTTAAAAGCGACCTCTTTGACCAAGCTTTTGGTCATTTAACCTAATATATCTTTTTGTGGTTCGGTGTCACACTTTGTTTTATAATACTCCTCTGAAGCGCCTTGGGATGTTTTATTACATACAAGGTGTTATATAAATATAAATTGTTTTTGTTGTTGGGGATTACAGGAAAATGCATCAATTGTCAACTTGTTCCTATTCTTTCTGTAGTCACTTGTGCTTCCTTCCACCCTCTTGTGGGGAGGAGGGGAAAGGAGGGGCCAGGATCTAAGAGTTGCAAGGATGTAGAAAGAACAGAGATTGGAACAGGACCAGATGGAGCAGTATAATTTTAAAAAGATTGGAAATATGTTTTAATGTGAACATGATTTTAAATTTATTTTGAATCTTTTTAATCTTATCTCACTTCACAAAATGATTGAAACTTAATTTTTCAGAAGACATTTTCAGTGCAAAATTTGCTTTTGCCCTTATTAATTAGAAAATCAAAGTTAGACATTGACAACTTTATTTTACAACTGAAATCTCATATATTTAGTAATTCATATGAAATATATCTGGCAATGTTCTTAAAAGGTAGGAAGTCTGTGGACCTAAAACTCCAGATGCGAGGCTGAATTGCCCACAAAAATGTTGATACGTTTTCATCTATCTCTGACTTCCTCTCTCACAAAAGTTCAAGTACCTTCTATTACTTTTGGACCAATGGGACCCAAGATTCTAAAGTCAGATATTTTATCATGCTATTGCCTGTGTTCTACATGCAGCGTAGTTTTCTTATATGGCACAGAGTCTTTGTACTGTTCAAGAAAAGGAAAACAATAGATTTGTGAATTTTATGCTGCATTGAAGACGCTTTTTCTTTTCTCCATAGCAATTTCTTTCTGCTTTGCATACAATAAATACTGTGTTCGGTGAGCTGCGTGACTCAAATGCTGCTTTAATTCACAGTATTGACCTAGCTTCAGGCATGTTAATTTCTGGTCTGCTTACTGGTCTTCAAGAATTCTGTTTCTCTAACTCTATCTTTTTGTGCACCCCCACGCCCTTCACTCTCCATAGCTGGCCATGTCCTCAGCCATTTAAACTCTAAGCTCTAGAATTCTCTGTTTGATTATGTGTGTATTTTTCAAAAATTCCACTATCCCATAAGGGGTTACATTAGCTAAGCTGCTGTTTCTGTTGTGTTAATGTGTTTTATATATTAGATTTTCTGTTTAACTATGCTCTGTGTAATTCACAAATTTAGAAATATGTCTTTTCGACACTTTCAAATGATAGTAATTGGTAATTGAAAGTAATTAGTAAGTATAATTAGTAAGCAAGTATAGCTATTTCCATGATGGTTCTATGTAGTCATGAGTAAAGTGTTGAAGTATACATGTTAACTTTCTTTCAAAGCAAAACACATTGCTGAGATGATTTAGATTCCACTACTCACATAATTAAAGGTGTTGCCTGAACCAAGAACGCAACTGAGAGAACAATGGGGCTGATCTCAGCTGGTGAGTTTTTAGTGCATCCCCTTCATAGCTTAATATCAAGTCAAAATGCTGGCACAATTTGTTAGAAAGCATCTGGTTAAATCCATAAGGCATCTATTTACTGAGAAAGTTGGTTTGTTAAAACATGTTAATTATACCCAGTCTGCCTAGATTGCAAAGGATACTTGATTTATTTGGGTGATTTTGTTAGACATCCTGACCTTTCTATTCAGTTCAAACAGCATGATATAAGAATCTGCAGATGTCCACAGGAAGATCAAAGTATTAACTGCTAACTGCCTTAAAAAGGACAATGATAAGTTTGCATCATATTAGCAAAAGAGTTCATGAACTTTAAAGTCTATATATGTTAATTTACCTTTAAAGAGACGGTTCACCTAGGACAGCTGTCCAAGTAGGCCTTTAGAAAATATATTTTGTGCAGTACTAATGTTTATTTTTAAGATTGTAAGACCAATTTTGTAAACTTGGATATGGTTAACATGTCAAAAGAATCAAGTTTTTGATCCTTCTTCAACCTGGGTTTTGAACTACACAAGTAGTTCATGTTTAGCAGTGCTATATGAAAAGAATTTGGACGTTCTCCATTTCATTACTGCTTATTGTGTCCACAGTTCAAAATCATATACAGTATTTACGTATTTTATGATGGCTATTTTTGAGACGATGAGAACTTTCTGTAGCACCTTCAAGTCTCCTGGGAATGCCCTAAACTACTACATGTACAACGCATTCCTCTGAAGAAGTCACTGTTGTCATATGAGTGAAACTCAATTACAAAACTTCAGAAAGCCTTGCATTTGTATAGTGCCTTTCACAACATCAGGATGTCCCAAAGTGCTTTGCAGGCAGTGAAGAACTCTTGAAGTGTGGTCACTGTTGTAATGTAGGAAATGCGGCAGCCGATTTACACCCAGCAAACTCTGACAAATAGCAATGTGATAACGATCAGATAATCTGTTTGTTCATGATGTTGATTTTTAAAGATAAGTGTTACCACAAAACCTAGGATAACTCCTCTGATGTCCTTCGCAATAGTGCCATTTAATCTTTTGTTTCCTCCTGTCAGAGCAGACAGGGCCTCATCTGAAAGACGGCACCTCCAAAGTGCAGCACCCTCAGTACTGCACAAAAGTGTCAGTCTAGATTTTTGTGCTCAAATCTCTGCAGTAAGACTTGAACCTATGACCTTCTGACTCAGAGGCAAGTGTACTACCAACTGTGCCACGAGTTAAGATTATACTACAGTAGATTAAGATTTGTAGATCTTTTCATCACAATGAACTAGCTTTATGTTTCAAATATGGAGCTTCAATGTCAGCTTTCTTTCTAAATGTTACTGAGAAGAGCACATGACATTCTATAGTGCTGTACAGCTAACAAAGTACTTTTAAAGTATAGTTACAATTGCAGCAGACAATTTACATACGACAAGCTCCCATAAACAGTAATGAGTTAGTGACCAGATCATCTGTTTTACTAATGATTATTGAGGGGTAAAAATTGGCCAGAACACTGGGATAACTCCTCTGCTCTTCTTCGAAATAGTGCCATGGTATCTTTTTCTTCCGCCTGAGAGGGCAGATGGGGCCTTGGTTATTTCAACAGTTTTAAGTTTAATCATGCATCCAATGGTTTCCCAGGCTGCCTGGAACTCACCATTAATCAAGGTAAGAAAACACCAGCAGTTGAGGGAGCTGATTAAAACTTATGGGACTGTTGCAATACTCCGTACTTACAGCTGCTTTTTATCTACGAGTGAGAAAGGGTTTGTTCACTGTACTTTTGCTGAGAGATTACTTTCTGCACTTTGGAGGTTTTCTAAATCATCTTAGGATAAGTGGTGCCTTGGCTGCCTCAGATTAGACCTCAGATGAGGAGTAATATGACCTGCAGTAGCCTGCTGTTGAGGGACCTACAGCTGGACAGCAGAGAGGGAAGTCACAGAGAATTATGTAGAATTACACAGAATATACAGGACAGAAAGAGGCCATTTGATTCAACCAATCCATGTTGGTTTTTATGCTTCACTCAAGTCTACTTCCATTCTTCCTCGTTTAACTATCAGCACACCCCTTTATTTCCTTCTCCCTTATATGCTTATCTAGCTTCCCCTTAAATATTGGTTGGCGCAGGTGCGTTGGGCCAAAGGGCCTGTTTCTGTGCTGTAAAACTCTATGACTGTAGTCACCTCAACTACTCCCTGTTGAGGTCGACATTCATACCACTCTGGGTAAAGAAGTTTGTTTTGAATTCCTTATTTAATTTCCTGGCAACTATCTTATATTGATGGCTTCTAGTTTTCTCTTCCCAAGTAGAATTGTGTCTGCTCTATCCAAGCCTTTCATAATTTTAAAGACTTTTATTAGGACACACCTTGGACTTCAAAAGACCCAGCCTGTCCATCCTTACTTGATGAGTATAACCTACGCCCAGAGACCAGCTGACCACTGATTGGAAGCTGCCTTTCGATTTCTTCATCCCCTAATTTTTTTTTGCACCCTCCCCTCTATACCCTTTTGATAATATGGAGATCAGAACTGTACACAGTGCTCCGAGTGTAGTCTAACCAAGGTTCAAGGCAACTTTGGCATAACCTTTCTATTTTTTAAATCTATCCCTCTAGAAATAAGTCCTCGAGATTGGTTTGCTATTTTTTAATTGCCTTATTAAGTTACGCACTACTTCTAGTGATTTGTGTAGTCTACTCCCAGATCCCTTTGCTCCTCTACCTCATTTAGATTCTTATTTTCCAAGTAATATGTGGCCTGCTTCATTTGCTTACCAAAAAATAATCCCTCACCTTTCTCTGTGTCGAACTTTATTTGTCAATTATATGTCCATTCAGAGAATCATAGAAACTTACAGCATGGAAGGAGGCAATTTGGCCCATCGTACTTGGGCTGGTTCTTTTAAAGAGCAGTCATACTTGGTCCCACTTCCCCCTTTTTTGTTGCAACCCTGTAAGTTCCTCATCCTCAAGTACCTATTGAGCTGATCCACTCACCAGAGGGAATTTGTTTTTCTGTCTACTCTCTCAAAACCTCTCAACATCTTGAAAACCTCTATTAGGTCACCTCTTAACCATCTCTGTTCCAAAGGAGAACAATTCTGACTTTTCCAGCCTCTCTTCATAACTGAAATCCCTCATGCCTGGTAACATCCTGGTAAACCACCTTGGCACATTTTCTTAAGGTATACCTTTCGGGAGTGTCGTGTTCAGGATTGTCTGCAATACTCCAGCTGAAGCCTAACCAGTCAGTCATAACGTCCAAGCATGATTTTTTTTTGCTTTTATACTCTATTCTTCTTTTATTACCCAAGTAATCCAAATGCTTTTTTAATCACCCTATCAACTGGCCCTGACACCTTTATACTGTCATTGCATATTAGTCCTCCAAACTGCATACTTCATGCTATCCTCATCACTATCTACTACTTTGCCAAGTTTTGTATCATCTGCAAACTTTATAATGCTGCTCCCTACACCTGTGTCAAGGTCATATATAAAAATTGAAAGGAGAAATAGACCCAAAACTGACTCTTGAGAGCACTATTGCAAACCATTTCCTGGTCTGAAAAAGAAACTTTGTGCAGGTTTTATTTTCATTCTTTCATGGGATGTGGGCATCGCTGCCATTTATTGCCCATTCCTAATTGCCCTTGAGAAGGTGATGGTGAGCCGCTTTCTTGACCAGTGCAGTCCTTGTGTAGGTGCACCCAGATCTCTGTTAGTGAGGGAGTTCAGGTTTTTGACTCAGTGAAAATGAAGGAACTGGGATATCGGACATCCCATTCCCAATGTGCCTCTGAGTTGATATTGAGGCCAAGGTTGGCCTTGGTCCGGCGGAGGGCGGCGTTCCGGACCGGTAAGTATAAAAAACTTACCTCTGGTAAAAAAAAACTGAAAGTGAGTCACAGGAAAGCTGTAGTAGGTAGGGAATTTTTTTTTTACTGAATTTGAAAATAAAACATTGATAAAAATTGATTAAAACCCTAATTAGCTAATTAATAAGTAGAGTAACTAAACCAGAGGGAGGAGATTACTGTATTTAGTTCGCATTTAATATTTATAGCAGGAATCTAGCACTAGGGACCATATAGTTATAACAATTTAGTAAGGATTTAATAAGCATTTATCTTAAATTAATAAATTAATTTGTGCTAGAAATGTCAGAGGGTGAAGTGCTTCACCTGTGAGATGTGGCAGATCCGTGATGCTTCCAGCGTTCCGGACGACAACATCTGCAGGAAGTGTACCCAGTTGCAGCTCCTCACAGACCGCATGGATCGGTTGGAGCGGCAACTGGATGCACTTAGGAGCATGCAGGTGGCAGAAAGCGTCATCGACAGGAGTTTGAGAAGTGGTTACACCCAAGGTGCAGGCAGATAGATGGGTGACCGCTAGAAGGGGCAGGCAGCCAGTGCAGAAATCCCCTGTGGCTATCCCCCTCTCTAACAAGTATACCGTTTTGGATACTGTTGGGGGGGTATGGCCTATCGGGGAAAACAGCAGCAGCCAGAGCAGTGGCACCACGGCTGGCACTGTTCTTCAGTAGGGAGGGACAAAGCGCAGAAGAGCAATAGTTATAGGGGACTCTATAGTCAGGGGCACAAATAGGCGCTTCTGTGGACGTGAAAGAGACTCCAGGATGGTATGTTGCCTCCCTGGTGCCAGGGTCAAGGATGTCTCTGAACAGACAGGGGGCATTCTGAAGGGGGAGGGTGAACAGCCAGAGGTTGTGGTACACATTGGTACCAATGACATAGGCAGGAAGAGTGACGAGGTCCTGCAGGGGGAGTTTAGGGAGTTAGGTAGGAAGTTAAAAGACAGGACCTCTAGGGTTGTAATCTCGGGATTACTCCCTGTGCCATGTGCCAGTGAGGCTAGAAATAGGAAGATAGTGCAGCTAAACACGTGGCTGAACAGCTGGTGTAGAAGGGAGGGTTTCAGATATCTGGGCCATTGGGATCTCTTCAGGGACAGATGGGACCTGTACAAGAAGGACGGGTAGCATCTAAACTGGAGGGGCACAAATATCCTGGCTGCGAGGTTTGCTAGCGTCAATCAGGAGGGTTTAAACTAGTGTGGCAGGGGGGTGGGAACCAGACCAGTAGGATAGCAAGTGAAATAAATGAGGGGGAACTAGTAAATAAGGCCAGTAAGATTAAGAGGAAGAGCAGGCAGGGAGATGTTGCGGAGCACAGCGGGACTGGTGGTCTGAAGCGCATTTGTTTCAATGCGAGAAGTATAACAGGTAAGGCAGATGAACTTAGAGCTTGGATTAGTACTTCGAACTATGATGTTGCTATAACAGAGACTTGGTTGAGGGAAGGACAGGATTGGCAGCTAAATGTTCCAGGATTTAGAAGCTTCGGGCAGGATAGAGGGGGATGTAAAAGGGGTGGGGGAGTTGCATTACTTGTTAAGGAGAATATCACAGCTGTACTGCGGGAGGACACCTCGGAGGGATCATGCAGCGAGGCAGAGCTCAGGGATAGGAAGGGTGCAGTCACAATGTTGGGAGTTTTCTACAGGCCTCCCAACAGCCAGCGGGAGGTAGAGGAGCAGATATGTAGACAGATTTTGGAAAGATGTAAAGGTAACAGGGTTGTAGTGGTGGGTGATTTTAACTTCCCCTATATTGACTGGAACTCACTTAGTGCTAGGGGCTTGGATGGGGCAGAATTTGTGAGGAGCATCCAGGAGGGCTTCTTGAAACAATACGTAGATAGTCCAACTAGGGATGGGGCCGTACTGGACCTGGTATTGGGGAATGAGCCTGGCCAGGTGGTCGAAGTTTCAGTAGGGGAGCATTTAGGGAACAGTGACCTTAATTCCATAAGTTTTAAGGTACTTGTGGATAAGGATAAGAGTAGTCCTCGGGTGAAGGTGCTAAATTGGGGGAAGGCTAATTATAACAATATTAGGCAGGAACTGAAGAATTTAGATTGGGGGCGGCTGTTTGAGGGTAAATCAACATCTGACATGTGGGAGTCTTTCAAGTGTCAGTTGATTAGAATCCAGGACCAGCATGTTCCTCTGAGGAAGAAGGATAAGTTTGGTAAGTTTCGGGAACCTTGGATGGCGCGGGATATTGTGAGCCTAGTCAAAAAGAAAAAGGAAGCATTCGTTAGGGCTGGAAGGCTAGGAACAGACAAATCCCTTGAGGAATATAAAGACAGTAGGAAGGAACTTAAGCAAGGAGTCAGGAGGGCTAAAAGGGGTCATGAAAAGTCATAGGCAAACAGGATTAAGGAAAATCCCAAGGCTTTTTATACGTATATAAAGAGCAAGAGGGTAACTAGGGAAAGGGTTGGCCCACTCAAGGACAGAGAAGGGAATCTATGTGTGGAGCCAGAGGAAATGGGCGCGGTACTAAATGAGTGCTTTGCATCAGTATTCACCAAAGAGAAGGACTTGGTGGATGATGAGCCAAGGGAAGGGAGTGTAGATAGTCTCAGTCATCTCATTATCGAAAAGGAGGAGGTGTTGGGTGTCTTGCAAAGCATTAAGGTAGATATGCCCCCAGGGCCTGATGGGATCTACCCCAGAATACTAAGCGAGGCAAGGGAAGAAATTGCTGGGGCCTTGACAGAAATCTTTGCATCCTCATTGGCTACAGGTGAGGTCCCAGAGAACTGGAGAATAGCCAATGTTGTTCCTTTGTTTAAGAAGGGTAGCAAGGATAATCCAGGAAATTATAGACCGGTGAGCTTTATGTCAGTGGTAGGGAAATTATTGGAGAGGATTCTTCAGGACAGGATTTACTCCCATTTGGAAACAAACGAACTTATCAGCGAGAGGCAGCATGGTTTTGTGAAGGGGAGGTCGTGTCTCACTAATTTGATTGAGTTCTTTGAGGAAGTGACAAAGATGATTGATGAAGGAAGGGCAGTGGATGTTATCTATATGGACTTCAGTAAAGCCTTTGACAAGGTCCCTCATGGCAGACTGGTACAAAAGGTGAAGTCACACGGGATCAGAGGTGAGCTGGCAAGATGGATACAGAACTGGCTCAGTCATAGAAGACAGAGGGTATCAGTGGATGGGTGTTTTTCTGAATGGAGGGATGTGACTAGTGGTGTTCCGCAGGGATCAGTGCTGGGACCTTTGCTGTTTGTAGTATATATGAATGATTTGGAGGAAAATGTAGCTGGTCTGATTAGTAAGTTTGCGGACGACACAAAGGTTGGTGGAGTTGTGGATAGTGATGAGGATTGTCAGAGGATACAGCAGGATATAGATCGGTTGGAGACTTGGGCAGAGAAATGGCAGATGGAGTTTAATTGGGACAAATGTGAGGTAATGCATTTTGGAAGGTCTAATGCAGGTGGGAAGTATACAGTAAATGGCAGAACCCTTAGGAGTATTGACAGGCAGAGATCTGGGAGTACAGGTCCACAGGTCACTGAAAGTGGCAATGCAGGTGGATAAGGTAGTCGAGAAGGCATACGGCATGCTTGCCTTCATCGGTCGGGGCATAGAGTATAAAAATTGGCAAGTCATGCTGCAGCTGTACCGAACTTTAGTTAGGCCACACTTAGAATATTGCGTGCAATTCTGGTTTCCACACTGCCAGAAGGACGTGGAGGCTTTGGAGAGGGTACAGAAGAGGTTTATCAGGATGTTGACTGGTCTGGAGGGCATTAGCTCTGAGGAGAGGTTGGATAAACTCGGATTGTTTTCACTGGAACGACGGAGGTGGAGGGGCGACATGATAGAGGTTTACAAAGTTATGAGCGGCATGGACAGAGTGGATAGTCAGAAGCTTTTTCCCAGGGTGGAAGAGTCAGTTACTAGGGGACATAGGTTTAAGGTGAGAGGGGCAAAGTTTAGAGGGGATGTGCGAGGCAAGTTCTTTACACAGAGGGTGGTGAGTGCCTGGAACTTGCTGCCGGGGGAGGTGGTGGCAGCAGGTTCGATAGCGAATTTTAAGAGGCATCTTGACAAATACATGAATAGGATGGGAATAGAGGGATATGGTCCCCAGAAGTGCAGAAGGTTTTAGTTTTGGCAGGCATCAAGATCGGCGCAGGCTTGGAGGGCCGAATGCCCTGCTCCTGTGCTGTACTGTTCTTTGTTCTTTGTTGTTATGAAAATTTCAGTGATCAAACTGTTCAGGTAATTATTTATAACCTGGAAGTATTGGGCAATGATGAGAGGGGGGAAGCCATGCATATATTTTTACACTTGCTGAGGAGCAGAATGTTAATGAGTTTTCAATATTTAAATATTCGGTTAATTTTCCAGCCACTAGAACCGTTTATCTAACATCATTTCTACATCATAGTGCTCAAAATCCCTCCAGTCAAGATACTTCCATCCTGTTATTTTCCTTCTTTTGGTTTCAAGAAAACACTTTAAGTTTAATAAACACTCAATCCATCTGCTGCCATCAAGTTAATGCTGTCTTCAGGGCGAAGAATGGGGCAAGAATTATAGGAAATGGAAACAAATTTACAAAATAATCTTTAAGTGGTGAGTGAGACGCTTCCCTTTCATCTCATCTGAGGTCAAATAAGTAACTTTTCATAAAAGTCTGAAGTTCACTTAGGAATTGATTGTGGTGCTCTAATAAATTTGTGAGAATCTGAATCAGAAGTAAAAATTTCAGCTACCTATTTCAGCATTAGTAACTGCAGGATATGATCTAATTTATAAGGTTGAAAACAGATGTTCAGGTTGAAATCGCCTATTTTCTAAATGATGTAACCTACATTTCATCTTGTATGTTTATTATTTTTAATTTAATTGATTCAGTTGAGCTGAATGTGCTGTGCAGCATTATGTACCAATACCTTGTGCAGATTTTAAAATGACCCAATCCTCCTTGTGTATGAACGTTGAGCTTTTATTGCATATGTTGAGTAATATCAAGATAATATAGTAAAAAGTGAAACACTTGCATGACCTCTGTCCA
Organism: Heterodontus francisci; assembly: GCF_036365525.1. Taxonomy (NCBI): domain Eukaryota; kingdom Metazoa; phylum Chordata; class Chondrichthyes; order Heterodontiformes; family Heterodontidae; genus Heterodontus; species Heterodontus francisci. The sequence continues at coordinate 71,777,064 of NC_090388.1, read as the reverse complement.
ATTTTATTGGACAAACCACAATTGGTCTTGAAATATTTTGAAAAAATATAATTAGACACTTCTTCATATGTTCCAAAATCATTGCTAAAAGTCAACTCATTATTTTTCTATATTTAAGACCATTGTTGTAACATCCACTTAATAACTTAGAAAATGAGTTCTGAGTATAATTTTGACTCAATTTGAAAAGAATTTGAATCCTACTATTTATATGCTTCTCTGCTTACATTTGTTTTTAAGTTTCTAAAAAAAAGGAATAGAGGCAGTGCCGATAGCTGCCGATTTAATTAATATATATGCGATATTGAACTGAATAACAGTTGTTACGAATGATTTCAACAACAATTCTACTTTAAGCACCAGTCTTCATTCATTTTAAATCTAAATTAATTTGTTTATAAATGTATTTTTGCATTGAATGTATATAAATGATTGAAGATAAGAATGCAAGCTCTTTGGTATGGTCGCATAGTGGTTATGTTACTGGAGTAGTAATTTAGAGGCCTGAACTAATAATCCAGAAACATGAGTTCAGATCCTACCACAGTAGCTGGGGAATTTAAATTCAGTTAATTAAATTAAAAATCTACAATTAAACTACCTGTCTGGATGTAAAAATCCATCTGGTTCACTGCTCTCCTTATCCAGTCTGACCTGTGTGTGACACCAGGTCCACAGCAATGTGGTTGACTCTTGCAGGTTTACCACCACCGTCTTGAGAGAAGTTAGAGAAGGGCAATAAATGTTGGCATTGCCAGCAATGCCCACTTCTTGAGAATATATTAAAAAAAGATAATTTTGTAATTCAAAATTATAAAGACTATGCTAAATAGGATGATTTGCAAGACCCTACTAATTATCTGCTTTGCCATAGGAAAGGGATATAGTTGTGATACAGACTGCCCATCTGTTGATCCAACACAAAGTGCTGGAAGCAGAATAATTTCAGAACAGCTTTGTAGATGGACACCAAATTTCACAGCCAGCTCCCTGAAGCAAACTTCCTTTTGAAGTTGGATTTGATTCCTTTGATACTTAATGGATAAATGCAAAATGCAGTGTGATTTACTGATACAGATTAGAAGGTCTCTGCTTCATTTCCTCGTCCGCTGAGTAAGCTGATACCTGCTTTGGTTGCGCTTAAATTGATATAGTTGGGCTATGGAGAAGAACGATACTCCTGCTTGCTACCCAGTCACTGCTACTGAAAGTGCATTGTATATCTGACTATTAAAGGGCACCACAGCCAGTTCTAATTTTGCCCTCGCTCAGTACTCTGTTGGTGAATCTTCAGTCTCACATGCCAAGTTGCTGATACTGGCCCATTGTGGCTGTGCTGGTGTTACGACCAGGTGAGAAAGGGGTCCAGAGTTCCCTCTCAGTCTTTGCCTGGTTTGACTGTAATATGGTTTCGTTTTGAAAAAACAGTGTTTTTAGCTCCCCCTCAGTGAATCCTTGTCCACTGCTCTCCAATTGTAAGGCAAAGAAATCAACCAGACAGGTTTTCTTAGATTTAAACAAGAAAGGTATAAATTTATTACTCTTAATTCAGTTAAAACTACTACGAATACGCGACACGACCATGCCAGCATACATATGTGATGAACACACATGCAGATAGAGACAGAAAAGTAGAAAGAATAAAGGGAAAACATTTGAAGCAATAGCTGGGGTTTATTTACTGTCCTTTTGAGTTCAATGTAGAGTCTTTGATTGTCGGTAACTCTTGTCATTTCGTAGGGGCCCAGTGCATGTTTTCCAACTTGTTTCGATGTAGGAGTCTTCCCTCTTAAGGTTTAAGTGACTTCAATGGATCTGGAAATTCGTGAGAGAGAGAGAGAGAATCATTCAGGAGAGAGGCTCTTTCTTCAAGTTCAGTTGTGTCTCTGTATTCAAACTATCTTTTGAACACAATTCAAAAACACTGGGCCAGCAGGTTAGTCATGTGACTAGTTTTTTTTTTAACAAACTCTCCTGCGTTTTTGTGGATTCCTTTCATCTTAGAAGACAAGACACCCGCGGTGGCAGGGTGTGGAATGGAGTGCTGGCTTGTTCCACCTTCAATGTCTGGTGATCAAAATCCGTTTGGGTTAATTGGATCAGGGAGCAGTTCCATTGTCTTTTCCAAGGCAACTGTCTCTTAGAATGCAAATTTTTCTAGCCACGCTGAACTCTTTAAACACTTCATCTCTTCAGTCCAGCAACAGTTTAAAATTAATGTTTCATATGATGAAGTTAATATGCCTCATTCGTGGCAGGTGGGGTCTTCATGATACCTCCACCCCCAGCGGAATGAAATGCGATTTTTAGAAGAGCATTTCATTAAAAGGATAGGGAGAAGAGTAAGTACAAGAAAACACACATGCATCTCTCTCATTCATTCAGAAATCCTAAAAATTGTTATAGCCTGTCTTTTCTTGGTAGCAGTGCTGCTTTAAACTGCCCTTTTTGGCATCCCAATAAATATGTGATTTTTGGGCAAGTTTTTTCAGTTTGTATATTTCCATGACTCCCTAGTGTGCCTTTGTTCCTGTTGGGGTCTGCAGGAGGGGGGTGAGATTTAATTAGCCCTAAGTTGGAATTCTGCTTCGGACGGTCAGTTGTGGGTGGATCCATTCTGAACTCTCTGCTTTGATGCGTCATGCAAGTGTTTTTCACCTTCGGGGATGGTTGGTTCCCTTTTCTGCTGACTGTGGGAGAGGATTCGCTGCTAATCTTCCCTTTGTCCTCTGGGAAACCTGCTTGCAGGTATTTGTCCAGATTCAACACTGTCCTGTGGCACTTCGACTAGGTGAGGCATCACCCTCACAGTTTGCCCTCTTGAGGACTTTTTGACTCTGCAGGTTCCTGTAAATGCAGTTAGCAACTCTGGTGGGGTGCTTGTAGAGGCTGCATTTACATAGGAGGATGTGGGGTCTAACTTTTGGGATTGGCTGACTGGACAGGAGGGGTTTCCATTTGGGAATCCTCCAGAAATTCCTTTACCCTGTCTTCTTTGTTCCTTTTTCCCCTTTCCTTTCTAACCTGTAGCCAGGCTTGTGCCTGTCTGGCCCCTTTTGTTCTCAGCAGGAGTCCCTTACACTTCACCAGCCCTTTGCTGGAGAGTCCTCCAAAAGCCGATATAGGACTTAAGGGTGCAGATATCACTGTAGATTGGGGTTTCCCTTCAACCTGGCATATCTGGCAACTCTGACAGTATTCCACCACACTTTTGTGGAGTTTTGGCCAGTCAAACTGCTGCCTTATGCGGGCTTTGGTTTTTCGTATCCCAAGGTGTACAGCCGCTGTAATCTCTTGGACCATTCCTAATCTTTCTTTCCGATACCTCTGCAGCACCACTAACTGGTGAACCCCTTGTCCACTCTTTGTCCTCAGGGATGTGAGGTGAACTACACCTCCTCACCAGTGCCTCATTCTTTAAATTGTAGTAATCAGGGTTCCCTCTGCTTCAATTTCAGACTGGGCAGCCTGTGCTAACTCTCTCAATACTGAATCGGCTCACTGAGCCTCATCTAGGGAAGATTCATTTAATTAATTCCCTGGGAATTAATTATTCACATTCAGGGAAACTGCAGGGGACCATCTCCTGCCATTGCCTTGTCTCTCTGGTCTCCTTCGGTCTTTCACTACTGGGGAAGCGACCACCTTCGCCCCCGCTAGATCATTACTTAGGAGCAGGTCAACCCCGTCCACAGGCAAACCAGGAACAATTCCAATGGTCACCGGTCCGAAACTAGGTCGCACTCCAAGTGTACCCGGTGTAAAGGTACAGGTATACAGTGCCCTCCAATACCATTCATCACCATTTTGGTATTTACTGCACTCTCTGGGGGGGAAAGATCAGGCCTTTTCCCAGTAAAAGGGATCTAGTGGCCCCTGTGACCCTGAGGATTACTATGGGCTTGCTTGCTTGCTCCACTCGAGGCATATGGGGTTACTCTTTCTTCAGACACAAAATCCTGATAACCTTCAGGAATCCTATTAAATTTTTCTGCACTTGTAGCTGTAGGCTTCCTTGGTCTTACTTTTGCTGCAGTTAAAGCCACAGCTTTCCATCAGGGTCCTTTCTCCTTCACTGCGCAGGTGAGCCCTGATTAACCCTACAGGTTTTCCCTTTAGTTTCCAGCAGTCAGCTCTTAGATGTCCTGCTCTATTACAATGGAAGCATCTTTATTGATGGTGAGAGAGAATTTTTAAATTCCTCGAGCAAAAGTACCTCTCTGAGATTTTCATAGCTGGGCTGTACTTGAAGAGCCCTCAGCCACTGATCAAAACCTAGCTGCTTATTTCTCTCAAACTCCAGGTAAGTTTCATCAGCTTGCTTCTTGACGGTTCCAATCTTTTTGCAATAGACTTCCAGTACTAACTCATATGCCCCGAGGATAGCATTTTTTGTCAGTTCATAATTTGATTAACTCTCATCTGGCAACATGGAATAAACCTCATGGGCTTTTCGTGTTAGCTTGCTTTGTAGCAGGAGAGTCCAAGCCTCAGCTGGCCTTTTAATTGCCTTGCAAGTTTTTCAAAAGATACAAAAATGCTTCCACGTCTCCCTCATTGAATTTTGGAATCAGTTGGGAAAGTTTTAACAATTCTGTACCCAGCCCTGAATTACCCTCCTCCATATTGGCCATGCTTTCACTGGGGTTACTCTGTCGCCCCCTAGTTAACTCAAGCCACCTCAGCGCTCTCTCTTCGCATTCCTTCTGGAAGGCTCTTTTTTTTTTTCTCGTCTCTCTCTTTCCCTTTCCCTGTCTTCTAATTCAAGTTTCCTCTGTTCCAGTTGTATCTTTTCTAGCAATACCCTGTCGGATTCTATTTCCAACCCTGTTTCTGCTTCTTCAGATTAAAGGGAAAAATGGTTGGCCAGGAGTTCAGACTTTCGAGCCTTGGCACGGACAGTGATCCCACACTGGATTACTCCTGGTGCCACGTGCTAGTGAGTATAGGAATAGGAGAATAGAGCAGATGAATGCACGGCTGAGGAGTTGGTGCAGGAGGGAAGGCTTTAGTTTCCTGGATCACTGGGTCTGTTTCTGGCAAAGGTGAGAACTGCACAAGTTGGACGGGTTGCACCTGAACCGGAATGGGACCAACATCCTTGCTGGGAGGTTTGCTAGTGCTGTTTTGGTGGTGGTGGGGGGGGTTTAAACTAATTTAGCAGGGGGATGGGATACAGAGTGGAGGAACAGTAGACGGTGATGCACAGTCAAATATAGAAGAGAAACTGAGTCAGTCTGGAAGGCAGAGCAAATGTAGACCTGTTAAGGCACAACTGAAAAATGCAAGGTTGGATTGCATCTATTTTAATGCAAGGAGTCTTATTAGTAAGGCAGATGATTTGAGGGCGTTGATTAGCACATGGGAATATGATATTATTGCTATTACAGAGACATAGTTGAGGGAGGGCAGGACTGGCAGATCAATATTCCAGGGTATAGAATCTTCAGGCGTGACGGGAGGGGGGAAAAAAAGAGGTGGCATTGCACTGTTGATCAAGAAGGGATGATATCTTAGAAGGTTCCTCAAATGAGGCCATATGGGTAGAACCTAAAAACAAAAAGGGGGCAATCACTTGGCTGTGAGTGTACTACAGACCTCCAAACAGTCAGGGAGAGATAGAGGAGCAGATATGTAGGCAAATCTCAGAGGTGTAAAAATAATAGGGTAATAATAGTAAGGAATTTCAACTTCTTCAATATCAACTGGGATAGTCCGTGCAAAAGGCTTAAAGGGGGCGGAATTCTTAAAATGCATACAGGAGAGCCTTTTGAGCCAGTATGTAGAAAGTCTGACAAGAGAAGGGGCAGTACTGGACCTAATCCTAGGGAATGAAGCCGGACAAGTGGTAGAAGTGTCAGTGGGGGAGCATTTCGGGGATAGTGACCATAACTCTGGAAGATTTAAGGTAGTTATGGAAAAGGACAAAGATGGACTGGAAATAAAGGTACTGAATTGGGGGAAGGCCGATTTCAATATGATAGAACAGGATCTGGCCAAAGTGGACTGGGAGCAGCTACTTGTAGGGAGGTCTACATCAGACCAGTGGGAGCCATTCAAAGAGAAAATAGTGAGAGTTCAGAGCCAACACGTTAAGGTGAAGGGTAGGACCAACAAGTCCAGGGAACCCTGGATGTCAAGGGATATAAAGGATTGGATCAGGAAAAAAAAGGAGGCTTATGGCAGGTTCAGAGCACTGAAAACAGTGGAGGCGCCAGAGGAGTTTAGCAAGTGTACTTTATAAAAGTAATTAGGAGAGCGAAGAGGGGACATGAAAAAACACTGGCGGATAAGATAAAGGAAAATCCTAAGGCATCTTATAAGTATATTAAGGGCAAGAGGATAACCAGGGAAAGAGTAGGGCCCATTAGGGACTAAAGTGGCAATCTTTGTGTGGAGCCGGAGGAGTAGGTGAGGTTTTAAATGATTACTTTTCATCTATGTTCACTATGGAGAAGGTGTAGGTGTCGAGATCAGGGAGAGGGATTGTGATATACTTGAATGTATTAGTATTGATAGGAGGAAGTATTAGCTGTTTTAGCGGGCTTAAAAGTGGATAAATCCGCAGGCCCAGATGAGATGTATCCCAGGCTGTTATGTGAGGCAAGGGAGGAGATAGCAGGGGCTCTGACACAAATTTTCAAATCCTCTCCGGCCACAGGAGAGGTACCAGAAGATTGGAGGACAGCGAATGTGGTGCGATTATTCAAGAAGGGTAGTAGGGATAAACCAGATAATTACAGGCCAGTGAGTCTAACATCAGTGGTAGGGAAACTATTGGAAAAAATCCTGAGGGACAGGATTTATCTCCACTTGGAGAGGCAGGGATTAATCAAGGATAGTCAGCATGGCTTTGACGGGGGAGATCATGTCTAACAAACTTCATTGAATTTTTCGAGGAGGTGACTAGATGTGTAGGTGAGGGTAAAGCAGTTGATGTAGTCTACATGGACTTCACTAAGGCTTTTGATAAGGTCTTGCGTGGGAGATTGGTTGAGAAGGCAAGAGCCCATGGGATCCAGGGCAATTTGGCAAATTGGATACAAGAATTGGTTTAGTGGCAGGAGGCAGAGGGTAATGGTCGAGGGGTGTTTTTGCGAGTGGAAGCCTGTGACCGGTGGTGTACCGCAGGGATCGGTACTGGGACCCTTGCTGTTTGTAGTGTACATTAATGATTTAGGCGTGAATATAGGAGGTATGATCAGTAAGTTCGCAGATGACACGGAAATTGGTGGTGTCGTAAATAGTGAGGAGGAAAGCCTTAGATTACAGGACGATATAGATGGGCGGGGAGCAGTGGCAAATGGAATTTAATCCTGAGAAGTGTGAGGTGATGTATTTTGAGAGGCAAGGGAATATACAATGGAACGTAGGACCCTAGGAAGTACAGAGGGTCAGAGGGACCTTGGTGCGCTTGTCCATAGATCACTGAAGGCAGCAGCATAGGTAGATAAGGTGGTTAGGAAGGCATATGGGATACTTGCCTTTATCAGCTGAGGCATAGAATATAAGAGCAGGGAGGTTATGATGGAGCGGTATAAAACGCTAGTTAGGCCACAGCTGCAGTACTGTGTACAGTTCTGGGCATCACCCTATAGGAAGGATGTGATTGCCCTGGAGAAGGTGCAGAGGAGATTCACCAGGATGTTGCCTGGGCTGGAGCATTCCAGCTATGAAGAGAGACTGAAAAGGCTAGCGTAGTTTTCCTTGGAGCAGAGAAGGCTGAGGGGGACATGATTGAGGCATACAAAATTATGAGGGGCATTGATAGGTTAGAAAGGAAGAAACTTTTTCCTTTAGTGGAGGGGACAATAACCAGGGGGCATAGATTTAAGGTAAGGGGCAGGAGGTTTGGAGGGGATTTGAGGAAAACATTTTTTACCCAGAGGATCGTTGGAATCTGGAACACACTGCTTGAAGAGGTGGTTGAGGCAGGAACCCTCATATCATTTAAGAAGTATTTAGATGGGCACTTGAAACGCCATAACATACTAGGCTACAGGCCAAATGCTGGAAAATGGGATTATAATAGTTAGGTGCTTGATGCCGGCACAGACACGTTGGGCCGAAGGGCCTATTTCTGTGCTGTATAACTCTATGACTCAGACATTTTTCTCAACTCTTCTATAGACAGTGCTTTTAACTTATGCCAAGTTACTTCACCCTGGCTTGGTGAGTTACTGGCTTCGGTTACAGACATGTTAGTATTCTAACACATACAACCACAAGAAAACCTGTATTGAAATCTTTTCTATTTTTGATTGGGATAGATTTGGCTTCCCATTTCCAATTGCTCATTTGTCTGTGGGTCCAATCCCGGACGAGCCCCAAATTTCTGTTGCGACCGGGTGAGAAAGGGGTCTAGGGGTTCCTTCTCAGCCTTTGCCTGGTTTGACCGTAATGGGGTTTCGTTTTTAAAAAACATCGTGTTTTTAACCTCCCCATGAGTGAATCCTTGTTCACTGCGCTCCAATTATAAGGCAAAGAAATCAATCAGACAGGTTTTCTTAGATTTCAACAAGAAATGTGTAAATTTATTAACCTTAAAACTCTAATTCGGTTAAAACTACTACGAATATGCGACACAACCACGCTAGCATGCATAAGCGATAAACACACGCAGATAGCGTCAAAAAGGTAGAAAGAATAAAGGGGAAAAGTTTGAAGCAATAGCTGGGGTTTATTTACTGTCCTTTGAGTTCGATGTAGAGTCTTTGATTGCAGGTAACTCTTACCGTTTCGTAGGGGCCCAGTGCACGCTTTCAAACTTGTTTCGATGTAGGAGTCTTCTCTCTTGAGGTTTAAGTGACTTCAGTGGATCTGGAAATTCGTGAAAGAGAGAAAACCAGGCAGGAGAGAGGCTCTTTCTTCATGTTCAGTTGCAGTCTCTGTCTTCAAACTGTCCTGTGAACACAATTCAGAAACCCTGGGCCAGCAGGTTAGTAATGTGACTCGTTTTTTTAAACAAACTCTCCTGCGTTTTTGTGTATTCATTTTAGCAGACAGCCACAGTGGGTGTGGGAGGTGGTGTGCGGAATGGAACGCAATGTTGGCTTGTTCCACCTTCATTGTCTGATGATCAAAATCCATTTGGGTTAATTGGATCAAGGAGCAATATTGACTTTTCCTAGGCAACTGTCTCTTAGAATGCAAATTTTCCAGTCTCTTTAAACAATTCATCTCTTCAGTCCAGCAACAGTTTAAAATTAATGTTTCATATGATGAAATTAATATGCCTAATTTGTGGCAGGTGGGGTTTTCATGACAGTTGGTCTTCTGAAAAAGTTATGCACTTTGCCCCATTCTCCTGGCATTTTCTTAGATCCTTCTTAAGTTTTTCTACTTTCATATATTTATCCACTTCCCTTATAAAAGCTGTTATGGATTCTGCTCCTACTATTTTCTGTTGGGGAATTCTGTGTCCCAACCACCTCGTGTCCGGGGAACTGAGGTGTAAGACTGGTGGGGCGGGGAGAGGAGGTAAGTTTCTTAGTGCAGGGGATGGGGGGAGCAGGGTCAAAGTCATAGTGTAGGGGATGGTCAGAAGGGTTTTGAGTAATTTTTATGCACATTGGGAGTGGGGGGACGGTCAGGTGGACAAGCTGAGTGTTTTTTTTGGGGGGGAAGAGGGCAAGTAATTAATTCTGTGGTTATTGTGGGGGGCGGGAGAGGGGCAAGATAAATTTATTGAATTTTTAAAAATCAATGTATCTTTAAATATTTAAATTGAGCAGCAGGGCTTGCAGACCTTTAAACATGGCTTCAGCGCCTGTGAACAGGCAGCTGACGTCATTGTCAGAGATTGACAGCCCACCCCCTCCATGTGATTGGTGGGGGCCGCGCTTAATATTGCGGCAGCTCCGCAACGCGTGGTCTGCACAGGCGGGCTGCCATTGTTTTTGTATACATTTCAGCCCAGATTGTTGATATTCTACATACAGCAAATTAGGCGTCCACTCTAAACAAAGCAGAAACAGACCTCCTTCCAGGAATTATATTTTGCCATGATGAAATAGTCTCATTTTTATTAGATTGAAAGGCTTTCTGTGCATTGAGTTTCTGATAACTATTTCATGTCACTGCAGTTATTATTGGTAAAGAAATTTCAGTTTAATTAATTTTTTTTGTTGCTTGTGTTTAGAGTCCTACACCCATTTTCTTGGCACTTCAGAATTTTTTTGTTATTTACATAGAATTGACTTTTCTTCTTGGGATAGTGATCTTGGCATACTTAATGAAACCATTAGTGCAGTGTCCAGCTGTTTCCAAAAGCAAGTACGATAATGAGTTGTTGAGCCAGAGAGTTGGAGGTTGCATAATGCAATGGCCATTCTTTTCTGGCCACTACACAACAGTGGAGACACCCTGCTGTTGGATACGGTACAGTAAAAGCAACCAGATTGATTGCTCACATACCTAATCCAAAGTATCAGGAGACACTATGGAAACTAGAATGTTCACACTGGAGAATAATCAGGAGATATTTTTGGGATAATTGAGATTCCAGCAGTGTTGTATCCTTGGGATAATCCAAAGCGCTTTATAACCTGAATACATAAGGTATAGATAAATTGACCCGAATGTTTGATGGTAGGTTCTGCAATGGGACAGGAACTGAAGCTCTGAAAAGGGGCAATGAACAGAAAGTTTAAACTTAGTTACACCAAAGGTGGCGATACACCTAGAGTTGATGCAAAGCTGACTTTTAAACTTCCAAACGCTTAGACAAATTTCCTAACTGTCATGCAAGTTTTTAATGACAATCTAGGTGAAGGGTCAAGGTCTATCGTGTAAGACACTACGAAAGCCTTATGTAGGATAGACCATAAACACTTTCCAAAAATAGTGAATAGTTGTTGCCAAGCTCATGTTTCAGTATCTTTGAGATTGTAATAGAGGATGGTGACCTTGGTGTTTCTGGTACTGAGAATAAGTTTGAGTAGAAATTTTAAAAAAGGACAAAGTCATGATGACAATGATCTTGCTGTACTGAGAACTGAGAGGGAAAGTGAAGGAACACAAAGTTCAGAGGAGCCACAACTTCCATGGTACTGATGAAATCAAGTTGAGAAAGATTGCAGCAGAGAGAAATTAGAGACGATTGAAGGATCATATACATCAGAAGAAGGTTTTGCTTGCAACCTAACCAGGACTGAAGGAGTGGCTGTTTAGAGTGTCCTCTGCTGTGGGAGCAGTATTTGAAAGAAAGAAAATAAAGTTTTGTATTTATATAGTACCTTTCATGACCACAGGATGTCCCAAAGTGCTTTACAGCCAGTGAAGTATGTTTGAAGTGTAGTTACTGTTATAATGTAGTAAATGCAGCAACCAGTTTGCGCACAGCTAGCTGCCACAAACAGCAATCAGATAATGACCAGGTAATCTCTTTGTTTCAATGTTGATTGAGTGATAAGTATTGGCCAGGACACCGGGGACAACTCCCCTGCTCTTGGGAGTGCTTAACCTTTGTAATCATCGATGATTGGAAGAATTTAGAAATAGTCAACCATTTTCTGTCATTGCGTGTCCCGCTAGCCACCAGAGGATGATGCTGAATATGCCATGGATGTGTTGGAGCACACAAATTGCGTCTTCCGTGTAACAGCAATGTAAATGGGTAGAATAACTAAAACTGCTCATTTGTATTTTTAAAAATTGTGGTCAATATTGCACAGGTTAGTGAGGTATCGCTGGAACATTAATAGTTATCAACCTGTTCTTTCATGCAACACATGTCAATCAAAGAACAAAGAACAGTACAGCACAGGAACGGGCCATTCGGCCCTCCAAGCCTGCGCCGATCTTGATGCCTGCCTAAACTAACACCTTCTGCACTTCTGGGGCCCATATCCCTCTATTCCCTTCCTATTCATATATTTGTCAAGATGTCTCTTAAACGTCGCTATCGTATCTGCTTCCACCATCTCCCCTGGCAGCAAGTTCCAGGCACTCACCACCCTCTGTTTAAAAAAAAAAACTTGCCTCGCACATCCCCTCTAAACTTTGCCCCTCGCACCTTAAACCTATGTCCCCTAGTAACTGACTCTTCCACCCTGGGAAAAAGCTTCTGACTATCCACTCTGTCCATGCCGCTCATAACTTTGTAAACCTCTATCATGTCGCCCCTCCACCTCCGTCGTTCCAGTGAAAACAATCTGAGTTTTACCGACCTCTCCTCATAGCGAATGCCCTCCAGACCAGGCAACATCCTGGTAAACCTCCTCTGTACCCTCTCCAAAGCCTCCACGTCCTTCTGGTAGTGTGGTGACCAGAATTGCACGCAATATTCTAAGTGTGGCCTAACTAAGGTTCTGTACAGCTGCAACATGACTTGCCAATTTTTATACTCTATGCCACGACCGATGAAGGCAAGCATGCCGTATGCCTTCTTGACTACCTTATCCATCTGCGTTGCCACTTTCAGTGACCTGTGGACCTGTACGCCCAGATCTCTCTGCCTGTCAATACTCCTAAGGGTTCTGCCATTTACTGTATACTTCCCACCTGCATTAGACCTTCCAAAATGCATTACCTCACATTTGTCCGGATTAAACTCCATCTGCCATTTCTCCGCCCAAGTCTCCAACCGATCTATATCCTGCTGTATCCTCTGACAATCCTCATCATTATCCGCAACTCCACCAAACTTTGTATCATCCGCAAACTTACTAATCAGACCAGCTGCATTTTCCTCCAAATCATTTATATATACTACAAGCAGCAAAGGTCCCAGCACTGAAATCTGCGGAACACCACTAGCCACATCCCTCCATTCAGAAAAACACCCATCCACTGATACCCTCTGTCTTCTATGACTGAGCCAGTTCTGTATCCATCTTGCCAGCTCACCTCTGATCCCGTGTGACTTCACCTTTTGTACCAGTCTGCCATGAGGGACCTTGTCAAAGGCTTTACTGAAGTCCATATAGATAACATCCACTGCCCTTCCTTCATCAATCATCTTTGTCACTTCCTCAAAGAACTCAATCAAATTAGTGAGACACGATCTCCCCTTCACAAAACCATGATGTCTCTCGCTAATAAATAATAATCGTACCTCCAAATGCATGATCTGAATCTTCTTGCAGCTATTTTCATCATGGAGCACTTTAATAGAAGCATGGGAAGTGAAATTTTCAACACAACTTGTGTCTTCACATACGAATTAGGAGCAGGAGTCGGCCACTCGGCCCTTCGAGCCTGCTCCAATATTCAGTAAGTTCGTGGCTGAACTGATTACTCCACATTTCCTCCTACCTCCGCTAACCTTTCATCCCCTTGATTATAAAGAATCTAGCTACCTCTACCTTAAAAATATTCAAAGACTCTGCTTACACTGCCTTTTGAGGAAGAGAATTCCAAAGACTCACGACCCTCAGAGAAAAAACTTCTCCTCATCTCTGTCTTAAATGGCGACCTCTTATTTTTACACAATGATCCCTAGTTCTAGATTCTCCCACAAGGGGAAACATCCTTTCCACATCCACTCTTTCAAGACCCCTCAGGATCTTATATATTTCAAGCAAGTCACCTCCTACACTTCTAAATTCCAGCGAATACAGCCTAGCCTGTCCAATCTTTCCTCGTAAGACAGCCCGCCCATTCTAGGTAATGTCTAGTAAACTTCTCAGTACTGTCTCCAACGCATTTATATCCTTCCTTAAATAAGGAGACCAGTGCTGTACACAATACTCCAGATGTGGTCTCACCAATGCCCTGTATAGCTGAAGCATAACCTCCCTGCATTTGTATTCAATTTCCCCACCGATAAACAATAACATTCTATTAGTTTTCCTAATTACGTGATGTACCTGCATTCTAACATTTTCCAAATCATGCACTATGACACCCTGATCCCTCTGCATCTCAGAGCTCTGCAATCTCTCACCATTTAGATAACATGCTTTTTTATGCTTCCTGCCAAAGTGGACAATTTCACACTTTCCCATGTTATATTCCATTTGTCAGGTCTTTGCCCACTCACTTAGCCTATCTATAACCCTTTGGAGCCTCCTTATGTCCTCTTCACAGGTTACTTTCCTACCTATTTTTGTGTCATCAACAAGTTTAGCAACCATACCTTCGGTCCCTTCATCTCAGTCATTTATATAAATTGGAAAAAGTTGAGGCCCCAGCACAGATCCCTGTGGCACACCACTAGTTACATCTTGTTAACCAGAAAATGACCCATTTATGCCTACTCTGTTTCCTGTTAGCTAGCCAATCTTCTATCCATGCCAATATGTTACCCCCTACACCATGAGCTTTGATTTTCTGCAATAACCTTTGATGTGGCACTTTATCAAATGCCTTCTGGAAATCTAAGTACAATACATCCACCGGTTCCCCTTTATCCACAGCACATGTAACTCCCTCAAAGAACTCCAATAAATTGGTTAAACGTGATTTCCCTTTCACACAACCATGTTGACTGCCTGATTACCTTGAATTTTTCTAAATGCCCTGCTATAACGTCTTTAATAATAGCTTCTAAAATTTTCTGTAAGCCAGATGTTAAGCTAACTTGCCTGCAGTTTTCTGCGTTCTGTCTCCCTCCCTTTTTGAATAAAGGAGTTACATTCACTATTTTACAATCTAACAGAACCTTCCTTGAATTGAGGGAATTTTGGAAAATTAAAACTACCGCATCAACTATCTCACTAGCCACTTCTTTTAACACCCTAGGATGAAGTCCATCAGGACCCGGGGACTTGTCAGCCCGCAGCTCCACAAATTTGTTCAGTACCACTTCCCTGGTAATTGCAATTTTCTTGAGTTCCTCTGTCCCTTCCATTTCCTGACTTACAGCTAATACTGGGATGTTATTTGTATCCTCAACAGTGAAGACCCTGCAAATTATCTGTTCAATTCATCTGCCATCTCCTTATCCATTATTAATTCCCCAGACTCATTTTCTATAGCACCAGCGCTCACTTTGTTAACTCTTTTCTTTTTTAAATATCTATAGAAACTCTTACAATCTGTCTTTATATTTCGAGCTAGCTTTCTCTGGGACTCTAATTTTGCCTTCCTTATCAATCTTTTCGATTGCAGTTTTTTATATTCTGCCCAATCTTCTGACCTGCCTTCCATCTTTGCGCAGTTATGGGCTTTTTCTTTACGTTTGATACTATCTTTAACTGTTTTAGTTAACTACGGATGGTGGATCCCACCTTTGGAATTTTTCTTTCTCGTTGAAATGTATCTATTCTATGTATTCTGAAATATCCCCCTAAATGTCTGCCACTGCATCTCTATTGACCTATCCCTTAAGCTAATTTGCCTTTATTTGTTGAATTCTTGGTCCCTGGTGGCGACAAAAGCTTACAGGTTTCTTTATTTAACTTCTGGGGATTGGCTTTGCCATAATTAGAACCGCATGTCTTGTACTAAATTTATACGTTTCTCGTGTACAGTAGTTTACAACTTTCTATTGGTTACCAAAATAAACAGCAAAGTAAACTGTTTTTCTGAACGCAACTGTTGAGATTACTATCATTTTGATTGCCCTTTCCAGACACAATCGTGATAATGTCTGAATATTGTTTGTTCGATCTAAATGGAGTCAGAAGAAGTCGTTTGCCACCAAGTGTTAAAGGATGTTTATTATTATGTCAAGACCTTACCTCATAAGCTGCACAGCTGATTTGTGTTGCAAATTAATGTTAAATGCCATGGGTATTTAGGTTTTTTTTGTTTCCTTTTTTAACGAATCCTTACTAAATATCTTTTTGTTTGCTTATACTTGAGGTTAGAAAAGGGAGGTGACAATTTAAGAAATTGTGTTATTCGGAATTTCAACATTTGGACCTGTTCCACCATCAATCATTCAGCAGTACATTAAAATGGTGATTGCTTGGTCCATTTAAAACATATTAGAATTTTAGTTTCCAAGGTTTCCCATTAACCAGCTGCCTGCTTACTATGTCTGCTTTAAAAACAAAGTCCAACAAGGCTCCCAGCAAAGTTTAGAGCAAATTAATTATCGCAATGGCCTCTTTTTGAAGTATATCCCATGGATAATTACAGCACAAATTGTTATGAACTTTATAAGCAATTGAGTGAACTTTTAATGTCAACAAAGCTCTACTTTGTAGGTATTGGAAGCAGGGCATTTCAAATTCAAAACATTTTTTTTCCATAATTCTGGAAGAAAATAAGAATACAGTTTTCTGCATTGTTTGGTGTCTTTGTCTATGTCTGTATACCTGTATACTTTAGACTTGTACTGACCATAACTTGTAATGGAAATGTCTTTTTCCCTGTTGATTTTGTAGGTAAAGGTACTGGGGAAATTTTAACAAGAAGAACTGGTGGGTAGGGAGTGGGTGAGAGGGGTTAAGATTTTTGATTTTTAGATCAAGAGAACAACCTGGTTCCAATCCGCAAACTTTTAAGTTTGACTAAGGTGCATTGAATGCTGTGTGTAATTATTGGCGCAATTAACATCCTTAGGAGACATTCATGAGGTCTTCTTTAAATTGCTTGTAACTTTAAATTTAACTTGAGCTCCAAATTTAACTTGAGTAGCTCAGATTTCCTGAGCTCGGCAAACTGACCAGGGAGGTTGAGTCGAGTTTGAGCAGCAGTTCAGGTGGGTATTTAACCTCGTCATGGTCCCACATGAACAAAATCTCACTTATTGCAGTTGGTGTCTCAGTTTCTTCTGGCAAATGTTTGGCAGAGTGTGGATACAGCTTTTTTTCAACCTTGGAGGATTTCAAATTGACAAGATTAGGATGGGCGGTGCCTTAGTTGAGTTTGACAACACATCAGAAGAGGAAGACCATCACTATCCATGGCAGGGATGATGTGGTATGGTAGGATCAGCATGCACACACAAGGGAAGTGCATAGGAGAGGGGCTGAGGTCACAGCAAGCACTGCTCATGTCCTGGAGTTTACAGACAGGCTCAGTTTTCTTGATTTCTCAGAAGAGCAATGCTTCCACATCCTGAGGTGGTCACTTCAAGTGGTGGCAGGCATCTGGCATTATTCAACAAACAAAGACACAAGTTTGGTTGGAAATTTCACTTCCCATGCTATTAAAGTGCTACATAAGGAAAATATCTGCAAGAAGATTTAGATCATCCATTTGGGGTATGATTGACATATGTTGCATGAAAGAACAGGTTCCTGACTATGAATGTTTCAGTGATACCTCACTAATTTGTGCAATATTGATCACAATTCTAAAAAAAAATACAAATGAGCAGCTTCAGTTATTCTACCCACATCCAACATGAAGATCTACTTCCTGGTGGCCACTCATTACAAGTGGCTGTGAAAGTGACCACCATCCTCAACCTTTTGTCTCCTAATCCTTGAGGGCGCTACCAGCAACATATTAAGGATCTCCCAGTCAGCTGCACATAAAGACATAGGGCATTGTCACTGATGGATTGTTTACCAGGCCGGTAATTATGTATATTTTCCTGTGACGGGAATAGCAGAATGCATGGGCACTCTGGTTTGCCTCTGGCTGGATCCCCACAGATAAATGGTGCCATAGCGTTATACAGCACAGAAACAGACCCTTCGGCTCATTGTGTTCGTGCTGGCCATCAAGCACCTAACTATTCTAATCCTATTTTCCAGCACTTGGCCCGTAGCCTTGTATGCTATGGCATTTCAAGTGCTCATCTAAATACTCTTTAAATGTTGTGAGGGTTCCTGCGTCTACCACCCGTTCAGGCAGTATGTTCCAGATTCCAAACACCCTCTGGGTGAAAAATCTTTTCCTCAAATCCCCTCTAAACCTCCTGCCCCTTAACTTAAATCTATGCCCCCAGGGTATTGACGTCTCCGCTAAGGGAAAAAGTTTCTTCCTATCTAACCTATCAATGCTCCTCATATTTGTAAACCTCAATCATGTTCCCCTCAGCCTTCTCTGTTCTAAGGAAAACAACCCTAGCCTTTTCAGAGTCTCTTCTTAGCTGAAATGCTCCAGCCCAGGCAACATCCTGGTGAATCTCCTCTGCACCCTCTCCAGTGCAATCCCATCATTCCTATAGTGTCGTGCCCGGAACTGTACACAGTACTGCAGCTGTGGCCTAACTAGTGTTTTATACAGCTCCATCATAACCTCCCTGCTCTTATATTCTATACCTCGGCTGATAAAGACAAGTATCTCATGTGCCTTCCTAACCACCTTATCTACTTGTGCTGCTGCCTTCAGTAATCTATGGACAAGTACACCGAGATCCTTCTGATCTTCTGTACTTCCCAGGGTCCTACCATCCATTGTATATTCCCTTGCCTTGTTAGTCCTCCCAAAATGCATCACCTCACATTTATCAGGATTAAATTCCATTTGCCACTGCTCTGCCCATCTTACCAGCCCATCTATATCATCCTGTAATCTAAGGCTTTCCTCCTCACTATTTATGACACCGCCAATTTTCGTGTCATCTGCGAATTTACTTTTCATACCTCCCACATTCATGTCTAAATCATTAATGTACGCTACAAACAGCAAGGGTCCCACACCAATCCCTGCGGTACGCCACTGGTCGCAGGCGTCTTCTCGCAAAACCAACCCTCGACCATTACCCTCTGTTTCATGCCACGAAGCCAATTTTGGATCCACTTTGCCAAATTGCCCTGGATCCCATGGGCTCTTACCTTCTCAACCAATCTCCTATGCGGAACCTTATCAAAAGCCTTACTGAAGTCCATGTAGACTACATCAACTGCTCTACCCTCATCCACACATTTAGTCACTGCCTCTCAAAATTCAATCAGGTTAGTTAGACATGATCTCCCCCTGACAAAGCCATGCTGACTATCCCTGATTAATCCCTGCCTCTCCAATTTTTTATTTTTTATTTTAGAGATACAGCACTGAAACAGGCCCTTCGGCCCACCGAGTCTGTGCCGACCAACAACCACCCATTTATACTAATCCTACATTAATCCCATATTCCCTACCACATCTCCACCATTCTCCTACCACCTACCTACACTCGGGGCAATTTGCAATGGCCAATTTACCTATCAACCTGCAAGTCATTGGCTGTGGGAGGAAACCGGAGCACCCGGTGGAAACCCACGTAGTCACAGGGAGAACTTGCAAACTCCGCACAGGCAGTACCCAGAACTGAACCCGGGTCGCTGGAGCTGTGAGGCTGCGGTGCAAGCCACTGCGCCGCCCTAAGTGGAGATTAATCCTGTCCCTCAGAATTGTTTCCAATAGTTTCCCAACCATTGATGTTAGACTCACTGGCCTGTAATTACGTGGTTTATCCCTGGTACCACATTCGCTGTCCTCCAGTCCTCTGGTACCTCTCCAGTGGCCAGAGAGGATTTGAAAATTTGTGTCAGAGCCCCTGCTATCTCCTCCCTTGCCTCAAATAACAGCCTGGGATACATCTCATCTGGGCCTGGTGATTTATCCATTTTTAAGCCTGCTAAAACAGCTAATACTTCCTCCTTTCAATGCTAATACATTCAAGTATATCACAATCCCACTCCCTGATCTATACACCTACATTGTTCTTCTCCATAGAACACAGATGCAAAGTAATCATTTAAAACCTCACCTATGTGCTCCGGCTCCACACGCACATTGCCACTTTGTACCTTTTGGGCGCCACTCCTTCCCTGGTTATCGTCTTGCCCTTGATATACTTATAAAATGCCTTAGGATTTTCCTTTATCTTGATCGCCAGTGTTTTTTCATATCCCCTCTTTGCTCTCCTAATTACTTTTTTGAGTACCTCCCCACACTTTCTATGCTCCTCTAATGCCTCTGCTGTTTTCAGTGATCCGAACCTGCCATCAGCCTGTTTTTTTTTTTTTCCTGATCCAATCCTCTATATCCCTTGACATCCAGGGTTTCCTGAACTTGTTGGTCCTACCCTTCACCTTAATGGGTACATGTTGGCTCAGAACCCTCATTATTTTCTCTTTGACTCCCACTGGTCTGATGTAGACTTTCCTACAAGTAGCTGCTCCCAGTCCACTCTGGCCAGGTCCTTTTTTATCATATTGAAATCGGCCTTCCCCCAATTCAGTACCTTTATTTCTGGTCCATCTTTGTCCTTTTCCATAACTACCTTAAATCTTAAAGTTATGGTCACTATCCCCGAATGCTCCCCCACTGACACTTCTACCACTTGTCCAGCTTCATTCCCTAGGATTGGTCCAGTACTGCCCCTTCTCTTGTAGGACTTTCCATGTACTGGCTCAAAAAGCTCTCCTGTATGCATCATAAGAATTCCGCCCCCTTTAAGCCTTTTGCACGAAGACTATCCCAGTTGATATTGGGAAAGTTGAAATCACTTACTATTATTACCCTATTATTTTTACACCTCTGAGATTTGCCTACATATCTGCTCCTCTATCTCTCCCTGACTGTTTGGAGGTCTGTAGTACACTCCCAGCCAAGTGATTGCCCCCTTTTTGTTTTTAGGTTCTACCCATATGGCCTCATTTGAGGAGCCTTTCTGTAGTAATTGACTCCTTGATCAACAGTGCAGTGCCACCACCTCTTTTATCCCCTCCCTTGTCACGCCTGAAGATTCTATACCCTGGAATATTGAGCTGCCATTCCTGCCCCTCCCTCAACCATGTCTCTGTGATAGAAACAATATCATAATCCCATTTGTTAATCAATGCCCTCAATTCATCTGTCTTACTAGTAAGACTCCTTGCATTAAAATAGATGCAATCCAGCCTTGCATTTTTCAAGAGTTTCAAGAATTTCAAGAGTTCACCTACCTAGAACAAAGAACAGTACAGCACAGGAACAGGCCATTCGGCCCTCCAAGCCTGCACCGATCTTGATGCCTGCCTAAACTAACACCTTCTGCACTTCCGGGGCCCATATCCCTCTATTCCCTTCCTATTCATGTATTTGTCAAGATGTCTCTTAAACGTCGCTATTGTATCTGCTTCCACCATCTCCCCAGGCAGCAAGTTCCAGGCACTCACCACCCTCTGTGTAAAAAAAAAAAACCTGCCTCGCACATCCCCTCTAAACTTTGCCCCTCGCACCTTAAACCTATGTCCCCTAGTAACTGACTCTTCCACCCTGGGAAAATGCTTCTGACTATCCACTCTGTCCATGCCACTCATAACTTTGTAAACCTCTATCATGTCGCCCCTCCACCTCCGTCGTTCCAGTGAAAACAATCTGAGTTTTTCCAACCTCTCCTCATAGCTAATACCCTCCAGACCAGGCAATATCCTGGTAAACCTCCTCTGTACCCTCTCCAAAGCCTCCACGTCCTTCTGGTAGTGTGGAGACCAGAATTGCACGCAGTATTCTAAGTGTGGCCTAACTAAGGTTCTGTATAGCTGCAACATGACTTGCCAATTTTTATACTCTATGCCACGACCGATGAATGCAAGCATGCCGTATGCCGCCTTGACTGCCTTATCCATCTGCGTTGCCACTTTCAGTGACCTGTGGACCTGTACACCCAGATCTTTCTGCCTGTCAATACTCCTAAGGGTTCTGCCGTTTACTGTATACCTCCCACCTGTATTAGACCTTCCAAAATGCATTACCTCACATTTGTCCGGATTAAACTCCACTGAGGCTCAACTATCACCAGTAACCTGTCTCTCGATGCAAAAATCAACAAGCGCATGGGAAAGGCTTCCACTGCTATGTCCAGACTGGCCAAGAGACTGTGGGAAAATGGCGCACTGACATGGAACACAAAAGTCCGAGTGTGTCAAGCCTGTGTCCTTAGTACCTTGCCCCACGGCAGCGAGGCCTGGACAACGTATGTCAGCCAAGAGCGACGTCTCAATTCATTCCATCTTCATTGCCTCAGGAGAATCATTGGCATCAGGTGGCAGGACCGTATCTCCAACACAGAAGTCGTCGAGGCAGCCAACATCCCCTGCATATACATCCTACTGAGCCAAGCGGCGCTTGAAATGGCTTGGCCATGTGAGCCGCATGGAAGATGGCAGGATTCCCAAGGACACATCGTACAGCGAGCTCGCCACTGGTATCAGACCTACCGGCCGTCCATGTCTCCGCTTTAAAGACGTCTGCAAACGCGACATGAAGTCCTGTGACATTGATCACAAGTCGTGGGAGTCAGTTGCCAGCGATCGCCAGAGCTGACGGGCAGCCATAAAGGCGGGGTTAAAGTGTGGCGAGTCGAAGAGACTTAGCAGTTGGCAGGAAAAAAGACAGAAATGCAAGGGGAGGAGAGCCAACTGTGTAACAGCCCCGACAACCAATTTTATCTGCAGCACCTGTGGAAGAGTCTGTCACTCTAGAATTGGCCTTTATAGCCACTCCAGGCGCTGCTTCACAAACCACTGACCACCTCCAGGCACTTACCCATTGTCTCTCAAGACAAGGAGGCCAAAGAAGAAGAAGAACTAGTAAGACTCCTTGCATTAAAATAGATGCAATTCAGCCTTGCATTTTTCCCTTGTGCGTTAACAGGTCTATATTTGCTGTGCCTTCCAGACTGACTCAGTTTCTCTTCTATATTTGACTGTGCAACACCCCCTACTGTACCTCCACTCTGTATCCCATTCCCCTGCCAGATTAGTTGAAAACACCCCCCCCCCCCACCGCCCCCAACAGCACTAGCACCTCACACATGGCAATCCAACCGCCATCACAGCAACTGGGGTTTTTATAAATCGCAAGGGGTATTTGTTCATCAACGCACAGCTGCTGTGCAACCACAAGAAGAGGTTCTTGCAAGTCTGCTTACATTGCTGCCTCAGATGCCCTCATTGCAAATGTTAACCTAGCAGGGAACATAAGAAATGAAATCCTGCAGTCCGCTTGCACCACACCTCCACCTCCACCCCTAGTATAAAAGTAGCTTTAAATTGCTCCCCAGCAACTAGCTATTTAAATGGGTTACATCTTCATGTCAGAAATTCCTGTTTACAAACTATTCGCAGGTTGGATGTTACATGCCTTCAAGCCATTGTTAAATCCTTGTTGTCTTTTAAGTGATGTGAAATATAGTCTGAAAGTATGGTTTGAAGTGTGTGTATTGTATTTCTCAGTGGGAGAACAGCGCCGAAGACTTTATATACTGCATTGTCTTTTATACTGGATTTTAATTTTTTTTCGACTTTTGTTATCAGTCCATAGCGATGTAATGTATAGCATGTGCACAGAAAGAAATAGCATATAAAAGAGTTACTCAACTGTGTTGAATTTTTCTGTGAAGGCACTATTTGTCAGTAACAAAATTATTATGTAGCATAATTGTTAAGTATGTAGATGTCTTAAACTATCAGCACCTTTGTATTTCATGCTATTGGTTTTTGGTGCTGGGCAAGTTTCCAAAAAAAGTTTGCTGTTTAAGGTTGGCCTTTGAAAGGTTTTAATGTTGTTCCAATTTTGGGGGTGTGGCTGAATTCAAGCAAGCATGCAGAGCCATTGGGAGGTGCTCATTTGGTCTGAGTATCTGTTTACAGGCTTTCTTTGATTCACCAGTCATGTGTCTGACAGTAACTATGTGGAATTTTTCACTATATTAAGACCAAAGGCTAATCCTTGGGAAAGGAACAAAAGGAAACTTTGCAATTTCCTTCTCCTACAATGTAGCTATCCATGCATTTTTGCCCCTTTTTTCCCGACATTTCATCTTGATGGCACTGATTCTTACTTGGGTATAATTCTACAGATGCTGGCAGCCCTCCACTACATTGCACATGTGGCTATCTATGCATAAGCTTGGACAGTGAACATGAACAAGTAATTTGACTTTGTAAGGTATTATAGCTGAGCACAGTACTGACATCACCTGATCTCCACACAGCTGCACTTTACATCATGCGCCACTGGATAGCAATGTAGAGTAGACAGACTGGCAGATTTCCTCTCCCCACTAAGGGCACTGAGAATGTGCAGCTCCAGTTGAGGTGAGTTCACCCGCATTGGAAGGGATCAAACCTGGGTAGTTCTGATTGTGTATGGCTTTATAAGATACTAAGCTACCAGAAGAGCTAGCTACAAATGCACTTAATAGAATCAGTTGCAATGTTTTATTTCGACCAGCAAACTGAAGTTGCTAGCCTGAGAGAAAGTACTGTATAAAGATATTTGATTCCCTGAGGGGTGTTGTCTGGGAGAACTGAAGGGGAGAATTAACGAGTAGCTTTTTTTTTATTAAGGCAGTTACGTGCATACCACTTTCATATTGAATATCATAATATTTAACCCAGATGTACGCTTATTCTATCATGGATAAATATTATCCTCAGGCTCGGCATAAAATATTTGCAAATAGCGAAGTTTCACAAACTTTGACGCTTCTATACTTGAAACCGCATATATCTATGGGGTAGGGAGGCTTTGGCTGGCGAGAGTGTGACAAAGGTTGAAATATAAGTTGAGGAAACAGGACAGAAATAATTCAATTAAGCTTCATATTCAGTATGTTGTGCACATTGAAGTCATTTTAGTCCAAGTGTGGTGCAGTAAAATCCAAATGAATGGTGTGCTGTCATTCTGTATTAAAATCCAAACTCTGTTTGGAACAAGTATCCCTTCTCTAAACCCAGTTGTCACTGTTATGCAGGAGGTCCCCAACATTACTACTTAAACTTCTAGTTTTCAAAATTTATAATCAATTCTACAAGAATTTACAAGTTAATTCTACAAGTGTTTATGCAAAATGTCACAGATTATGGCAAATAAAACTGATCCTTTTAATGCTTCAGATTACTGCTGTAAAACATAACAGTATGTAGAAATACTATGGTTATTCAGAAACAAGTTTCTTACTTGATAGTTTGAAATGATGTGATTTTTGTGTTTTGCTTGTGACTTCATTGGCATCCTCTTCTAATATACAATTAACAATTACAACTTTCGTACATTGACTATCAATATCCAGCAGTTTGTTTGCTCCTAATGTAGTATGGGTGCCGTACATGTGAAATGTTTCTTTTTTATATAGTATGTATGCTGCACATGTTAAGAGCAATATTCATGACTCCTTTCAATTCACACGCAAATTTGACACCTTCATATTTCTTGTTTTTAAATGGCCAGCCCCAAAATACTTACTATCTAAGGCTCAATGACTATCGTGCCCAGCCGTTTAAATAGTCATATCTGGAATGTGCACTTTTTTTTCCTACTGTTTTTCTATCATTAATTCGCCCTTGTGGATTATTTCAGCTAAATTACAGCATTCAACAAGGGCCAAATTGTCCAACAATATTTAAGATTCGAAAAATATACCCAGTTCATTTTAAGTTCTATATTGCAAAATAACTGAACAACAATGTACCACAAGATGGCATTTACAGCACTATGCAGCTGGCATTATGTTCTGAGATTTAAAAAGTTCATTGCTTTGATTGAAATGATTTTTGTTTGCATGACTTGATAATCCTGCTGAACTATTTACAGTCAGCAGTTATTTAAGGTAGGGCATATAGTGTGAAATGTTATTTGCATTTTATTTATTATGACTAATCATGTTTACTATTTTGAAATAAGTAATAAAGCAAGAACATTTCTCTTACTAGAAAGCCGAACGAATAACTCCCTGTGGGCTGATGAGCAAAGTGGTAGTGTCCCTTTAGATCTAAGGTTCACTTTTTGGTCTTGCCTTGTGGTTGAGGGTATGAATCATTTTTAGAAGACTATTATGCATGCTTTTATTTTAAAATAATATAAACATTTGCATTTACAAAACTTCAGGTAATTTCTTTCAAACAGGTCATTGGCAAATTTATTTTTAAAAGATGTTTTTTTTAAATGTCTCTTTTTCAGTGTGGTACTCATCAAATATACATAGAATCTCCATTTTGGGTGCTTTCCTCAGTTTATAATATTGTTCCTGTCATTTTCTTTCTGGAAACAATGCAAAAATAAAAAGACCTACTTCAAAATGACTTAAAGGTTCAAAATTGAATTTTTTTTTATGATATATTTATTTGGCTTGTTATATTTGTAAATCCTATAAACTGGCAAATAGGACAATAAGGAAATATGAGGTTTAGAAGTATCTTGGTTGGTCAAATCATTTTTGAATAATGCTTTCAATCAGATATACCCACCGCTTCAGCTGGCTTAGTCTAGCTGAGTGAAATACATCTGTAAGGCAAGTTTTGATTCTCCATCTCTAATTTAACTAAGCAGACATTATACATGGGTTTATGAGGCTTTTGCATTTTTTTAAGGAAAAAAGGACTGAAGAATGTAGTGAGAAGACTGTGGAGGTGGGCTCAAAAATACATTGTTATTATTTTTATAACATTGCCTACCTCCACTCCTACTTCAGTCTCCCCCACCTCTAATACACGTCTTCATTATTGCTAGACTCAATTACTCCGACAACCCTTGTTGGCCTCACTTTCCGGTCTGTCCAAAACTACCACACTATGCCATGCTCACCATTCACTTTAACCTCACTGACATACACTCCATTCCATAACCTCTGAATAAAGCATCCTCTCTTTAAACCTCTTCACACCCTTATTATACCACATTCTACCTACAATCTCCTCCAGCTCTATTTCCCTTCCTTCCCTTGATCACTCAAGGCTCATGTGGATCTAACCCCTTTCATCCCACTGTTGGCAGCAAAGCCTTTAGCTGTCTGGGTCCTGTGCATTTAAACTTCCTCCCTAAGCCCCTCTGTCTCCACCTGCCTCTTTTCCTTTAGAAACCTCAAAACCAAGTTTTTGGGTACTTCTAATCTCTCCTTCCCTTCCTTGGTGTTCATGCTCCATAACTCTGTCTGTGAACCACGGATCATTCTTTACATTTAAGGCTTGAAATAAATGCTTGGTGACGATTACAGTATCAGGCTATTTGATTGTAGGGGTTATTACAGCTGAGCCAGATCATATCTTAAGTTGATATTCACATAAGCAAGCTTTCAGGAGGAGGTGCTGCAGCACAGTGAGGACCCTGGCTGGTTTTTGTCCCCTTATCCCAGGGGCACAGAGGCCAATTGTGGTGGTCCTTCCATCACCAAGACTGAAATCAGTGGACTCAGCACGTACTTGAGAATTGAACATGCAGTCTTCCAGATCTTCATGCTTCAAATTCTTTCTTTCTTCTTTTGGGCCTCCTTATCTCGAGAGACAATGGATACGCGCCTGGAGGTGGTCAGTGGAGTGACCTCTCCATGGCGCATGCCTGGGCAAATTTATGGAGGTTGAGAGTTGCCCAGTCGTCAAAACCCCCCTCTCGGCCTTTCTGGTGGGGTCCAAAGGAGTGCAGGACACGACGTTTGGCACCAGTATGGCTGCAGGAACTGCCGGAAACATGCCAAAGGTGACACATGACCGCCTACGGGGTTCCGCTCCGGATTTTCTGTTAGGGTTTACTCCCTTAGCCTTGGTCTCTCCCGAGACGCCCACAAGGCAGTGGGGTTGTTGGGGCCCCTACACAGGTGTAGGATGGTGCCGGTGGGAGGAGGGGATGCAAGGGGGAGGGGTAGAGGGAGGGGGTGGGGGGGGGTGCAGGGGAAGGGGGTGCGGGGTGAAGATGGTGCGAGGGGGGGGCGGGCTGGGACGGGGTTGTGAGGGGGTGAGCTGAGAGGGTGGAGCAGGGAAGGGGACGGGGGTGGGGGGGGGGTGGAAGGGGGGTAAAGGGGGGGGGGAGGGGGGTGGAATCTGGTGCAGGTAATAAGCCATTTCCTCAGTGCCCACCATCGACGTCCGGAAAGCTCATCCACGTCCTTCGGGAGGTGAAGCATCATTTGGCAGACTTAGAGGTGATTACATTTGCTAAGGGTTTTTTTTTGCTTCAAATGCTCATTGCTTTAACCATATGATTTTTAAAATCAATATTGCTCTATTTTTCAAAAAGGAAGGAAGCTTTTACATGACTAGGAAGCTTGTTTGTAGTTAATTAAAAGTTAAACTGCTTGTAATTCTATAATTCACATCACCTTTACTCTTCCTACAAACTAGAAAATAAAACTTAATTGGAAAAGTTAATTTCGAGTCACAGAACTCTTTAGGTGTTTGATGCTTTTTTGATAGTTCAATGAAGTACATCCGAACATAGGAACTAGGAGCAGGCCATTCGGCCTCTTGAGCCTGCTCTGCCATTTGATAAGATCATGGCTAATTTAAATATGGCCTCAACTCCACTTTCCTGTCTGCCCCCCATAACACTTGACTCACCTGTCTATCAAGAATTTACCTAACTCAGCCTTGAATACAAGAAATTCATAGTTTAATGGTTTCTAGAATATGATCCTTAGTTTCAGTTATTAGTGTAATTATCTTACTTCCTAAATCTTCCCATTATGTTTTGCCATTAGGAGCTATTATATTTACTTTCATTTTCAGATATAATTAGTTTTAATTTTGATGTATCCTCTCCATTTCATCAATTTTGCCATGCCATGTAAAGGTTAATTATGACCATTGCAATTACTTGTGTGCTTTTTATATATTATTTATAAATACTGCTTCCTAATAAGTTTCAGAAGTGAAACTTTTGAAACAATGGGCTGCATTTTATGGTCAGTGGTGAAATAATGGCACTCACCACTGACCTCAAAGAAGGCTGCTACAAAGATCTAGTGATCTCGGTGGCACAAAATTCCCCTTTCCCAATGACCGTTTAAGTCTGGCGACAAGTCAAGGGGATCTCCAGATGTCCAGGAGCAGGGTAAGCAACCAGTCACATTGAGGTATACTCACAGACAGCAGACAAGAAAGTTAAAAGCACTGAATGCCTCCACTTTTAATTTAAATTTTCAGATAGTAAAATAAATGATTATGATTGAATTAAGATAAAGCCAAAAAAAAATTATTTTAAAAATATGGAGAAATTTGACAAATGTAAAATTAGTTTTTCAGGGCCAGTGAGGATGTTTAGCAGTAATTATGAACTTCGAACTCAATTAAAAATCCAATTGCACCTCATTCAACAAGTTATAACCTTTTCAAAGGTTTTTACAGTGAGACTAATAGCATAAAATAGGAAGTTTTCCTTAACTCACTGATAGTTTAGGATTGCACTGTGGAGGGGACTTCAACACGCACCCTCTGGCAGAACGTAGAACCACTAACAGCATCATCTGAATTTCCATGTTTTTCTGCGGACTCCCAAAGTTGCTGTCAGTTTCATGAGTAATGACTGCAAATGCTGACCGTTTTGTTGTCATTACTACCACAGAATCCAGGTCTTTAAGTTCACACAGTGTGCATGAGTCCTGGCCTTGTCATCACAAGTTGCTACAGATATTGAAACACTGAATCAAAGCATGGAAGATGGCAGGATCCCCAAAGACACATTGTACAGCGAGCTCGCCACTGGTATCAGACCCACCGGCCGTCCATGTCTCCGTTATAAAGACGTCTGCAAACGCGACATGAAATCGTGTGACATTGATCACAAGTCGTGGGAGTCAGTTGCCAGCATTCGCCAGAGCTGGCGGGCAGCCATAAAGACAGGGCTAAATTGTGGCGAGTCGAAGAGACTTAGTCGTTGGCAGGAAAAAAGACAGAGGCGCAAGGGGAGAGCCAACTGTGCAACAGCCCCAACAAACAAATTTCTCTGCAGCACCTGTGGAAGAGCCTGTCACTCCAGAATTGGCCTTTATAGCCACTCCAGGCGCTGCTTCACAAACCACTGACCACCTCCAGGCGCGTATCCATTGTCTCTCGAGATAAGGAGGCCCAAAAGAAAAGAAAAAGAAGAATCAAAATAGCATAACCGAGGTTACCTGTATAAAGACAAGTAACAATCTTTTGGTGGAAAGAACTTTACCAAATAAACTTTAGACATCTCTTATTTAAGGATATAATCTGGAATTAAACATTTATCTCATCGTGCTATTGTATTCACAGATAGGGAAAGATCTTCTGTTTCCTCTTTGACCCCTTCAAGAGATGCATCTCCATCTAGCTCAGTGCCAACAGCTATTTTCAAGGTAAACTCATTTTCATGCTTACATCATTTTGATAATCACCCTAAAAGAATGCTACAATGTAATTCATGGGATATCCAGCAGAAAATTAATACTATGCAAAGTAGAAAACATTCATGTAATTATTTACCAAATGCAACATGCAATTAATGTTGCATGCTGTTCATCAGAAATCTAGTGTACTTTAATTTCTCCATCACTATATCTTGAAATAGTAATAAAAATAATTGTTAAAGCAACTTTTTATTAATCATAAATAGTGACAGGCTGTTACATTATGGCCAGTCCATGTGTGAAATAATAGAGGTAATAGCAGCACGTGCACATAGTGATATCATTATGTCACCACTAAAACAAGCTGCTGCACTGCAGCAAAATCTTAATAGGCTCCAAGAAGATCAACAACAGTCAGATAAACCCAGTTCAGAAAACAAATTTCGTGGCTGGCGATCTTAACAAAAGATCTGGTTTTTTCCCTGTTTTTGACATGGCCATTGTCTGCACGTGATCTCTCCATGGAACCCAGTGACCAAAGACCAATACATTATAAATTGCCCCTAGTATAAGTAGGTGGTAGGGAAATATCGGGACAGGTGGGGATGTGGTAGGAATATGGAATTAGTGTAGGATTAGTATAAATGGGTGGTTGATGGTCGGCACAGACTCGGTGGGCCGAAGGGCCTGTTTCAGTGCTGTATCTCTATAAAAAAAAAGCACTTGCAGTCTACAGGGCAACTCAGATCTTGTTGAGGAAACCACTTTGGTCTTCAGAGCTTTTACTGCATCTAGATTATTTGTTATCGGAGCATTAATCAGTAAAGAAACAAATGATATATTTGTTTGCACACCAAGTTAATACTTAAGAACTTTGATTCAGTATTTCAAAACTGTTGGATATGTAGTTTGTGTACTCCGTTTAAATAAAAATAAACCTTTTGAAGACCGAGCTAAAATATCTAGAAGTTTGCTTTTTAATTTTTAGCAAGAGAGTACAACTTCTCGGGCAATTTTACTTAAAGGTTTTGACCAGAGTCAGACATCGGTAGAGACCAAATATCAGTTTTAGAATTAACACTGAATATTAGAAAGCCTTACCAATAAACATGCATTGGCATTAATTTAAGTGATGCATTATTGCATCTGCAGAATAAGCAGTTAACAGTTTCAGCATGAATGAAATGGCCTAACTTCTGCCTTATCCTTCATGATTTATAGGTTCTTTTGTAAGGTGGGGAGGGAAGAGAGCATCAAATATAACTGAAGTTAGAGATTCAGACGTAAAATGCTTCTTTATTTCATTAGGGTGCAAACTTTGAAAAATCCAGCAAAACTTCTGACAACCTGAACAAAGAAGTTGTAAATGATTGGTGTTCTGAACAACAGCAGATTCCAGAACTGGAAACGGCTGAATGTAATGCTATTGTAAGTATGCCAATTCATAGTGTCTGTTACAAAATTTGTTAGGATTTTATTTCATTGTTCTGGGTTAGTTCTATACAGTTTTATATATGTTTGCAAGCCATGTTTTTCATAACTTAACTTGCCACCACCTGAAAGGGTTTCAATTTGGATTGATTGATGTGAGTTGCAAATCTCAGTCTAGTTCTTTGTGTGGGCTCGCAGCACAGAAACTGGATACCCCGTGTAAACTAGTTCTATTATTGAAATTATTAGTCTGCTTGTGGCAGAGCTCTTACAAAGTCCCACTGGAGCCTTTTCCTAAATTTTTGTGGCATGTTCCCCTCTTCTGAGCAAATAGGTATTTTCCATTCTTTCTGCCACTCACTTAAAATTATTGGGTACCATTCTCCCAAGCTCCTTGAGGCCTCATCACCGAGATATCGTCCCTTAGTTTCTGCGCTGAGCGACTCCCCTCATCCTTAGTGATTTCAACCTACATCTAAATTCCCAATCTGCTGTCCCCCTCCTTCAAGTTTCTCCACCCTCTTGTTATTACTCAATCTCTTTCTTCACATAAATTTTCCCACCCACTGACTTTGCAAGCAGCCTCTCCACCTTCAAGGCATTCATCAGTAAGATAATCTTGTTGACAATCGCCTTATCTCCTTTACCAACCACATCTCTCTGCCTAAAACCCCACTATCCTTCTCCTCTGTTTTCAAAATAAACATCCCCATCTCCTTTTGTAACTTCACTGTTTTAGCTCCCAACACCACTTTGTTTCTGGCCTTCCATTCATCACACTTGTGCTACTATTGATCTCCTCACTTGCTCTCTCACCTTTGCTTTTGTTCCCACCAAATTAATTGGCATCACCCACTATTCCTATTTTTCCAGTACAATTTCAATCCTTGCTGTCTTAGGTTTGTGGGCTAAAAACTCGAAACCACTTGGTGCACAAATAGCCTTGCCATTCTAG
This sequence comes from Heterodontus francisci, assembly GCF_036365525.1. Classification (NCBI taxonomy): domain Eukaryota; kingdom Metazoa; phylum Chordata; class Chondrichthyes; order Heterodontiformes; family Heterodontidae; genus Heterodontus; species Heterodontus francisci. The sequence continues at coordinate 71,744,836 of NC_090388.1, read as the reverse complement.
CCACATCTAGCTTGAGCATAATGTTCTACTGTGGCTTCCTCTCCTCAGGCAAAACCTATTACTCCAGGATTATTCACAAGGGCAAAGAAAAATCACTCCTTCCTCCGCCATGTAGACTAAAACTAGAGGGCATAGATTTAAGGTGAGAGGGAGGAGGTTTAAAGGGGATCAAAGGGGTAAATTTTTCACACAAAGAATAGTGGGTATCTGGAATGAGCTGCCTGAGGAGGTGGTGGAGGCATGCACAGTAGCAACATTTAAGAGGCATCTGGACAGGTACTTGAATGAGCAAGGCATAGAGGGATATGGAATTAATGCAGGCAGATGGGATTAGTATGGACAGGCATTATGGTCAGCCGAAGGGCCTGTTTCAATGCTGTCTGACTCTACGACTCTATGACTATGTGTATTTAGTGATGACAAGTATCAACTTTCATATGTATGCTGACAACACCCAACTCTTCCTGTCCACTACTTCTACTTCTATGCTGTCAGACTGCTTGACTGACACTAAATTAATGGTGCATGAAAACTTCCTCCAACTGAACACTGGAAAGACGGATGCCATTGGTATTGGCCCCATCATCTCTGCTCTCTTTCCACTGATTCAATTCTCCTCTCCAAACATCATGTTTAGACAAAATCAGGCAGCGTAAAGCCGTAAAGGTTCGACTTAATCCAGAGCTGATTTTCAAACCACACCTCCTGTGCACCACTAAGATTGCTTACTGCTGCTTCTGCATCATCAGCTGCATGCCTTTTGTCACATCTATACTCAATTTTTCCAGCCTCCATTCTCTTCCCTCCAAAAGTCGCAGTGGTTAGCACCACAGTCTCACAGCTCCAGGGACCCGGGTTCGATTCTGGGTACTGCCTGTGTGGAGTTTGCAAGTTCTCCCTGTGACCGCGTGGGTTTTCACCGGGTGCTCCGGTTTCCTCCCACAGCCAAAGACTTGCAGGTTGATAGGTAAATTGGCCATTTTAAATTGCCCCTAGTGTAAGTAGGTGGTAGGGATTTTGGGATTACTGCAGGGTTAGTATAAGTGGGTGGTTGTTGGTCGGCACAGACTCGGTGGGCCGAAGGGCCTATTTCAGTGCTGTATCTCTAAATAAATAAATATTCCAGCTTGAATAAACTGCTCACATCATGTTCCACTTACCCATTAGCCCTAGCTAACTGGCTCCCTATCTTCAACACATTCCCTTCTACATCTTCAAATTCCTCCATGGCTTGGTGGCACTTTACCGTTTCGATCTGCTCAAACCATACATTTCTTTTCCTACCCTTTTGGTCTACTGAGTTGCTGTGCTTTCCTCCCTCCTTTTGCCCCACCATTCCTGATGGAGGGTCCAGGCTGATGTTTCTCTCTGCCTTTAAAAATCATCTTAAACCTCAACTTTTCAACAGTGCTTTTGATCGCCTCTTAACTCTCACCATGGATTGGAACTGGTCTTTATTTTTTCCACTGTGAAGGATACTTTTCTAAATTACTTGGATATTTAGAGTCATTCATTTCTATGATATATAGATTTTATTTTCTAGTGTCTGCTCATACTTCTTGCTCCAAAATTGGGCAAACCATGAATCTTGACCAAAACCAGTTAATTTACAAATTCTCATCCCTCAAAAAATCGACTCTTGATACGGGTAAAGTCACCAGGCTCCAAAGGTAACTCACAGTTGATGGGATGCTGCTGCGTGCTGCCATTTATTTATGTACCTCCTAAAAGCTCAACAAGTACACTATGTAGGTACGTTGCTGTTACCTCGCTATATGATCCATTTGTTTTCAAAGTTGTCATTTATTAGATTAGCTGATAAATGACACTGTTACCACCTGGTGAGGAAGGGGTCCCAGGCTCCCCCCTCGCCCCTTCTCTGGTTTGGCCGTAAAAGGGTTTATCTTTTTAACAGTGATTTTAGCTTACTGCCTCAGTGAGCCCTTGCTCAATGTTCCTCGAATATAATTACAAATGAACCAATCAGACAGGTTTTCTTGAGTTTAAACAAGAAAGATGTAAGTTTATTAACCTTATCACTCTAAACCGGTTAAAAATTACTAAAATACGTGACGCATCCACACTCACATGCATCTGAGAGGTGCACACACACATAGATACAGAGGAGAACAAAGAATTGGGAGGTTGATGTAGAGTTGGTAATAAATGGAATACAGTTATGGTCCTTAATGTCCTTAATGTAATGTTCTTAATTGAAGTCCAAGTCTTAAAGTCCTCGCTGGGGCAACGTGCACTATTTCAGGCTGGCTTCTCTGGTACCAGAAGGCCGAAGAGAGGTTTTGTTTGTCTTTTTAGTGGCCGCCTGTAAAGGTCTGTAGTCTTGAGGCATAGGAGCTGCCACCATGGTTTCCCTGGGACTTTGCTGGAGAGAGATGTCTTCCTCGTGGAGTTCAAAATTACAGTCTCCTTTCTTTCTCTGAAACACAATTCAAAAACCTCAGAGTTGCCAGCAGGTATGTCATGTGACCATCTCTTTGAAACAGCAACCTCTAGAGGGGTCTTTGAACATCAGAGTCATCAGACATACTCGGTGGTGAGGGGGGTGGAGGGGGTAGGAGTGGTGGTTGGCTCTTTCAAAGTCAAAGGATGTTGATCACCACTGTTGCCAAGACCAATCTTGCTAATTGAGTCAGGGAGCACCCCCATCGTTCAAGCCAGACTGGGTAATTTCCTTCTGTCTTTCAACCAGCCCTTGTTTTAGAATGAAAGTGTGCAACCATTTTTTCAGCTGTTCAGTTCTACTTTTTCAAAAAGTCATAGTGTCCAGTAAAAAAAGGTTCTCAAGCAGTCTTTCACATGATGAAATTAATATGTTTCCATTTGGCAGGTGTGATTTCCGTCACAACACTTGTTCCGGGAGTCTGCCATTCACAATCATTTAAATCATGTGAGCCAGAAATTGTATGGTTGCCAAAATTGACGTGGTGCAAATAAATTGATGCAATAAAAAAGCAACATGTGGCATTTTTCTTTTAGTCATCGTGTTTTTCTTTTGGTTGTAGGATGCTATACAAATACTATTTCCAGATAAATTGGATGATCTTGAGATGAATACACAGAGTGCTGTTGACCTTATAGACTTCAGTCAAACAGATCTTCGCACCAGAGCAATTGCTGAAAAAACCAAGGAGATTGAAGAGGTTAGCATTTTCACTTTTATTTGAATGAAGTTAAACATGGATAAGAACAGTTAGCAAAGAAACCTTCAGGTGTGACATTACCAGAATTGAATGCAGTAAGGACAATGGTGAAGTTTACATCTCAAAGTCATGTTTGCAGTTAATGCTTTGCTATGTTGAGGATATATACTTCTCTTCCCGTCCCTCCAGTATTCTCTCCTCCAACTGAAGCTGTTGACATGCACTAGCCAAACTACCACATGTGCCTGCAGCTCTCACCCAAGTGACAATTTGTTTGAGCCTGGACAGTTATTGTGAGTAGGCTGATGAGCAGGGGAGGTACCCAACAGAACCAGGCCCTATCTTCAATACACGTGTCAGATGATATTTGGAATACCTTCGATTCCAGTCACCATACTGCAAAAAATGCATCAGAAAGAGGGTGCACAGAAGATCACAAGACTGATCCTGAATAAATGCAATGCTATGAGGGTAGATAAGAGAAACAGTGAATCTACAGTCTGAAAAGAATGCAGGTAAAAAGGACCTTATTAAGGCACATAAAATGGTATAGATAAGGTAAAACCAAGATATTATTTGAACATAGGCTAGGAAAATAGTAACAAAGGGCCTAAATTTAAGTTAGTGAAAATAAATTTAAATGCTAAATGCTTGGAACAATCTGCCACATGGCATAGTGGAGACAAAAACATTAGAAACATTCAAAATGCAGCTGTATGCTATATAATGCGAGGGTTAAGAATGAGAAGTATGAGCTTCATTGGGCAAACCGGCCTTTTCTTATCATTCAGTGCTCATGTTCCTGTTTTAACCTCTAAACCCAGATACTTCCAATCAGGAGTCACTAGATAAGAGTCAGCAATATGACATTTCACCTTCCTGAGCCCAGAGATATTGAGACTAACTCTCTTGTTCCCACTGATACCCTGTATGGTTGGCTTTGTGCAAAACAATAGATTTATGGATATTCTTACGAGAGTATCTTACCCCATTTATCCATCTAGTATTCTTTCTGAGGGAAAAGTGTTCCCAAGTTTCTGCCAATTATGCTACTTGCTAATCACCAGGATGCACATGAGAACGAATCTCTATTTGGTCTCCTAGCAGCAGCAGCATAGTTAAGACTTAGAGTTTAGCGGAGGAGCAATTGAATCTGTGACCAGTGATTAGGCCATCACTAATTTCAATTATTTATTTAAACACCTGAAAAGATTACTAAGGGAATACAATTCATATCCCACTTCTACCATGGACCGTAACATAACTGCAGAGTGACAAGATCGAGTTTTAGGTCAGCCTATTTAAGAGAAATAATTATACTTCAAATTTTCTTCATGTTTCCCATGCCAACAACTAAAAGTATTTTATTCCAAGGAAGACTCAAACAGGTTTCACATTGTTAAATCTTAATAGTCTTATAACTAAAATCTGCAGAGAAATTTAAAATAGTTTTTAAACTGCTGATTTTCTCGTGATTGCCACATAATTTGCATTTTCTTTGTATGGTTCCATTTATTGCAAGCCAACCACCAAATACTTGAGGAATGTGGTGATGATCCCTTTAGAAATGTAGCTATATTAAGCTTTCCATGTACTTATAGTTCAGTTAATTTAAAGAATTATTGTTGTATGGGCCAATTGGAATTAGGGAGGAGCATTCCCTTAAAACACTGTATTTACAACTGACATTCATTTGCAACAGTGGTTTAAAATTAAAATTAGCATACAGACACAAAACCTGACTAAATGTCAGATTGAAATATACATGGAAAAATGTTGAAGGAAAGCAGTCTGGAATTGTAGTTTTAAAAAAATACCAGTGTGAAAACAAAGATTTTATGGTTTCTGAAAATAGAGCCTTTGGTCCAAATAATTGAGGAAACTCTTCCAAAAGATCCAAACAATATAGTTAACCAGACTTTGGCCTCCAACACTTTCAGGAGCACTTAATTTTATGCCTAGAAAAAGATTTATGGTAATATTGGTCATGTTTCTTTGTAGCTGTTGTTAAACTAATTATTTTGGAGTTGTTACATGCTCCAAATATAATATTTTGTCGTGTCAGTGGTTTGTGTGTTTCAGTCTTACATCTTTGATTGCAGTTCTGTGGGACAAAACAGTTCCGCAAAGAACACTAGCTCATGGTGTACCAAGAACCTAATGTAAAATTGAGTATTTCTCTCATAAACTGTCATCAAGTAGAATTCAGTAACATTTTTCTTAAGTTATAAAAAGTTAACAAAGGTGTGAAAGCTTTGAACTCTAGCACTGATCCTTTCAGTCTATCAACAATGATGGCAAATATAGTGACGTAAATATTAGAAATGTAAAATATTGTAAAAGATATTTTGGAAGTTTTTTGTTAGCATAGATTTACTTTGTTTACTATAACAAACATTTAGTAGCCTTGTAAAAACAGAAATTGCAATTGACCTGTAAATGAGAACATAGTTGAGTAGGTTTTTACAGCACTGATGAGAAAAATTACTTCAACTCACTGTATTGTGCAGCCTACAATTTATTTTACTATTAATAGATCTCCTGTGGCTTTTTCCATGGTTCACCTCTGGGTTTTTATGTTTAGATTTTAAGGCCAATGCCCTGAATTGTCAAATTTAGATAATTGTAATGGCTTCTAAACTGCTGAGATCAATCAGAGCAAATTAATAATTGCTTGTGAATATCATGGTCCAGGTAAATGACTTTTTTTTAAAATTGCGATTAATCATTTTAGTCTGGATTTTGACAAATGCTTGATGCAAGACTTTTTTTTATGTATAAGAGCAACTCTTGCATTAAACAGTGTACAATGTATTGCATTTGGCTATTAAATTGCAAGTGTGTGTCCCTTTAAGGCAAGGTATAATTGTTGGGAATTCTTGAAGGTTCTATTCAGACTGCAGTTCAGAGCTTGGCTTTGGTTGGGAAGGTTAATGAAGATGCTGTATATTTCAGCCTCTTATGTTAAGTGCGATACAGAAATTTACATCAGTGTTGATGCCTGGCGTGTTGATACACTGTTTTTAATATATTCCTTGCAAATCTTCTGTGGCACAACGTTGGAGGTGCTGTGTTTTATAAGGAAAGGATAGTATTGCATTATACTCCGTAAAACACGAGATTGTTGTTCTAGCTGTAGTCGCAAAGGTTCATGGACATATCTCTCCATTAGAGAGAGACAATTGTTAATGTATAGCTTGATGGGCACCACTCCGCAGGTATGGGGCAAGACAAGGAGGATGGCCTCCATGAACTAGACAGCCGGTACGGGGATTAAACCTGTGCTGTTGGCGTCTTTCAGCATCACACTTTAGCCGTCTAGCTAACTAACCCCCCCCCCAAAACACAAGATTATTCTTTTTGTGCCCCTTTAAGGTTACAAAGTCTGTTGATTAATACAATTGGATGAATTCGTGCAAAAATCACGTAAGAAGCTGCAGATCCTGACTCTGATATTTTCGTGGAGAGTACCTTTGTTTCACTAACTTCAAATTGAAACGTTACATTTAAATTTTGAATACGATACTTGAGAGTGTGACTGACGTCAAATACATGTTAGACTTCCAGTTTTATAATCAAACCTCCCTTGGTGCTGCTTGTGTTTTGGGGGGGTTGGTTAGCTAGACGGTTAAAGTGTGATACTGAAAGACGCCAACAGCGCGGGTTCAATCCCCGTACCGGCTGTCTAGTTCATGGAGGCCATCCTCCTTGCCTTGCCCCATACTTGCGGAGTGGTACCCATCAAGCTATACATTACCAAGGCAGAAGATCCACTGCTTTATAAGGTAGAAATATTATAATCGTGTAACGTATTGGTGTGTGTCCCTTTTTAAGGTTAGCCAACCTAATAGTCAAGTAAGCAAAAATCTGGAGCATCCAGGTTGTTGAATACGATAAAGTAAGGTGAGAAGAGTGACTGGGAAAGTAAGAGGAATATGCCTCTTAGCCATGTGATTGTTTAATTTTTAAGGGTAAATTGCAGAGATAAACAACGCCTTGTCGATACATTGTTTTCATTTTCAAAATCCAAAGGAAACGTTATATTTACCCTCAAGTCCCATTAATGGGCTTCCTGCCTTGGGCTGTACTTTTTCATCACTGTGCATGGTGAGGTTGGGATTTACAAACAAAGGGGGTAATTTTATGCTGTCCGCTGTGGTGGATTTGGTGGCATGCAGGATGATATAATTAGGTGGGATGTGTTTTTTTGGATTCCCAACAGCGGGATATTTTAGAGGAATTAAGTCGGCAGCGGGTTTGCAGCATTCCATGGTTCCCCCAGCGCGGTGGCGGATTTCAGCTTTGCGTTCATTTAAATAACATTTATTCCCCTACGCATAGTTATTGTTCAGTCCTACCTGTCAGATTAAGTGAACAGCGAGTGATAGTCCCATGCCATCCGGTTGATGCCATGTTGAAACATGGCATGTAACAGTCGGATTTGTGCAGTTGAGCCTCAGGACTGTGCTCTTCTCTCTTTCAGTCATCTGCTAAACTAACGCCAGCATTGGAATGGATGCTTACCTCCACTCCAGCATTGGAATGGAGGTTTGCCTCCAGGTTCAACACCAGCAAGGGTGAATCAGCTCGGGATGGTGGCGACTGCATGGGCAGTGGCGACATGGAGGAGCAGGGCAGGGTAGTCAGGGAGGGAAGGGTGGGGTTGATTGAGTGCATGGAGGAGTGGAGCATGGTGAAGATGCATTTTGTCGGCTGTGGGGGTGATGGGTGGATTAGATCAGTGCAATGTGAAGATATTTGGCAAGGGCCTAAAAGGAGGGATGAGTGCTGTCAACGTTGGGGAGCTGTGGGGCAAATTGAGGGTACTGGCTAGCAGAAGGAACAGTCACAGTCAATGGGGGCAAATGGATTCCGTCGAGGGGAAGGTCAAGATTTATGGGTGGGTATTCAACAGCTTCATAGGGAGGGGAACAGGACTCGGCAACAATGGTCCATTTGATGTGAGGAGGTTCAACGATAAGAGTCTGCATGTTGATAGTAGAGGGAGTTGGAATGGGGGAGGGTGGCATGAATGCATTGATGATTACATTGTGCATGGTAATGGGGAGAGGCTCAATGGTAATGGAGGGAAGGGTAACGGTAACATTGGGTGGGTCAAGGGTAATGTGTTCAAGCTGGAAGGTTGCAGCAGGAGGTTGGAAGTTGGGGAGACTTGCCCTGAATTCCATGCGTACCATTTTCTCCAACAATAATGGAAACCACGTGGACACTCGAGGATTGCAAGGAGAGTGGGAGGAGGCAAACGACAGTGGCTGTGTTTTCTACGTGGCTGCAGTTTGAAGGCAGATATAAGGGAGCTGTTCATTGCCTCGATGTTTCAGCTCACTAGCAACAGAGGGCTGCATCGCCAGGTTCTGCATATTTATTGTTCATAAAAGCCTCAGCGACATGGGTCTCATATACCCAATTTGTCTAGTACCACAGGAAGAAGAACAAAGCAAGAGACTAAGGAAGGCTCTTTTCCCTCAACTTGTGATGCCTGAACGCCAGCAACGCCAGTGAGGATGCTGTGAAGGATAACATTGAGGAACGTCCTTATCGAAGATGGGCACTGACATGTCATCGCATTCTCAGGACAAGGACAAATTACCTTCAAATGTGAGCGAAGCAATGCCCGAGACGCCTAAGGATGTCATGTGAAATGGTCACAGAAATTTGTAGGATCCTGCAGCATGACCTGCAGCCGTTCGGCTTCGGTGGGAATCCCATGCCAGTTGCCTCAAGGTGACTGTTGCACTCAATCTTTTTCTGCAGTGGATCCTTCCAGGGGTCCACAGGCGACATATATGGCATCTCGTAGTCTGCGACCCACAGGTGCATCAAAGAGGTGACCGATGCCCTTTTGTGACGTGACAATGATTTCATCTACTTACGTGTAGATGAGGACAGCCAAGCAGCAATGTCTGCGGCCTTCGGTGCCATGGCCGGCTTCCCTAGAGTGCAAGGGGTGAGCGACTGTAGTCATGTGGCCATTAGAGCTCCCTAGGACCAGCCTGCTTTCTTTGTCAACCGCAAAGGCTTCCACTCTTTAAATGTGCAGCTAGTTTGCGACCACAGGAGAAGAATCATGCATATTTCTCAGGGAGCTGTCATGACTCCTATATTTTGAGGAACTCCCAGCTGCCAGCAGTTTTCGAGGAACCAGCCGAAGTGGACAGATGGATCTTGGGTGACTAGGTTTACCCACTTTGTGCATGGTTAATGACACCAGTACTTTATCGACAAAGCACTGCTGAAGAGAGGTACAATGCTGCTCACACATCCACCAGAGCTATCATTGGACACACCATTGGCATGCTGAAAATGTGATTCCGTTGCCTTGACCAGTTTGGAAGGGCTCTTCAGTACACACCACAGAGGCTGTCATGAATATTTGTTGCCTGCTGTGTCTTGCACAACCTTATAATTAGACGTGGCAGCATTCTGCAGGCGGAGGAACAGGAGGAATCCCAGTCCTCCTCAGAAGACTATGAAGAGGGTGAGGAAGAGGACAACAGTGACAACGATGCCATCATTGATATGAGGGCCATGGAGACACATGCAAGGGAAATCAGGGAGAACCTCATTTGTGCATGTTTTAGCCAACAATAAGCCACATCATCAAGGAACGTTGGGACGAGAAACATAACCGTTCCCCACAGAAATTCCCTTTTGTATGAGGTCTTATTCATCTCTGCAGTCTTAACAAAGCATTGCTGCACTTTCATGTGATTGGCATTTGAAATCATCTGTGGGCTATGAATGTGGCTACACACCACTGCAAGCAGCATTAAGTTATGGCCATAGAAAACAAAAGTAAGCCATGACAGCATTGGAAAAAGTTATTAATCATCAATAAGAAAATAGCCATCATTGAAGAATGAAGGCTCAAATTCCAATGAGATATGGACATTGGACATTTCCTGAGATGCTTTGCAAGCATCATTGCGTTCCTGCCATAGGCCGCCAAAATACTTCTTCAAGGTAAATACTTCTTCACTCTGCTTCTCTTTCCACAGATGCTGCCAGACCTGCTGAGTGGTTCCAGCATTTCTTGTTTTTATTCCGCCAAAATACTTCTTTGTGTTCAACTGTAACCAAGCAAAACATTACTGAGAGTGGACCAAATTTTGCATGAAATAAAAATGTGTTAAATCTTTGCAATCGTGACAATTCGTACAGCACCTGTGCCATCATCATGATCAAAACTCTTTCAATTTCCTTTTTCTCCAACTATGTCTTGATGCTACCCCGTAATTAGCAGCTGAAATGGAGGTATTCTGCTCAGTGCGCCACCCCATTGCTGTGGATGACTGTGGCGGCATCCTCTGGAGGAACGGGGCCTTGATGGCGCCATCCTACTGAGAGTCTACAGCAATGGTGCTTGAGTATCCTCCATGTGCTCGCTTGCTGGAGGTAAGTGGGCAAATGTCGGGGGGATGGTGGGGGAGGACGAGATGCCGCTTACCCTGGGGGTATCCTGAGAGGAAGGCCCCGGGGCAGCTGGCACGTGCTCCTCCTCCATCGGTGTGCACGATTGCACCTGTCTGTCTCCCTGAGGTGAAGGAGCACCTGGAGGGAGGTCCAGGTTCCTCGTCCCCTCTCGCTTAGACTCTGCTGCATAGAGTCCACAGCAACAGCGATGGAATGCAGGTCAGATTGGATATGGCTCGAATGCTCAACCAGACTCGCCACAGAGCTCAACAGACTCTCAACTGAGGAAGCCATGTGCTCAGATGCCTGGGACATGGCAGATGTCATAGCTTTGCATGGACTCCTCCATGGCACGAACGAAGCCACGCATGACCTCGGGCATCTCTGAAATATTTCCCACACAGCTTTGCTGCACATCCAGCAGACTTCTCATAGCAACAAACAGAGGATCATCATGAGCATGCGATTGAGCAGGTGCCTGGACCCCAGCATTCCGCCAGTTGTCTAAGGACCCAGCTGGCACATACTCCCTCAGCTGCTGGGACATGTCTGTGTCCACCAGTTTGTGAACCAGTCTCTAATACTAAACCCTCCAGCGGACCATATGGATGTATCTGCGCTGGTGTAGGGGGAAGAAGAGGCAGGTGACAGTGCACCTCTGGGGCATTGGCTTCTTCTTCCCCCGCCCCCCCAGATGAGGATTCTTGAGCCACGCGCTGTTCTGCGACTTGAGTGCAGGCACCTGCAGTGGAGACACACGAGTTCACACAATTTCCTTCAGTTTCCACATATGGTTGCAAGAGCAGAAATGACACTTCATCCTCCTGCCTCACCATCTCTACTCGCCCTGCCTCCCTCCTCTGTCGCCATCTCGCACGCCTTCTCCTTAGCCGTGGTCAGCAGCCTGATGTCAGCGACCCTCTCATCTTAGCATGTTCACGCTGGTGGTGGCTTCGTTTATCCTGTGCAGATTTAATGACATGGCAAATGATGCATCACAATCATTGCATACATGCATCAACATCACTCATTCTGCATTGGCTTTTGCACGACACATCCAAGCACATAAACAATGCTGACCTTCATCATTTAGTGAATGACACCAAGGCTGCTCATGCATTCCACTGCATTCCTTGCATTCCCTCTGCCTGAAAGGCACAGAGCCATGGAAGAAAACAATGGTGCAGCTTTGCCAGAACCACTTATCCTCGCTGATCTGAGAAAGTCATTGATTCACTTGCGGCACTGCCCCCGTGTTCTACGAGGGACCCCACGGTTTGATACCTCCTCTGCTGCCTCCATCCAGGCAGCCTTGAAGCGCGAGGGTCTTCTGACTCCATCTGCAGGGAAACGGACCTCCCGCCTTTCTCTGACAACCTGGAGGAGAACATGGAGGGAGGCATCACCAAACTGTGGGGCAGAAGGCTGCCTGCTGGCTGCCATGAGATTCACTGTAGCTGTAGGGAAAATAAATTATGACTTTGGTGACTTTCACAAAATAAAGGAGGCAAAAATATTTTGATTTCGTAAATGCTTCAATTTAAGTTATGCTGAAGATACTTACATGGAAGGAAAGCTGCTGATCCTTGAGGTTGCAAGCACAGAATGTTTTATATCTGTGGTGATCATGGTGCTTGGGGCAGTGATGGTGGCTCTCACCAATGAAAGGCCTAAACTGCTGCATGATCCCACATGTTCCCCATGGCTAATTTAAATACAAATTCACATGGGAAATGGGATTTGTGGTAGGAGCAGAAGTTACAACAACTTCCTGTCCCGCCGTCAGGAACGCTAAGGCACTCATAAGATTCCACCCATGGAGTCCTGACGCACACTATTTTCAGTCTTGCTGTCATTCAGAAAAATTCTGGAAGTTGCAAGCACAAATGCTGTTGAGTGTCCAGTTGTCAGAGTAATAGTTCTCAACATCCCATATACTCAAGCTATGGACTTCAGCACAAGACTCTGGAAAATATTGTTAAAGACACTAAGCGAACAAAGTGCTGCTGTATAATTAAGTCTAATAATTCTTTGAAATATTGTAATTTTTTATGTTACAAAGCTTTTTTACAATATTGCGTTTCTTAATTAGTGAGAGTTCAAAATTGCATCTATCAGGGGTCAGTGGTGGGGCCCCCTTCTTTTCTTGATATGATTAATGACCTAGGCTTGGGTGTACAGGGCACAATTTCAAAATTTGCAGATGACACAAAACTTGGAAGTTTTGTGAACTGTGAGGAGGATAGTGATAAACTTCAAGAGGACAGAGGCTGGTGGAATGGGTAGACAGATGAAATCTAATGCATAAATGTGTGCAGTGATTCATTTTGATAGGAAGAACGGGAGAGGCAATATAAGTAAAAGGAGATACAGGAGCAGAGGAACCTGGGGGCATATGGACACAAATCATTGAAGGTTGCAGGGCAGGATCTGAAAGTGGTTAATAAAGCAGATGGGATCCTGGGCTTTATAAATAGGGGCATAGAGTACAAGAATAAGGAAAATACAATAAGTCTGTTTAAAGCATTGGTTCGACCTCAACTGGCGTATTGTGTCCAGTTCTGGGTACCACACTTTCGGAAGGATGTTATGACATTCGAGAAGGTGCAGAAAAGGTTCACAAGAATGGTTCCAGGGATGAAGGACTTCAGTTATGTGGATAGGTTGGAGAAGCTGGGTCTGTTCTCCTTGGAAAAGTGATTTGGAGGAGATTTGATAGGTGCTCAAAATCATGAGGAGTCTGGACAGAGTAAGTAGGGAGAAACTGTTCCCATTAGCCAAAGGATCCAGAACCAGAGGACACCAATTTAAGGTGATTGGCAAAAGAACCAACAGCGACCTGAGGAAAAACCTTTTTCTGCAGTGAGTGGTTAGTATCTGGAATGCCCTGCCTGAGAATGTGGTGGAGACAGAATCAATCGAGGCCTTCAAAAGAGAACTAGATAATTATCTGAAGAGAAAAAAATTTGCAGGGTTACGGGGAAAAGGCAGGGGAATGGGACTAAGTGAGTTGCTCTTGTCAAGTGGCCTCCTTCTGTGTTGTAACCATTCTATGAGTATATGAATCATTAAAAAATGGCTTTGTATTGGTAGTTTTTGCTAATTGCTCATTTTTGGTTGTTTTCAAGAATCCTCTGTTTTCCATTGAAAATTTATGTATCCACTTTGTCTACTTCCAATTGGTACTTTAGCTGTTCAGTTGTGGATTTATTTCTGTTTTATGAAAATGTAACTTCTGCAGTCAGGTGTAATTGTGACGCTAAATTTGATTCTAGAAGTCTGACGCTGGAATTGTGATGAAAGTATATGTGCAAAGCACAATGACATCTCTAATATGGATAGACAGATCTCCTGGGCTATTCAGGAATGAAGTAGTATTTTTGCTAATTTAGTTGCTAATCCAGCCTGTGCTTTTAAGGTCACTGCTGTAGCCAGGGAAATTCCCACAAATCTATCTCATTAGCAAATGCTGAAGTCAGAGAGCTGTTATAATTGCTTTTAAGTTTCCGGCTGCAGATGAATGAATGGCTTTATTTTTAAAACATTATTTTGCACCAATAATAATGTGTTACATCTGGATACGTGCTAGACGCAGTGTTTCATAATTACAATTGATTGCCTGTGGCATTGCTTGTGAATATAAATGAAGGGGTTAGTTGTGAGGGTGATGTTTGTTTCATGACAGTATGCCCATTTGAGGTTATAGTGTATCCTGATATGTTGCTAACTTTTGAAGTGGGGTTTTCTTGTTTGTTGTTGAAAGGTTTTAATGTCCAATTATGGAACGACCTCAATGAAATTATTGTTGAGTAGGACATTGGTTGACAACACCAGAGACAGAATCAAAGTATTGAACTTTGAATATAATGTACTGGGTGTGGTGTAGGAGGAAGCTGTTGAACAGGATAGGTTTTAGAGGGATTTAGCAATTGGATTATTGTCTCTTGATTTGATGTTTAGGTTGAAGGAAGTGATTGAAGTACTTTTGCAGGTGGGTTGCAGGAGTATTTTGAGGGAATGGGATGGTGCTGAGCACAGAAAGCCTGGTTAGAATGTGCAAGGAAAGACTGAGCTATGGTATCACTTTGACAAAGAAAGAAGGAGCCTCTTGAGGAAACACAAATTTTAAGGAGAGGCTAAGACTCTTGTCGAGGGATGAGGGAGCGAGCAAAGGTGGTCCTTGCAGTATGAAAGAAAGAAAGACTTGCATTTATAGTGTGCTTTTCACAACCAAATGTCTCAATACGCTTTACAGCCATTGCAGTACTTAGTACAGTCACTGTTGTAATGCAGGAAATCAATGGAAGGACAGAATTAGCTGTGAGGATCTGGTTGGAGCAGAGGTATGGAGAAAAGTGGAACCTGTGAAGGATCAGGGTACAGGTTTGGATGAAATGAGCTTAGGGGAAGTCAGAGGTTTTGGAAACTTGGAGGACTAAGGGAAATTTTATTCGATTTAAAACAGGGTGTCTGAAGGAATGTAATGTGGAGAGAGTTGTTTGGCGAAATTTTCTTCAAAATAAGGGTAGAGAACCATAGAAAAGTTACGGCACAGAAGGAGGCCATTTTGCCCATTGTGTCTGCGCCAACTGAAAAAGCTAGCTGCCCAATCTAATCCCACCTTTCAGCACTTGGTCCGTAGCCTTGCAGGCTACAGCACTTCAGATGCATGTCTAGGTACCTTTTAAATGAGTTGAGGGTTTCTGCCTCCACCACTGATCCGGGCAGTGAATTCCAGACACCACCACCCCGCCCCCCCCCCCCCCCCCCCAACCCTCTGGGTGAAAAGGTTTTTCCTCAAGTCCCCTCGAATCCTTCTACCATTCACCTCAAACCTGTGCCCCCAGGTAATTGAACTCTCCACTAGGGGAAACGGGTCCTTCCTATCTACTCTATCTAGGCCCCTCAATTTTGTTCACCTCAATTAAGTCACCCCTCAGCCTCCTCTGTTCTAAGGAAAACAACCCGAGCCTATCCAATCTTTCCCCATAGCTGCAACTTTCAAACCTTGGCAACATGCTTGTAAATCAGGACTTGATGAAAGGTCACTTACCTGAAACGTTAACTCTGCTTCTCTCTCCACAGATGCTGCCAGACCTGCTGAGTATTTCCAGCACTTTGTTTTTATATGATATATGAGGCAAAGACCTGGCAAATGGAGTATAATGTGGAAAGTGTGAAATTGTCCATTTTGGTAGGAAGAATAAAAAAGCATATTATCTAATTAATGAGAGGATGCAGAGGGATCTGGATATCCGAGTGCATGAATCGCAAAAGATTAGTATGTAGGTATAGCACAAAATTAGGAAAACTAATAGAATGTTATCATTTATCGCGAGGGGAATTGTATACAAAAGTAGGGAGGTTATGCTTCAGCTATACTGGGCATTGGTAAGACCACATCTGGAGTATTGAGTACTGGTCTCCTTATTTAATGAAGGATGTAAATGTGTTGGAGGCAGTACAAAGAAGGTTTACTAGACTAATACCTGGAATGGGTGGGCTGTCTTACAAGGAAATATTGGACAGGCTAGGCTTGTATTTGCAGGAATTTAGAAGAGTAGGAGGCGACTTGATTGAAACATATAAGATCCTGAAGGGCCTTAATAGGGTGGTTGTGGGAAAGTTGTTTCCCATTGTGGGAGAATCTGGAACTTGGGGTCACTGTTTAAAAATAAAGGGTCGCCGGTATAAGACAGATGAGGAGAAATTTTTTCTGTCAGAGGGTCATGAGTCTCTTCCTCAAAAGGCAGAGTCTTTGAAAATTTTTAAGGCAGAGGTAGATAGATTCTTGATAAGTAAGAGGGTGGAAGGTTATCGGGGGTAGGCGTGAATGTGGAGTAATCAGTTCAGCCATCAACTTATTGAATGGCGGAGCAGGCTCGAGGGGCCAAGTGGCCTACTCCTGCTCCTAATTTGTATGTTCGGAATTTTAAATACAGACATTGCTTAACCAGGAGCTAGTGTGAGTTCGTGAGCAAGGGGTGATGGGTGAATGGGATTTGGCGCAAGTTCAGACATGACAGCTGAGTTTTGGATGACCTCAAGTTTACGAGGGGAGAATGTGGGAGGCAGCCAGGAGTGCTTTAGAATGGTCAAGTCTGGAGGTGACAAATGCATGGATGAGGGCTTCAGCAGCAGAAGAGCTGGTGGGGCAGAGTCGGGTGATAGAGTTGGAAACATATCTTAGTGATATGTGGTTGAAAGCCTGCTCTGCCATTCAGGAAGATCATGGTTGATCTGATTGAGGTCTTAGCTCCGCGTTCCTGTCCACCCCACCACCCCCCCCCCCCCATAACCCTGGACTCCCTTGTAGATCTAAAATATGTCTAACTTAGCCTTAATTATATTCAGTGTCCTAGCCTCCATTGCTCTCTAGGGAAATGAATTCCAAAGATTACCAACCCTCAGAGAAGAAACTCCACCACATCTCCATCTTATTTTGAAACTGTGCCCTAGTTCTAGAATCGCCATGAGGGGAAACATCCTCTCAGCATCTACCAGATCAAGCCCCTCAGAATCTTAGACGTTTGAATAAGATCGCCTCTCATTCTTCTAAACTCCAATGAGTATGGACCCAACCTGCTCAATCTTTCCTCATAAGTCATCCTTCATCCCAGGAATCAGCCTGGTGAACCTTCTCTGAACTACTTCCAATGCAAGTATATCCCTCCTTAAGTAAGGAGACCAAATCTGTACACCGTAATCTAGGTATAGTCACACCAATGCCCTGTACAGTTGTAGCAAGATTTCCCTACTTTTCCAGACTCCATCTCCCTTGCAATAAATGCCAGCATTCCAAATGCCTTCCTACTTACTTGCTCTACCTGCATTCTAACTTTTTGTGATTCATGTACAAGGACACCCAGATGTCTCTGTACTGCAGCATGCGACAGTCTCTTTCCATGTAAGTAATGTTCGCTTTTCTATTCTTCCTGCCAAAATGGACAAGCTCACATTTTCTCACATTATACTCCATCTGCCAAATCTTTGCCCACTTGCCTAATCTATTTATATCTCTTTGTAGATACTTTGTGTCCTCACAACTTGCTTTTCTACCTATCTTTGTGTTGTTACAACCAGGTGAGAAATGTGTCTAGGGGTCTCTTTCAGCTTTCACCTGGTCTCATTGTAACAGGGTTTTATGTCTTTAAACATACCATGTTTTGGCTCCCCCTTGGTGAATCCTTGTTTACCATTTTCCAATTATAAGGCAAAGAAATGAGCATAAACAGGCTTTCTCAGGTTTAAAGAAGAAAAGTGAAATTTATTAAACCTTAAACTCTAATTCGGTTAATGCCTATGGATACACGTCGCGCCCCACGCTAGCATACATACGCGATACACACGTGCAGGTAGAGATAGAAAAGAGCAGAAGAAAAAATACAGTAGAGAGGTTTGATACAATATCAGAAGAGTGCTTCGAGCTCACTAGTCCTTTTGTAGGTAATTCTTGCTTTTCGTTGGGGCCCAGTGTTCTTCTTAAACTTGTTCACTGTAGGAAACTTCACTCTTGGAGTTGCTGTGTCTTCAATGGATTCCAATTTTGGTGAGAAAGAGATGAGCAGACAGGAGAGAGATCTTTTCCAGTCCAGGAGCAAACAGTTTTCTCAGTTCAAATTGTCTGTGGCAAGTTCAAATTCAAACAGCCAGTTAGTCGTGTGAATAAACTGGTCTGACCACGTCTGTTTGTGTATTCGGCCATCTTAGCAGTTAACCTGGAATGCTAGCCTCTCCACCTTCAATGTCTGGTAATCAAAAGTCCATTGTGGATTAAAGTGGAACAGGGAGTGGCCCCTTTGTCCTTTCCACGTACTGTCTGTTACTATGCAAAAAAGGTCTTTCCAGCGAGGGGCCTGGCAATTCCTTGTGATAGGCCCTCTTTTCTTCCCAGCAACAATTTTAAATTTTAATGTCGATGTGGCGAAATATCTGTGCCCCATCCTTGGCAGCATGACAGTATCGTCAGCAAATTTGGCTACAATACACTATACGTTCCCTTTATCCATGTCATTAATCTAGATTGTATATAGTTGAGGCACTGATCCCTGTGGCACTCCACTAGTTACAGTTTGCCAATCTGAAAATGCCCCATTTATTCCGACTCTCTGTTTCCTGTTATTTAGCCAATCCTATATCCATGCTAATATATTACCCCCAACACCATGAGCTCTTATCCTGGGTAGTAACCTTGGATGTGACACCTTATCGAATCCTTTTTGGAAATCCAAATACATTACATCTACTGATTCCCCTTTATCCACCCTGCTAGTTACATCCTCAAAGAACTCTAATAAATTTACCAAACACGATTTCCCTTTCATAAAACCATGTTGACTCTGCCTGATTGCATTATGATTTTCTAAATGTCCTACTACTACTTCCTTAATAATGGATTCTAGGATTTTCCCGGTGAAAGATGTTAGGCTAATTGGCCTATAGTTTCCTGCTTTCTGTTTCCACCCCCCCGACCCTTTTCTTGACTAGAGGTGCCACTGGCACCTTTCCAGAATCTAGGGAA
Organism: Heterodontus francisci; assembly: GCF_036365525.1. Classification (NCBI taxonomy): domain Eukaryota; kingdom Metazoa; phylum Chordata; class Chondrichthyes; order Heterodontiformes; family Heterodontidae; genus Heterodontus; species Heterodontus francisci. The sequence continues at coordinate 71,725,720 of NC_090388.1, read as the reverse complement.
TTTGGGAAGATTACAACCAATGCGTCCACTATTTCTACAGCTACTTCTTTAAAGACCCTAGGATGCAGGCCAGCATGTCCAGGGGACTTGTCAGCCTTTAGTCCCATATATACTGACGTCGTGTTTACGGATGGTGTTGCAAGGGGGCAGCATGTAGATGAGGTATAGATGAGGAAGAAGAGAGGTGTTAGTATTTTTAATAGTCTCTCAAATTTGGGTTGTGGTGCTAATTGTGGTTAATTTTCTTAAATTGTCCAGCAGTGTCGCTGTGCTGGGCTTCACTCTATTAAACTAGCCAACATTATGTGCAAGTCTACAGCAAGGAGAGTTTGACCAGGTGGCTAGGGAAATACTAGGCTGCAAGTGAGGTAAGTAGCATCAGAAGTGGAGATGGAGCCGCAAGAATGGGAAAATTACAGGCTGGAAAATTAAATGTTCATAGGCTACAAGGAGAAGTGGAGAGAATAGAAGCAGGGCCTAGGAGACTGAGCAACATATATGATCAAGTTGTTACAGAGAAATTGAACGAAAACAAAGTAAAACCAACTGCATGATCCATTACAAAGGATAAAAATATATGCTTTAATGATTTGACTTCAATATCTGGGTGGTTTATGGATGCTCTAGCAACTAGAGTTTTTAAACGATCTGCACTTTGCTCTTAATAGCGCAGCCCACTTTTGCTTGAATTCAACTTTGTTGAAACAGTGAAGACAGGAGGAAGACCTGGAGGTCGATCGCAAGAAGAGGAAGTAGAACATTGGAGAGATCAGGGAGGGGTCATTAAGTTGGGCAGGGAAGTGATCTAAAATTGAGGGCCAAGAAAAAAGCGGCAGGAAATGGAAGAGCAACATTCAGGGCATTGATCCCAGGTGAAGAGCAGCAGACACAATGGCTAAAATATGAAGTAAATAGAATTGTTTAGTGTGTATATACCACCAAAGCTACTAAGTATCATCACCTCATTCCATGACAATATGAAAGGCACAATTCAGCATAGCGGCACCTCATCAGACCCCTTTCCTATCCTGAGTGGCGTGAAACAGGGCTGTGTTCTCGCACCCACACTGTTTGGGATTTTCTTCTCCCTGCTGCTCTCACATGCGTTCAAGTCTTCAGGAGAAGGAATTTTCCTCCACACAAGATCAGGGGGCAGGTTGTTCAACCTTGCCCGTCTAAGAGCGAAGACCAAAGTACGGAAAGTCCTCATCAGGGAACTCCTCTTTGCTGACGATGCTGCTTTAACATCTCACACTGAAGAGTGTCTGCAGAGTCTCTTCGACAGGTTTGCAGCTGCCTGCAACGCATTTGGCCTAACCATCAGCCTCAAGAAAACGAACATCATGGGACAGGACGTCAGAAATGTTCCATCCATCAATATCGGCGACCACGCTCTGGAAGTGGTTCAAGAGTTCACCTACCTAGGCTCAACTATCACCAGTAACCTGTCTCTAGATGCAGAAATCAACAAGCGCATGGGAAAGGCTTCCACTGCTATGTCCAGACTGGCCAAGAGAGTGTGAGAAAATGGAACACAAAAGTCCGAGTGTATCAAGCCTGTGTCCTCAGTACCTTGCTTTATGGCAGCGAGGCCTGGACAACGTATGTCAGCCAAGAGCGACGTCTCAATTCATTCCATCTTCGCTGCCTCCGGAGAATACTTGGCATCGGGTGGCAGGACCGTATCTGCAACACAGAAGTCCTCGAGGCGGCCAACATCCCCAGCTTATACACACTACTGAGTCAGCGGCGCTTGAGATGGCTTGGCCATGTGAGCCGCATGGAAAATGGCAGGATCCCCAAAGACACATTGTACAGCGAGCTCGCCACTGGTATCAGACCCACCGGCTGTCCATGTCTCCGCTTTAAAGACGTCTGAAAACGCGACATGAAGTCCTGTGACATTGATCACAAGTCGTGGGAGTCAGTTGCGAGCAATCGCCAGAGCTGGCGGGCAGCCATAAAGGCGGGGCTAAAGGCGAGTCGAAGAGACTTAGCAGTTAGCAGGAAAAAAGACAGAAGCGCAAGGGGAGAGCCAACTGTGTAACAGCCTCGACAAACAAATTTTTCTGCAGCACCTGTGGAAGAGCCTGTCGCTCTAGAATTAGCCTTTATAGCCACTCCAGGCGCTGCTCCACACACCACTGACCACCTCCAGGCACTTACCCATTGTCTCTCGAGACAAGGAGGCTGAAGAAGTAGATATTAAAGTGAAATGAGGAATAAAATAAGAGCTGGACCTTGCAGTCAGCAATGGAGCAATGGCTCTTGCACTGACCTCAAAAACCTGCCCACAAGGATCTAGTAGTGTAACATCAAAACATAGAGAGCAGGAGTAGGCCATTTGGCCCTTTGAGCCTGCTCCACCATTCATTATGATCATGGATGATCATCCAACTGAGTAACCTGTTCCCACTTTCCCCGCATATCCTTTGATCCCTTTCGCCCCAAGAGCTATATCTAACTCCTTCTTGAAAACATACAATGTTTTGGCCTCAACTGCTTTCTGTGGTAGCAAATTCCACAGGCTCACTACTCTCTGGGTGAAGAAATTTCTCCTCATCTCAGTCCTGAAAGGTTTACCCCGTATCCTTAGACTGTGACCCCTGGTCTAGACTCCCCCACCATCGGGAACATCCTTCCTACGTCTACCCTGTCAAGTCCGGTTAGAATTTTATAGGTTTCTATGAGATCCCCCCTCACTCTTCTGAACTCCAGCGAATATAATCCTAACCGACTCAATCTCTCCTCATACGTCAGTCCCGCCATCCCTGGAATCAGTCTGGTAAACTTTTTCTGCACTCCCTTTATAGCAAGAACATCCTCAGATAAGGACACCAAAACTGCACACAATATTCTAGGTATGACCCCACCAAGGCCCTGTATAATTGCAGCAAGACATCCCTGCTCCTGTACTCGACTCCTCTCGCTATGAAGGCCAACATACCATTTGCCTTTTTTACCGTCTGTTGCACCTGCATGCTTACCTTCAGCGACTGGTGTACGAGAACACCCAGGTCTCGTTGCGTATTCCCCTCTCTCAGTTTATAGCCGTCCAGATAATCTGCCTTCCTGTTTTTGCTACCAAAATGGATAACCTCACATTTATCCACATTATACTGCATCTGCCATGCATTTGCCCACTCACTCAACATCCAAATCACCCTGAAGCGCCTCTGCAACCTCCTCACAATTCTCCCTCCCACCCAGTTTTGTGTCATGCTACCACATGTACGTGGGGTAAATTTCACCTTTCCTGATGTTAACTTGAATCTGCCAAGTCTAGGCAATTTTCAGGTGTCCAGCAACAGTGATGTCATCAAGCAAGGTAAACAACCAATCACATGCTGATAGGCAGGAAACCAGAAAATGAAATGCGGCACAGTGGTGCAGTGGTTAGCACCGCAGCCTCACAGCTCCAGTGACCCGGGTTCAATTCTGGGTACTGCCTGTGTGGAGTTTGCAAGTTCTCCCTGTGTTTGCGTGGGTTTCCTCCGGGTGCTCCGGTTTCCTCCCACATGCCAAAGACTTGCAGGTTGATGGGTAAATTGGCCATTAGCAATTGCCCCTAGTGCAGGTAGGTGGTAGGGAAATATAGGGACAGGTGGGGATGTGGTAGCTATATGGGATTAGTAAAGCATTAGTATAAATGGGTGGTTGATGGTCGGCACAGACTCGGTGGGCCGAAGGGCCTGTTTCAGTGCTGTATCTCTAAACTAAAATTAAACACTTTTTATATATTCGCTCTTGGTAAAATTAAGATTGGACGGTACACATAAGCTGAAATATCATGAATTTCAATTAATTTTTTTATTAAAATCATGACATTTTTATCATAATGGAAAAACTTGACATTCTCCAAATATAAAATTAGTTTTCCAGGGCCAGAGAGGTTGTTTAGCAGTAGTGATTACTTAATATGCCATTTAAAAATCCAGTTACAGTTTATTTAACAGGGTATCACTTTTTCAGGGCTTTCTAACAGCAATATTACAGCGTAATTGGCAAAGTTTTCAACAGTTCAATAATTTCTAAAGATTACCATCTGCAGGGACTTTAACAGTGCACCCTTAGGAAGAACAGGGAATCAATGACAGCAACTTCTGGAAACCCATGTTTAACTGCACATGTATGGATGCCAGAAGTTGCTGTCAGTTTCACGGTAATGGCAATGAACGCTACCCTTTGCCATCATTACAACTTCAAAATTTAAATCTGCTTAGATAAAGTGAAAATACAAGTTTCTCAGACTGGAAATATTAACTGAGTGGTGTTGCAATAAGTGTAACAACTTGTATTTATATTAGATAGTATTAGATAGGCTAGCTGTACTTAAAGTTGATGTCATCAGGGCTGGATGGGATATATCAGAGGATACTGAGGTAAGTAAGGGAGGAAACTGCAGAGACAATGGCCATAATCTTTCAATCCTCCTTAGGTACAGGGGTGGTGTCAAAGGACTGGAGAATTGTAAATATTACACCCTTGTTCAAAAAAGCAACCACAGCCCAGTCAGTTTAACCTCATGGTGGGAAAGCTTTTAGAAATGATAATCCAGGACAAAATTAACAGTCACTGGACTAATGTGGGTTCATTAAGGAAAGCCAGCACGGTTTTGTTAAAGGCAAATCATGTTTAACTAACTTAATTAAGTTTGTTGATGAGGTGACAGAAAGGGTTGATGAGGGTAATGCATCTGACGTAGACTTCCAAAAGGCATTTGATAAAGTGTCACATAATAGGCTTGCCAGCAGAGTTGAAGCTCATGGCATAAAAGCGACAGTGGCAGCATGGATGCGAAGTTGGCTGAATGACAGGAAACAGTAGTGGTGAATGTTTTTTTTGGACTGGAAGAGGGTATATAATGAGGTTCCCCAGGAATTGGTACTCTGATCACTTTTCTTAATATATGTTTATGACCTAGACTTACTTGGGTGTACCGGGCACAATTTCAAAATTTGCAGATGACATTAAACATGGAAGTATAATGGGCAGTGATAGACTTCAGGAGGATATAGACAGACTAGTAGAATGGGCGGACACGTGGCAGATGAAATTTTATGCAGAAAAGTGTGAAGTGATATATTTTGGTAGGAAGAATGAGGACAGGCAATATAAAATAAAGGGTGAAATTCTAAAGGGGCTGCAGGAACAGAGAGACCTGGAGGTATATGTTCACAAAACATTGAAGGTGGCAGAGCAGGTTGAGTAAGTGTTTAAAAAGGCAAATAGGATCCTGGATTTGATAAATAGAGGTATAGAGTACAAAAGCAAGGAAGTTCTTCTCCCTCTGCTCGCATACTCTTCCCGTTTCAGTTTGCACGTTTGTTCTCTCTATTGTTACGATCAGGTGAGCAATGTCTAGGGGTCTTTTGCTATCTTTACCTGGTCTTATTGTAACAGGGTTTTATTTTTTAAACACACTGTATTTTGAGCTCCCCTTTATGTGAATCCTTGTTCACAGTTTCCAATTATAAGGCAAAGAACTGAGCACAAACAAGCTTTCCTTGGTTTAAAGCAGAAAGATGAAATTTATTAAACCTTAAACTTAACTCTAATAAGGTTCAGGCTTATGGATATACGACGCGCTCACGGTAGCATGCACACGCGATAAAAACATGCAAAATAGGGACAGAAAAGAGCAGAAGAAGAGATAAGTAGAACAGTTTGAGGCAATATCTTGTTACTGGTTTCTCAAGCTCGCTGTATTCCTTGATTGAAGATATGCTCTTGAGTTGCGTTGGGGCCCAGTATTCTTCTTAAACCTTGTTCATGTAGGAAATCTTTTCCTCTTTTAGTTTCACGTGTTTTCACAAGATTCAGTTCCGTGGGAAGAGATGAAGGCAGACAGACAGGAGACAGGCAGGCAGAGGAAATCTTCTCAGTCCATGAGCACACGGCGTTCTGCCTGGCAATTCCTTTGTTGGGAGTTCAAAAACTCTGCCACAGCCAGTCAGGCATATGACTGAAACTGGTCTGACCACTTCTGTGTATTGGAGGAACAGGGACTGGCTCCCTTTGTTTCCATATTGTCTGGTACTATGCAAATATCCTTCCAGTCAGTGATTGCAATTTTTAAAGTTTTAATGTTCATGTGGTGAAATAATGTGTGCCTCAGTCTTGGCTGGTTGGGTTTGCCTGACAGTATCTTACACTACTCAAAGCTCCAACTAAACTGCTGACTACTCATCTTCCCTTCCTGGCCCACGTGCTAGTTGATAATGTAAAAAAATTCCCTTGCCTCAGGTATGGCCCATCTCCCTTTCAATTTACCATCATCAACCCCTCTTCAAAAGACCCACCCTGCCACATTTATTTATTTATTGCCCCATCCCAAAACCGATCTTTCCTCTCCAAAGCCCTTAAATATGTATTTGTCTCCCAAATCTGTGCTAACCTTTCTTGCAAATCCACGATTGACACTCTCCACAGGTTCCACCCCACACTTTACCAAAAAGGCTTGAATCAAAATCACAGATGACATTCTATGTGACTGTGGTAAACAGTCCCTCATCATCCTTCAAAACCTGCATGCACACTTTGACACAGTTGAACATACCAACCTCCCTCAACACCTCCCCTCCATCGTCTAGCTGGGTGGGACAGCACTCGCCTGATACCATTATCTATCCCATCATAGCCAGCAAATCACCAGCAATGGCTTCTCTTCCTGCTTCACTGTCGTTACCTCTGGAGTCTCCCAAGAATCTATCCTTGGCCCCCTCCTATTTTCCATCTATTTGCTGCCCTTCAGGAACATCATCTGAAAGCACGATATCAGGTTCCACATGTACGCTGACACCACACACTTCTACTTCACTGCCACAGCTTTAAACCCCTCCACTGTCCCTAATTGATCACATTGCTTTTCCAACATCCAGTACTGGATGAGCAGAAATTTCACCAACTAAATATTTGGAATACCAAAGCTATTATTTTTGATCCCCCACAAACTGTTCCCTAGCCACCAACTCAATACCTCCTCCAGGCAACTGTCTGATACTGAACCAGACCGTTTGCAATCTTAGTGTCATATTTGATCCTGTGATGAGCTTCAGGTTACATATTCACTCCATCACCAAGACCACCTACTTCTGCCTCTGTAACATTGCCTGACTCTGCCCATCTGCTTCAGCTTATCTGCTACTGAAATCCTTATCCATATGTTTGTTACCTGTAGACTTGACTATTCCAATGCTGTTTTGGCCAGCCTCTCATCTTCCACTCTCCATAAACTTGAGCTCATTCAAAACTCTGCTGCCTGTATCCTAACTCTCAGCAAGTTGCCTCCCAGTCTGGCTACGCTTAATTTAAAAATTCTCATTCTTATTTTCAAATCCCTCAATGCCCTAAACTCTCCCCATCTTTGTAACCTCCTGCAGCTGTTTAATCCTCTGAGATCTATGCGTTCTTTCAATTCTGGCCTTGTGCACCGACCCTATTTTAATTGCTGTACCATTGGTGGCCATTCCGTCAGCTTCCAAGGAAATCCTTCCCTAGACCTCTCAGCCTCTGTACCCCTCACCTCCTTTAATATTCTACATAAAACCTACCTCTTTTGCCAAGCTTTTTGCTCATCTATCTAAATAGCTCATGTGGCTCTGTGTCAAATTTTATTTGAGAGTGCTCCTGTGAAACGTCTTGGGGCACTTTATTCCGTTAAAGGTGCTACATAGAGGTAGGTTGTTATTGTCGTAGTTTTGGAAAACAGTTGAAGTATATTTCCAGTGTAAATAAAATGATCAAAACATTTAAAATTAATGTCAAAATTCATTGACCTGTGGAGAAAAATTGCTGTGGGTTGAACGAGATGTTAGTGGAGCTCTTGTGAGAAAATTGAGACATTTTCTCAAAATGTTATCTGTTGGTAATATTTGCAAGCAGTTTACATAGGGCAGACCCTAATATAAATGCTGACATGAGAATTGACTTCAAATAGTGTGACATGACAACAAAATTCAATATTTTTAGACAGTTAATTTGTAATGATGTAAGATTATTAAGACTATAGACTGAATATAGATATACTGTGATATTTATTTCACATTCCTATCACCCTGTATTAGTTTTGCATAAGGTTAAGAGGAAACTGAAAACAGTCATGGATTTTGAATTGGGCTTCAGCATTCCATGTGTAAGTTGCACATGTTTATTAATTGCAGTGTCATGAAATGTGTGCAAGTACTGCTGTAGAAATGATTAGTTTCTTTAAATTGCAGGTATTTGAGTTTGATGGCAGGAATAGTTTTTCCAAATATATTACTTGACTGTAGCTAGTATTATAAAACTGTCACAGTTTTATAGGGGTGAAAAGGGACCAGTGCCAGCTTTAACACTAACAGTGCAGTTAAGAATGACTACTAGAGTTCTTCGAAGATGTAACTAGTAGAGTTGATGAGGGGGAGCCAGTGGATGTGGTTTATTTGGACTTTCAAAAGGCTTTCGACAAAGTCCTGCATAAGAGATTAGCATGTAAAATTAAAGCGCATGGGATTGGGGGTAGTGTATTGCGATGGATAGAAAATTGGTTGGCGGATAGGAAACAAAGAGTAGGGATAGACGGGTCTTTTCCTGAATGGCAGGCAGTGACTAGTGGGGTACCACAGGGATCGGTGCTAGGACCCCAGCTATTCACAATATATATTAATGATTTAGATGAGGGAACTAAATGTAATATCTCCAAATCTGCACTCTCAACTGGGTGGGAGGGTGAGTTGTGAGGAGGATGCAGAGGCAATTTGAGTGAGTGGGCTAATGCATGGCAGATGCAGTATAATGTGGATAAAAGTGAGGTTATCCACTTTGGTAGCAAAAACAGGAAGGCAGATTATTATCTGAACAGCTATAAACTGAGAGAGGGGAATATGCAACGAGGCCTGGGTGTTCTCGTACACCAGTCGCTGAAGGTAAGCATGCAGGTACAACAGGCAGTAAAAAAGGCAAATGGTATGTTGACCTTCATAGCAAGAGGATTCGAGTACAGGAGCAGGGATGTCTTGCTGCAAATATACAGGGCCTTGGTGAGGCCACACCTGGAATATTGTGTGAAGTTTTGGTCTCCTTATCTGTGGAAGGATGCTCTTGCTATAAAGGGAGTGCAGCGAAGGTTTACCAGACTGATTCCTGGGATGATGGGACTGACGTATGAGGAAAGATTGAGTCGGTTAGGATTATATTTGCTGGAGTTCAAAAAAGTGAGGGGGGGATCTCATAGAAACCTATAAAATTCCAACAGGACTTGACAGGGTAGATGCAGGAAGGATGTTCCCAATGGTGGGGGAGTCCAGAACCAGGGTTCATAGTCTAAGGATACAGGGTAAACCTTTCAGGACTGAGATGAGTAGAAATTTCTTCACCCAGAGAGTGGTGAGCCTGTGGAATTCTCTACCACAGAAAGCAGTTGTGGCCAAAACTTTGTATGTTTTCAAGAAGGAGTTAGATATAGCTCTTGGGTCTAAAGGAATCAAAGGGTATGGGGCAAAAGCGGGAACAGGCTACTGAGTTGGATGATCAGCCATGATCATAATGAATGGTGGAGCAGGCTCAAAGGGCCAAATGGCCTACTCCTGCTCCTATTTTCTATGTTTTGATGTTACACTACTAGATCCTTGTGGGCAGGTTTTTGAGGTCAGTGCAAGAATGGCCTACCCCTCCTATTTTCTATGTTTCTGTCAGTGTCAGTGAAAGCTAAAAAAGTTGAAATATCGATACATCCAGTAAAACTTAGAATTATGCATACTAAGTGAGTTCATTCTTGGTCAGCAAAACATTAGAAACTCATCACTTCCAAACTAGATATTAGTGCAGTACATATCCCTAATTGCCCAATCACAGGTCCACGAATCACTTTTTTTTTCCCTTCATTCTGCATCCTTGACAGTCTGTAGATATGTTGACTAATTTGATAGATTCTGGTGAAACCACTTGCTGAGCACCCATATGAAATGGCATTGTTACATAAAAAGGTCTTATGCTCCCAACTGTTCGAATGCGACATTGCAACAGTTTTTTCAGCAAGTTGAAGGTTCTTTAGAATTTTTGTCAAACCTCTTCTCATTTTCCAAGGTGCTTCTAGTACAGCTCTTAATTAAGTTCCAGTTGATGATGTATGCAAGGCTTCCACATTGAGCAGTTTTAGTGCATTTGCTAAACATTTCTGTTGAGATTTAATTGCAGCATTTAACATTTTTTGTAAATTAATCTTGATATTTCTTTTATGGTCAATTTGCCTGGGCCTCCTCTCCTAAATCTACAGATAGTGCTCACTGGTGTATGGTGGATGCCGAACAGAGAGAAAAGACAGATTAGTTACCTTGTAACTGTGAGTGCAAAAAACAAGGCAGCAACATTTGCAAACATCTTCAGCCAGAAGTGCTGATTGGATGATCCATCTCAGCCTCCTCCTAAGGTCCCTGCCAACACAGATGCCAGTCTTCAGCCTATTCGATTCACTCTTCACCATAGCAAGAAATAGCCAAACACACCGGATACACAATGGTTATGGTCTACAACAGCATCCTAGCTATAATGCTGCAGATTTGTACCCAGAAATAGCCACATCTCTAGCAAAGCTGCTCCAAAACATCTACAACACTGGTATCTACCCAACAAAGTAGAAAATTGCCCAAATATGTCCTCTCCATGAAAAGCTGAACAAATACAATCCAGCCGGTTGCTGCCCGACCAGTCTACTCCCAATCACTAGAAAAGTGATGGAAGATGTTGATATCGCTATCAACTGGCAATTACTCAGGACCACTCGGCTCCACACCTCATGACCGCCTTGGTCCAAACATGGACAAAAGAGCTCAATTCCAGAGGTGAGGTGAGAGTGACTGCCCTTGGCATCAAGACAGCATTTGACCAATTGTGGCATTAAGAAACCCTAGTAAAATTGAAGTCAGTGGATATCGGGGAAACTCTCCACTGACTGGAGTCATACTTAGTGCAAAGGAAGATGGTTGTAGATTTTGGAGGCTAGTCATCTCAGCTGCAGAACATCACTGCAGGAGTTACTCAGGGCAGTGTCCTAGGCCCAACCATCTCAGCTGCTTCATCAGTGGCCTTCTGTCCATCATGTCAGAAGTGGGGATGTTTGCTGATGATTGCAGAGCATTCAGTACCATTTGCAACTCCTCAGGTAATGAAGTGGTTCATGCCCACATGCAGGAAGAACTGGACAACATTAAGGCTTGGGATGGTAAGTGGCAATTAATATTTGGCCCACACAAGTGCCAGGAAATGGCCATTTTCAACAAGGGAGAATCTAACCACCTTCCCTTAAAATTCAGTGGTATTACCATCGCTGAATTTCTCCCCCCGCCCCACCATCAACATCCTGGGGAATCGCCATCAACCAGAAGCTTAACTGGACCAGCCACATAAATACTGCACCTACAGGAGCAGGTCAGAGGCTGGGTATTCTCATCACCTTTTCACTGTCTATAAGGCACAAGTCCAGAGTGTGATGGAATACTTCCCACTTGCCTGGATGTATGCAGCTTCCAACAGCACTCGAGCTCGACACCATCCAGAACAAAGCAGTCCTCTTGATTGGCACCCCAACTGCCATCTTAAATATTCACTCCCTCTACCACTGGCACACCATGACTGCAGTGTGTACCATCTACAACATGTACTGCAGCAACTCACCATATCTTCAGCACCTTCCAAATCCCCTTTCTCTATTGCCTAGAAGAACAAGGGCAGCAGGTACATGGGAACACCACCACCTGCAAGTTCCCCTCTATTAAACACTATCCTGGCTTGGACGCATATCGCCATTCCTTATTGGTCACTGGGTCAAAATCCTGGAACTCCCTCCCTTACAACACTGCGGATAGTCTTATATTACACCATCTGCAGCGGCTCAAGAAGGCAGCTCACCACCAACTTCTTATTGGCATTTAGAGATGGGCAATAAAAGCTAGCCTTCCCAGTGAACTCCACATCCCATGAACAAATTTTTTAAAAGTTACCTTTATTTGTTCAGTGATGTGCATCCTCCACACAGCACAATCCCACCTACTTGGTCTGTAGGGTTTTATTTTGGAAGTTTGGGGGATTGCTATCCTAGGGGCCTGTGAGAAGTTTTCAAGAGGTCTGCCATATCAGCATCTTTCAAGAATAAAATATTTTTTTAAACTTCTGTTCTTCAAAGAAGGTCAATAAAGAAAATAGAACAAGACTGATAATTCCTTTTTTAAACAGTGGATGTGCTTACAACTTCAGTAAGTGTTTTACCTTTGTTGTGATCGTAAAAGAACCAATCGGACAGGTTTTCTTGAGTTTAAAGAAGAAAGAGGTGAGTTTATTATACTTAACAATCTAAATGCTTTCTTAAAAAAATTAATAAAACTCTGCTACGCATTCACGCACACATGCACTCACTCACATGAGAATCACACACACACGAATAGATTACAGTGTGATGAGGGGTACATTTGTGGTTGGATTAGAGTCAGAACAAATAAAAATTAATGCAGTTGATGGGTTGGATGGTTCCGTTGTCTTCTGGCTGAAGTTGTGTTTTTAAAGTCTTTGGCTGGTAAATGTGCAGTTTGTGGTTGGCGCACCTGGTTCAGGCTTTTCTTGTGGGCAGAGTGGGATTAGATTGGGCGGCTAATTTTTTCAGCTGGCTCGGACACCTCCTTCTTTGCCGTTATTTTTCTATGGTTCGAATTGTAGGTAGCTTTCTTCCCCTGGTGTCTTTGTCTTGGATCCAGCAACCAGCAGCTCGGCTTCACGTACCCCACCAGGCCTTCTGGCGGGAGGAGAGAGATCTTCTGATTTCTGCCCAGAATCAGTCAATGGCTTGTCTACTTTGACCAAGGGAAAACTCCCAGCTTTCACTGAGATGGACAGACAGTCACATGACTGCCTCAATGTATTGCCTGGAACCTTCTAATGAGATTCAAGTTTGGGAATATCAGTCCCTCAGGCCTCAGGATGTTAAAGTTTACACCTGGAAGGGTTGGCCATTTCAAGGTTAATGTGCCACGATAGCTTTGAATGTCCTGCTAATGAACGCAATGTCCTGTGATTCACTCACTGGAGCAAGCCATTGTCTTAGGTACAGGCTCATCAGACATGTGTCTCCTCTATGAGGCCTTGGAATGTGTAAGGTGTTCAAATGCAAATTGCGGTGGCCATCTTGTCTGCCAGCTTTTTAAAAAAAGTTAACTGCTGAATTCCAGCTCTTTTTGTTCCATTAAAAGTTTAATGTAGGGTTCCAATCAATGAATTGAAAAATCCCCCTTTGACATAGCAAGTCGTCTTGACACGACTCATCAATTTTAGATGAGTTGTCAAGTTCCACTGCAGTACTTGAGTACATAATCTATGCTGATACTTCAGTGTAGTACCAAGGGAGGCCACATAGTTGGAGCTGCTCTCTTTTGGGCGAAACATTGACCAGAGTCCTCCCTGCATATTGAGGTGAACATAAAAGGTACCTTCGTATCTACGTTTCAGAGAAGCGGAGGAGAATTCTCCCATTGTCCTGGTCAATCTTTATTCTTCAATCACCACTGCTAAAAACAGATTAAGTGGTCAATTATGTAATTATTGTTTGTGGGACCTTGTGCACAAATTAACTGCCACGTAACTGTGACTGCAATTCAAAAGTTATTCATTAGCTGTGACTTGCTTTGGGACATCACAAGGTCATGAAAGGCACTCTGCAAATTCAAGTTTGCCTGTTTGTTTTTTTTAATCTGCATTTTCATGGTGGTGTGTGCTTTGAGCATGTGAAGGCATCTTCAAGTGGTGGCAATGCTCGTAGCTAAGCTAAGCTAAGCTGCTTTCTGTCATTGTTAGCAATGCAGCAGGATCCTCCAGACCAGAGGACATTTTACTCCTGTTACTTCAGCTTTTCAAAAGAGGTAGAATGATTCTACCCAGATTTGGATTTTATACCCTTGAATGAACTTCTCAAATATGGATAGTTTCAGATGGGCCAAACCCATCTCTGATTGCAATATCTCACAAGTATCTGTACTTTCGACAATTTATTGTCAAAGATCCTTGTTGACAGGTCACTTGGATGGAAAACACCTTATTAAATATGATACGCACACAGCTGGACCGCAGTTGTAGAACCTAGAAGTTTAGGGAGCTGAATTAACATGTGCGGTTGAAATTACATTCATTGACCAGTCAAGATTAATATTTCACTGTTAATTCAGTCTCTTCATACTGCAGTAATTTCCAAGACCGCAGATTAGTTATGGGATAATATAAAGTCTAAATTAACATGTTGAATCAGGTATTTGTGGTTAATGATCCAAGTGAAACTCATGACAGTGGTAGTTACTTTTTTCCCCTTTCTGAACTAGTGAGTAATCTCAATACTTTTGGAAAAACTTCATGCTTTTCAAAAATATGCCTTACCCTATTGCATCGGTATAGTTGATCGTGTCAATTTTCTTTGCTGTGTACTGAGCAGAATTAGGTTACTGAACCACAATATTACAAAATACCATAATTTCAAATTCTCGATTAACAAATCATGCTTTATTTTGATGATCACTCATTACTTTTAACTGGTTGAAGCTGGGACCTTCCTGGTCTGTATTGCTCAATGCATTTAGCAGCTGAATTATTAGGAAAATATATATCAGTTTTACTGGTAATCAAATTAGCACACAACGCATAGGTGATTATAGAGTTTGATACCACAGCAGGTCATTTTTCAAATTATTGTCAAAACCAACTGCACTGATGCTGACATAACTCTTTTTATATTATGATACTACCATGGTTAATTAGGCTGCCAATACTGAAGAATGGGAACTTGGCAAGGGTGCCACATGCCAACTGGCACTCATGGAATTGTATCCCAGCATGAGTCAGTGGGAGGAATTTTAATGTAAGAAATGGGTTAAAGTCTGAGAAAACTGTTTTCCGACCCGAAACCTGCCTCTAACCCACCCATTTCAGGCTTTAACTGAGGCCGGAAGATGGGCAGGCGACGAACCCACTTCAAGGAGGTAGGTTGGAACTTTAAATATGGTAATGAGGCTGTGAGCCTTATTATCATTCAGAATTTCGACTTAACGGCTGTCAGCTGGGTTTCTGAACATCTGGAAACTTGGCAGCTTCATCGAGGCGAGGACTTGGTAGATTCTGGAAGTAAGTGCCTTGGTTTACTAGACTAATACCTGGAATAGGCGAGTTGTCTTATGAGGAAAGGGTGGACAGGCTAGGTTTGAATCTGCTGGAGTTTAGAAGAGTAAGAGGTGACTTGATTGAAACACATAAGGTCCTGAGGGGTCTTGACAGAGTGGATGTGGAAAGAATGTTTCCCCTTGTGGGGAATCTGGAACCAGGGGTCACTATTTAAAAATAAGGGGTTGCTCATTTAAGACAGAGATGAGGAGAAATTTTTTCTCTCCAGAGGGTTGTGAGGCTTTGGAACACTCTCAAAAGGCAGTGGAAGCAGAGTCTTTAAATATTTTTAAGGCATAGGTAGATAGATTCTTGATGAGCAAGGGATGAAAGGTTATCGGGGGTACCTAGGAATGTGGAGTTGAGGTTACAATCAGATCAGCCATGATCTTATTGAATGGCGGAGCAGGCTCGAGGGGCCGAGTGGCCTACTCCTGCTCCTAATTTGTATGATCACACCTATCTCCTAGATCCAGGTACCTGCCTGAAGAGCCTCTGTGATCTGGCAATCCCCCAGCAACCTTCTCCCCCCCCGCCCCCCCCCATGAGTCGTCCAATGCCACCTTGTGGCCTTCTACCGCCCCCATCCACCCCCACAGGCCTGCGATTTCCCTGCCCACTATGAGGCCTCCAACCCCTTGCCCATACTCCCCAGCGCAGACTGCTGAGGCCTTCACCAATTGGCTCAGCTCCCTGCCTGGCTGGAGGCCCAGGCGGTCAATCAGGCTGGCCTCCAGGCGGGGAACCAATGGGGGACATCACGGGTACAGCCTGCAGCATGTGGAGGAATCCTGAATGGCAGATTACCCACGACGTTCTGGCCAACCCAATTGTCCATGCTGAAGGTTTCTCTCAAAAGCGATGAGAATCTAAGATGAGAAAGGATAGAAGCTTAAAAAACTGATTATAATTCTATTTTGAAGTTGTTTAATTTGTTGACAACTATACTGTGCTCAGATATGCCATGGTTAAGCAGTTCAGTCTTTTCAGAAGAACAGTAATAAACATTCCTAAAACGCTCCAGTGTCTGCTCTATCTTGTCTAGACATCAGATTGACGCTGGTGCATTGACGACAGATCCATTCTTTATGGACGGCTACTCAAACTTTGCTTGTGCAGGCGTTATTAAAATACTTTGTACCCCTAAGAGCCTATTATAATAATAAATTGAAAGCAGCCATTCAAATGCCAACATTATCTTGGCACCTTATCAAGCCAATGAATACTGAAGGAAAATGTCAGTTATAGGCAGTTTCTAGTGTTTTGGTTGCCAGAGAAATGTGGGTTTAAAAGGCAAGTATCTGCAGATTGCATAGTGGGAAAGCAGTTGTATGTTGATAGTCCTTATACTTGGAACCCCTTTTAATTACGTTAAGGATGCTATATAAATGCAAGTTGTTGTTGTTGGAGAAGGATCCTTGCAAAATTACTAGGAGAAATCTTAGGCCAGTTGTAGCACCCCTCCATCCTTCCAGTTTCTGGTTGAGTACCACACCGTTCAGTACATTTACTTACTAAGTCATCAATAGGGCTCCTGTTAATTTAAGTTGTACAAGCATTTTATTTTTTGGCACACAATGTGAACACAAAATGGAGATTTTTCAAGCTTCTCAAAAAAGATGGCAGCATACTGTACTGTACAAAATTGGGCACCTTTGTTTAAATTTATGGAATTTATTTCATAGACAAATAAGCTGTTTTGAAAATAAGCACCCATTTTGGATTGTCAATATTAGCCCCAGAAAGGTAATTCCATCATATTCTTCACAAAAAAAAAGTTTTCAAAGATACTTCCATACTTTTGAAACTTGTCTGGAACCTAGCTTTTGTAAAATGAAGTCTTGTCAGATGTCCAGCTTCTCTGTCATCTTTGACTTTACTGAGGCTACACCATTGTTGCCCACTTCAGTTGTTCTTTGCCTAAGCAGTCACCACAATTACCCACCTGGCCACTTTTGTAGAACTTTCAGTATTGGACTTGTAATCATTTAGGATTAATATAGAGAATGCATCCATAGATAAATTGTCGAGATTCCTGAAAAGTTGATTGCCTGAAGTGGTTATATGTAAAGACTAGATTTAAGCTTAGACTGAAATCCGTTGCTATCGATTTTTCAAATTGCAACATCCACTACACAAGAACACAAGAAATAGGGGAAGGAGTAGACCATATGGCCCTTTGGGCCTGCTCAGCCATTCAGTATGATTAGGCTTCAACTCCACTTTCCTGCCTGCTTGCCCTATCCCTTGGGAGACCAAAAATCTGTCTCTCCCAGCCTTAAATGTATTCAACGATGGAGCATCCACGACCCTCGGTTGGAGAATTCCAAAGAGTCACAACCCTTTGAGTGAAGTAATTTCTCATCTCAGTCCTCAGTGATCGGCCCCTTATCCTGAGACTGTGCCCTCATGTTTCCACTGGTCGGGGAATCTAAAACAATCTCTCTGTCTATCTTATCCAGCCCCTTCAGAATCTTTTATGTTTCAATGAGATCACCTCTCATTCTTCTAAACTCCAGAGAGTATCAGCCCAATTTACTCAGCCTGTCATCATAGGACAACCCCTTCATCCCAGGGACCAATTTAGTGAGCCTTCACTGTACTACCTCCAATGCAAGTATATCCTTTCCTAAATGTGGAGACCAAAACTGCACATGGTACTCCGGATGTGGTCTCCCCAAAACCCTGTACAATTGTAGCAAGACTTATTTATTCCTGTACTCCAATCCTCTTGCAATAAAGGCCAACATGTCATTTGCCTTCTTAATTGCTTGCTGTACCTGCATGCTAACTTTCTGCTTTCCTTGTACAAGCACACCCAAGTCTCTTTGAATATCAACGCTTACAAGTTCCACATTTTTTTTTAATTCTGCTTTTCTTTTCTTACGACCAAAGTGAATAACTTCACACTTCCCTACATTGTGCACCATCTGCCATCTTGTTGCCCATTCACTTAACCTGTCTATATCTCTTTGCAGCCTATTTATGTCCTTCCCACAGCTTACCTTTCCATCTAGCATTGTATCATCAGCAAATTTAGATACATTACTCTCTGTCTCTTCATCTAAGTCATTAATGTAGATTGAAAATAGCTGAGGCGCCAGCACAGATCCTTGTGGCACTCCACTATTCACTGTGTGAGGACTGGTGACGCTTTTGCAGCATATGAGAGTCGGCGGGTCGCAGAGGAGGTGTGAATCACAGAATCACCGGCAGGGTATACGAATGGAAGGATGTGCAGATGGGACGATCAAGCTAAAAATCATGTCAAGATCTGACAGAGTCACTCAATTCATCAGGACTTCAAAATCATTGGCTTTTGAATGTGGGAGGAGAAATTTTTGTCTATTCTGACTGCGCGAAACGATTTCAAACATCAGTGTGACTGGAAACAAATCTAGACACACACACCTGAGTAAGAGTGTTCCAGTGCACTGACTGTGGAAAGAACTTTAACCAGTTACACAGTCTGAAAAAAAATTTGCACCATTCACAGTAGGGAGAAACCATTGAGGTGTTCTGTGTGTAGACGAGGCTTCAACTGATCGTCCAACCTGGAGAGACACGAGGATGCCCGCACCACAGAGAAAACGTGGAAATGTGGGGACTGTGGGAAGGATTCAATCACCCATCCCAGCTGGAAATTCATGGATTATTAGTAAATAAAAATGGGCGGCACAGTAGTGCAGTGGTTAGCACTGCAGCCTCACAGCTCCAGCGACCCGGGTTCGGTTCTGGGTACTGCCTGTGCAGAGTTTGCAAGTTCTCCCTGTGACTGTGTGGGTTTCTGCCGGGTGCTCCGGTTTGCTCCCACAGCCAAAGACTTACAGGTTGATAGGTAAATTGGCCATTGTAAATTGCCCCTAGCGTAGGTAGGTGGTAGGAGAATTGAGGGAAGGTGGGGATGTGGTAGGGAATATGGGATTAATGTAGGATTAGTACAAATGGGTGGTTGATGGTCGGCACAGACTCGGTGGGCCGAAGGGCCTGTTTCAGTTCTGTATCTCTCTATGACTGCCTGTCAACTTGAAAATGCCCCATTTAAGCCCACTCTTTGCTTCCTATCAGTTAACCAATCCTCTATCCATGCTAATATCTTACCCCCAACTTCATGAGCCCTTATCTCGCCTATTAACCTTTTGTGTGGCAGCTTATCAAATGCCTTGTAGTGCCTTACAGTGAGTGCTTTTCAATGTTGTAAGAAATTTGAAATAATTTCCTCTATTAATGCTGCGTGAACTGATCTGCATTTTTAGATTTTGCAGAACAAGTGATTTCCATCATCTATACAAGTGATACATTTTTTGCCAAACATCATAATATGAAGGACAGTATAGGATAGACAGAGTATTGAAGTATGATCTGAGAGTGAAATTGCTTTTCTTGTGAAAGGGAGGAGGCATAATGCTGAAGTATTGCATCCTTAAAGGGTTAAAATTGATTTTTTTTTTAACAGCATTTGTTGGTTCCTTTCCCCTCCAAAAAAAAGTGTTCCACACAAGTGGTTTCAGTAATTAACTAGGGTGGTGGCTATTTTGCTCCTTTTTCAAGGGTGGTATGTCTTGATTGTCAGCATACTGCTTTATCTGAGAAAAATGAGATCTGTTTTTACACTGGGTGAATCTGGTGGTGCTTTGTGTATTCTCCAATGTTTTGTTAACTGTAGCTCTGACCCACATTTTGATGTTCACAAGCAGAAACTGTTTTCAAAGGTGTTGACAAGAATTATTTTTTTTCTTTTGAGCATATATATTCTAAGACTAATTTTAAACACATCAGTGCTATTATTGGGCATGATCTAAATGATTCTAATATGGCAGTGATGTGAAAGCAATCACATTGTGCGTCATTTGTTATCTGAACAATAGTACAGCAATTTTCTTTTATTTGCTGTGTAAACTGTGTGTTGAAATTGGTGTCAAAGCTGCCCTAGCAGATCACTATTTATCCCAATATGTGGGGAAATATTTTTAGAAAATGCTGTGCATGATTTGTTTTCAGTCTGCCAGCTGAATTGCAAAATATATTGACTCAGGAAGAAACTGTTAAAACACATTTGAGGTGATGTGGAAATGCTGCAAAAATATTGCAGTGTTATTCTGACTAAGGGTGTGATAAACAAATCTTAAAATTTAAACAGATTTTTTTTAAATTATGTTAAAGATGCTATATAAATGCAAGTAGTTTTATTTTTAGCAGAATCTTTAAGTTTCCACTGGGTCCTTGCTACATTTGCATTGCCCTTCTCATTCTGAGTAATTGTAATGCTATATTAGGGAATAATTTATCTGAAAGTGGAATGTAAATATAGAATAATTAATTAACTGTGACGGAATGTAAGCCATACATACTGGGAGACATGCAGAGAGGAAGTGTGTGAGAGACATACCAGAAGAGGCAGAAGGAAGGGGACATGTTCAGAAACAAAAAAGTGAGAAAAACAGTTGCAAGGAAATAATTACACGAGAACAGCAGAGAAAGTATATGAGCAAGAGAGAAGGAAAACAGAGGTAGAAAGCATTAAAAAATTGGGGCTAAACAAAGGCTATTTATTTTAGAGGTTCGGAAAATAAGACCAGAGTGTAAATGGAAATTACTGAAAAACAAATTTCAAACCACAATCAGGAAGAGTGCCTTCACACCAAAACAAATAAACATTTGGAATGGTCTGCTCGACGTAGCAGTAGAGACAAACCAATATGCATTGTTTAAGATAAAATTAGTTATTTTGATGGGAGAATTAGAACTTCTTAGCCAGTCCCTCAGGATCGAGGATGACTTGTTTTCACTCCGGTCCAGTGGGTTCTGAGATGGCTGATAAGTCCAATGCATGATCTGCAGACTCAGCCAACTGAGGGGCAAGTAGTACTTGAGGTTCAGGTAGATGGGTAGTTTGGAGGTTTGTGCGCTCCCTCCAACGCCTTGACTTTATCTCCGCATGTTCCTAGCAAAGCCCCTCGAAATGCATGGTGCCTTCCCAAATGAGCTTTCTCCAGGATGGTCATGAGCCAGGGATTCCCAGGAGTTGACAGGGATGTCTGATCTCTTCAGGGATGCTTTGAGGTCATATCTAAAGCATTTCTGCTGTCCTTCT
This sequence comes from Heterodontus francisci, assembly GCF_036365525.1. Lineage (NCBI taxonomy): Eukaryota > Metazoa > Chordata > Chondrichthyes > Heterodontiformes > Heterodontidae > Heterodontus > Heterodontus francisci. Next base: position 71,704,458 of record NC_090388.1, on the reverse strand, counting down.
GGGAATTTCCTGTTTTGAGTAGAACAGCTGCTTCGAGAGTTAAGTATGCAAATGATATATCCACCCCTGTGGAGCTGGCTTTGGGTGATTAGTACCCTGATGCTGGGCAGGTTGGTTTGGGAGAGGGCACTGTTGTTAGACCGCCTTTCTTGTCACCGGATTTGGAGGATCTTGCGGATGCACCTCTGGTGGTACTTCCCCAGTGTTTTAGGTGCCTGATATAGGTTGTCCAAGTCTCCGGAGCATATAGGAGCACAGGGATCACTACTGCCCAGTAAACCATGATCTTAGTCTGTGGCTTGAGATCCTGATCCTCAAATACTCTTCCTCTGTCAGCTGAAGGCTGGGCTGGCACATTGGAAATGATGATGAACCTCCTCGTCTATGCCTGCCTTCACCGAGAAGAGGCTGTCGAGATATGGAAAATGGTCCACATTTTCCAGGATCGTTCCATTAATCTTGATTGACGGAGGAGGTGTTGTGCTATGGGAACTGGTTGGAAGAAGACCTCTGTTTTCCAAGCGTTTAGTGAAAGATCCATTTTCTCATCTGCTTCGGAGAAGAAGTCGACAATGATCTGGAGCTCAGTTTCAGAGTGAGCGCACACACAAGCATCATCTGCATACTGAAGCTCGATGACTGAGATTGGAGCAATTTTGGTTTTGGATTGAAGGGGGCGTAAGTTGAACAGTTTCCCATTTGTTCTGTAGATTATCTCCACAACTGCAGTTAGTTTGCTGGAGGTGAGGTATAGCATTGCAGCGAGGAAAATGGAGACGAGGGTTGGTGCGATGACATAGCCATGCTTTTCCCCATTCTTTACTGAGATAGGGTTTGTGGTGGTTCCGTTGGCGATGATCATGGCTTGCATGTCAGGATGATGACAGACTTCTGAGGGCAGCCAAATTTGAGCAGGATGCTCCACAAGCCTTCGCAGTGGACGGAGTCAAAAGCTTTTGTGAGGTTGAAAAAGGCCATGTACATTGTTTGGCATCGTTCCCTGCATTTTTCTTGGATTTACCGCGCAGTGAGGATCATGTCTTTGGTGCCTTTCGATGGGCGAAAGCCGAACTGCAACTCCAGAAGGAGCTCTTCAGCCACTGGGAGGTGGCAATTGAGCAGGATCCTTGCGATGATCGTCCCTGTGGCAGACAGAAGGGAGATTCCTCTGTAGTTGCCACAATCGGGCGGCACAGTGGTGCAGTGGTTAGCACCACAGCCTCACAGCTCCAGGGACCCGGGTTCAATTATGGGTACTGCCTGTGTGGAGTTTGCAAGTTCTCCCTGTCACCGCGTGGGTTTTCGCTAGGTGTTCCGGTTTCCTCCCACCGCCAAAGACTTGCAGGTGATAGGTAAATTGGCCATTGTAAATTGCCCGTAGTGTCGGTAGGTGGTAGGGAATATGGGATTACTGTAGGGTTAGTATAAATGGGTGGTTCCTGGTCGGCACAGACTCGGTGGGCTGAAGGGCCTGTTTCAGTGCTGTATCTCTAAATAAAAAAATAAATAAAATAAATTGATCTTGTCACCTTTCTTGAACACAGTCACGATCACAGCGTGGCAAGCACTCCTCATCCCAGATGAGGGATATGAGGTTTTGCAGTCATGTGCCACCATGCTTCAGGATCTCAGAATTAGGTAAATACGATTCAATGGGCTGAATGCCTTTCGGGTCTGTCTTTTTTTGTGTTCTTGTGTTTGTTTATGGTAATTTGATTATAAATATGGTCACAGATTGTAATCTTTGCAGAAAGTGATCATTTTGGGTTTCATTTGAAAAAGAATGAGAGGCACATTGAGTATTGCCAAGTATTTTGTTTGCTATGTTGTATCTACACAAGTATCATCTCATCCAATTTGCACACAAGGTCCTAAAAAACAGCCCTGAGATAATTTACCGGATAGACTGTTTTTGCAGTATTGGTTGAGCGAAAAATATTAGCCAGGACAGTGGGATGAACTCCACTGCTGCACTTCGAATAGTGTCATGAGATCATTTAAGTCCACCTGTGAGGTCAGACAAGACTTGAGTTTGCTGTCTTAACCAAAAGATGGCACCTCTGCCAATACTCCGAGTACTGTGCACTAGTCTCAGTCTAGATTATGTGCGTAAATATTTGAACATGGGCTTGGGCCTACAGCCTTCTGAGTCAGAGGTGAAAAGGCTACCACTAAGCCAAGGCTGACACCTTCACTGCATCACCCAGAACAGAATAGTTCACATATTGCTAGTGTAGGAGGCCAAAGAAGAAAACGTGTTGCCTCTTATCCCAAACTAGACTGTCAACTAAATTAAATGAAAAGATTGATGTTATTTAAATAATGTAATGGTCTTTTTCAGAGAACATTAATCCATTCTGATACTTCACCTCTCCTCAAGCCAGGTACTGATTGAACAATTTAATGGATACCAGGGAGCAAATGAAGTCATCTAATTGAAAGGTTGAGATTGCAATGCAAACCACAAGAATGACAAAATCAGATGATTTATGTGTGAATCTCAAGATTAGGTTACTGCCTGAGAATTGTTTCTTGATGCCTTCTTAATGTGCACTATAAAGGGATTTTATTCATTTTTAATTTTTCTGTCTCGTTGTGGGGCATACGCTCTATTTACTTCAGTTTCTTTTTTGTTGATGAGAATGGTGAACAGGAATATGATGTGTTTCTCTTGATTTGTCTATTCAGTAGATTAGATAATATATTTTTGGTAATAAAAACAAAATACTGCAGATGCTGGAAATCTGAAATAAAAACAAAGTGCTGGAAATGTTCAGCAGGTCTGGCAGCATCTGTGGAGAGAGAAACAGTTAACATTTCAGGTTGATGACCTTGCATCAGAACTGGTGTGATGAAAGGTCATCGCCCTGAAATGTTAACTCTGTTTCTCTTTCCACATATATTTTTGGTTTTGTTTTCCCTTATTCTTCCTTTCTTACTTAATAGCATTGACACTTGCAGTGGCATACTTCCAAGGCATCAGCAGCATCCCAGAACCTTGCAAAAGTGTTCGTTCATCTTGTATGACTCAGGCAGTAAGTGTGAGCAGGTTTTTAGCCTTGGGTAGGATCATGGCACCTTTGCTGATACTCCTACAAGAATACTGTTTCTGATTGTTTCCCCCTCTCTGACTGTACTGCTGTGGTTAGGTGTCTACTTTAGCTGCTTTCTTTATTCCTTAGTGGTATACCTGATGATGCCTTTACCCACTAGACATGTGGGCTGGGATTTTATGGGCCCCCCGAAGTTGGGAGGAGCAGGGGGAGAGTACAGAGTATCACCACGGGTGGCAGGGGTGGAAGAACCAACATGGTGGAGGGCCCATCTTTCTGGGGATGGGAAAGGCCGATGACTGCTTTCCCATCCAGAGGCCAATTGAAGCCCCTAAGTGACGTATTAACAGCCAACTAAGGGCCTCCCCACTACCGCTGGGATCTTACCGGTGGGGGAGGAGGGGCCTCCACCGTTAAATAAGCCACCCTCCCTCCGGGCTTGATGGGGGCGGGTGCGTCCCTCCTCCATGGGCAATTTGGGGCCCACGGAGGACCCCCTCTAGGAACAACCTTAACCCCTGGGAACTTCTACCCCTGAACTGAACGATCACCCCCCGCCCCCCCCCCCCCCCCCCCCACCCCGCCTTCCGGACTGGCTCCAGTGACCCCGTCTCACCTACCTCTTTTCCGGATTTCCATTGCTGGGCCTGGGTCCGAGGCCTCTGCTGTACCGGCAGTGACTACCCCACCCGGTGACGTTGCCAATACTGCTCTTGGAGGCAGGATCCCTATCCCTTTAGAGTCTCTGAAACAAAAAGACTGGAGGATCACCCTGGGGGCAGGGTGGAGGGCACAAAAAGGTAGAGGCGGAGATCGCCCCTGCCTTTTTGGCCTGGCACCGGGAGCCCCACCTCCAGCACAAAACCCAGCCCCTAGTGTTATCAAGACCACAGATTCCATTTCTGTTGAGATGTGGACAGAATTATAAAATGCAGTTCATAATTTAGAATTTTGAGTTTGGTTCATGTACCACACAAGTTCTTACTGCTGCTCCCACAGTACTTTCATATTAATTGAGATGTTTGCATTGGAGATTTCAGCAATGTTTGATACTATTGCTCCGAGCTGTGCTCTGCTGCTAGTGCAAGCAAGTTCTTTTTTTTTTTGTTTAGTGCTTATTTGGGTCTGTTACTTGATGCACTTAAAATAACTATGCTAATGTTAGTTGCTACTGCTGTTTTCCCTTCTGTTCTCCTAATGTCAATTCTTCCCTGCTCTGCCCTCAATCCTTTTTGCCTCTCAGGCCCTGGCTTCTGCGTTAAAACTAAGTCCCAGGCTCCCAAAACCAAAAGAAAGGTAGAGGCCACACAGACAATTTTACCACCCTATACTGCCTGACCCCCACCTTCTGACAGAGAGAAACTTGGAGTTCTGCTTTCATCCACCAACCATACCTCAGCATGCTGAACTTAGTCTACATTATTATTTCAAGTCGGTCAGGCAGAAATTTATATAAAACATACAAAAACAATCTCTACATGTTGGGCTCAGTGTTGATTTCTGGTCCCATTGAATTACCGATTATAGTTTGCAGTTCATTGTAAAATGAAGCAAGTATTATCCATAAATAAAATAATGTGCAAAAGATTGGATTCTTACCAGCAGCTTACTGACACGCTTCATTTACTTTTCGCAAATGGCAGCTTATTGTAAGAATATATTCAGACAGCTCAGGGTCCAGTTGGGTTAATGTAATTGACAGTGTCCTTCTTCAAATATTGCACATTTAAAATCCATCATCTACTTTCATCCCACCCATGCCCTATTTCTCTGTTCCTTTGTAGTGATCCCTTACTCTCAGTCTCCAACCTAATTGTTATCTGACTGAACCTCCCACTCCCTTCCAGCATCCACCCCAACCCATTATTCCTTCAAGACCTATGGGCTAGGAGTGGTAGCAAATACAGTTTAGTATTACAGACAATTTCTTAGTTAGTACAGGCACCTCACATTTTACTGATTTTGATATCAATTCCCATGTTCTTGGTTCTGCTGCTGTGGTCAACAGTTGCTGCTTGTGGTGGTTGGCTGGATTGCTGTCAGATGTTGACAGATGTCTGGCTGACTTGCTAACTTCCTGTGTCTGACTGCTCATCATCTTTCCACTGCTGTTTACATCTCTTCCCCTCCTGTCGTCTCCTCTTTCCTCTGGTACTGTTAGTACATTTTGGCCAATATCATTTTTAGTATATATTTTGTACTTGGGTGTAACTGTGGTCTTTGAGATGGTTGTTTGACAGTGCTTTGAGGGACATTGTGAAACCAAATAAACTCTGCTAGGGACTTCAGTTAAAAAGTTGTGCAATGTTCTAAACTGTAACATTAATATATAGAGTACCAGTAAGACCTGCAGTATTATCCCAAAAAAGTCAAAATCCCATATAATAGCAAAATAACTTATTCAGTTGCCATGATGCAGCTGACGGACCAACTACAACTGTGGACCTCTGTTGCAGCAGCTCACCAGATTTTTTCAGTCAGCCAGGTGTCTGACACATTTGGTCGTTATGTTTAAGACTCTTCACGAAGAATTTCACACAAGAAGAAGCCTATGTTTGCATGATGGGCAGTGCACACTCTTTCCTGTTAGGGACACACCCAACCCAACTCAGTTCAGAAAGCTTAGATGCAGATTCACATAACTAAGGCTTATGGCACCCAAGTGTGTGCAGCACTTAACAAGCTAAACCCACACCGTCTACCAGCACAGAGTGCTGATTAACTTCCAGCTGCTTGTGCAGCTGGGACCACCTTTATCATTAAGCCTTGACTAGCAGGGTTATCTAGCAAAGAGTAGGAAGAATCCCACCTCGTGACAACATGTCTACTTCTATGGATTTTATTAGTAAGGTGGGTTGGCTGGTTGATCATGCAATGTCCTGGAGTACTACCACTTAAACTTGCCTGGTTTAAGTATTGGATTATTAGGTCCATCACAGAGCTTGGTACTGAGCTTCCATCAAGCATGCCATCTTCTGCTCCAAAGAAATCCTGATCCTATAAGCCACCCTTCTCTTATCCCCTGTCCAGAAGGATGGTTGTTAATTTGGTCAAAGACAGCTGACAAGTGTAGATTTGAGATTTGGTAGGCATAGTGGGTACCATGAGTTCTTCAGGAGCAGGATGGTAAGCTGAACACCTCACCATTAAATATTTGAGTGCAGTGGCACCATCCTCCAGCCTCAGCATGAACAGATACCATATCCTATCAACCAGCGATTCCACCAGTTGCAGTTTCAGAGCTTCAGCAGCAACTGCTCATCTCTCGTCACCCTTAGGAACAAAAAAAGTTTCATTTGGAAAAGCATGGGTTAATCAAGTAGATCCAGCAGATTTGTTAAAAGAAAATCGTATCTGACTAACTTGATTGAATTCAGCCTTGGTCCAAAGGAAGACGGTTGTGGTTAATAAAAGCAAAATACTGCAGATACTGGAAATCTGAACTAAAATCAAAGTGCTGGAAATACTTAGCAGGCCTGGCAGCATATGTGGAGAGAGAGAGAGAGAGACAGAGTTAACATTTCAGGTCTGTGACCTTTCATCAGAACTGATGGTTGTGATTATTGGAAGCCAATCATCTCAGCCCCGAGACATTGCTGCAGGAGTTCCTCAGGGTAGTGTCCTAGGCCTAACCATCTTCAGCTGCTTCATCCTTGACCTTCCTTCCCTCATAAGGTCAGCAGTGAGGAAGGTTGCTGATGATTGCATAATGTTCAGTACCATTCGCAACTCCTCAGATACTGAAGCAGTCTGTGTCCATAGGCAGCAAGACCTGGACAACATTCAGGCCTGGGCTGATAAGTGCCAAGTAACATTCATGCTACGCAAGTGCCAGGCCATGAACATCTCCAACAAGAGAGAATCTAACCAACTGCCTCTGACATTCAACGGCTTTATCATCACTGAATCCCCTGCTATCAACATCCTGGAGGTTCCATTGACCAGAAACTGAACTGGAGCAGCCACATGAATACTATGGCTATAAGAGCAGGTCAGAGGCTGGAAATTCTGTGGCGAGTAACCCACCTCCTAACTCCCCCGTCCACCATCTACAAGGCACAAGTCAGGAATGTGATGTAATATTGTCCACTTGCCTGGATGAGTGCGGCTCCAACAACACTCAAAAAGCTAAACAACATCCAGGACTAAGCAGCTCGCTTAATTGGCACCCCATCCACCACCTTAAAAGTTTACTGCCTGCACCACCACTGCCTCCACCACCAGCACAGTGGCAGCAGTGTGTATTATCTACAAGTTACACTGCAGCAACTCACGGCGTCTCCTTTGACCTTCCCAAACCGTGACCTCTTCCAGGTTAGAAGGGCAAGGACAGCAGATGCATGGGAACGCCACCTTCTGCAAGTTCCCTCCAACCCACACGCTATCCTGACTTACGAACATATGAATTAGGAGCAGGAATAGGCCACTCGGCCCTTCGAGCCTGCTCTGCCATTCAGTAAGTTCACAGCTCCACATTTCTACCTACCCCCGATAACCTTCCACCCCCTCAGTGACCTTTCATCGGAACTGACCTGGAGCGTTAACTCTGCTTCTCTCTCCACAGATGCTACCAGTATTTCTAGCACTTCCTGTTTTTATTTCAGATTTCCAGCATCTGCAGTATTTTTCTTTTATTTTAGCACTATATAGGAAAATTTTCCCCATGTCGCCGTTGGTTCTTTTGCCATTCACCTGAAATTGCTGTCCTTTGGTTCTTGACCCTTCTGCTCTTGACCCTTCTGCTGATTGGACCAATTTCTCTCTACTCTGCCTAGACCCTGCATGATTTTGAACACCTCTATCAAATCTCCTCTCAACCTTTTCTTTAAGGAGAACAAGCCCAGCTTCTCCAAACTATCCACATAACTGAAGTCCCTCATCCCTGGAACCATTTTCATAAATATTTTCAGCACCCTTTCTAAAGCCTTCACATCTTCCCTAAAGTGTGGTGCCCAGAATTGGGCACAATACTCCAGTTGAGATCGAACCAGTGTTTTATAAAGGTTCATTGTAACTTTCTTGCTCTTGTATGCTATGCCTATATTTATAAAGCCCAGGATCCAGTATGCCTTTTTAACAACTTTCTCAATCTGCCTCGTCACTTCAACCATTTGTTATACAAATACGCCTAGGTCCCTCTGCTCATGCATCTGCTTTAGAATTGTACCCTTTCGTTTATATTGCCCCTCCTCATTCTTCTTACCAAAATGTATCGCTTCACACTTCTCTGCATTGAATTTCATCTACCATGTGTCCTCCCATTCCACCAGACTGTCTCTATCCTCTCAAAGTCTATCATAAGCAAGTTAATAAGATGGTTTAAAAAAAAATTACTTGGGTGATAAATAGAAAAAGACAATATAAAAGCAAAGAGATTGTGATAGAACTTTATAAATCACTGATTAGGCTTCAGCTGGAATGTTGTGGACAGTTCTGGGCATCACACTTTCTGGAAAATGTAAAGGTCTTGGAAAGGGTACAGAGGACCTTTACTAGGATATTACCAGGGATGAGAGACTTAAGTTAGGAGGAGGAGTTGTAAAAGTTAGTACTGTTCTGCTTGGAAAAGAGAAGACTAACTGGTGACCTAATAGAGATTCTCAAGATGATGAGAGGTCTTGATAGAGTAGAGAGAAAAAAACTACTCCCTCTGAAAATTGGGTGAATAAGTGGAGATCATAGATTCAAAATCATTGACAAAAGATGTAGAGGGGATATTAGGCTTTTTTTTTTCACTCGCCATGTTGTCAGGGATTTGGAACGTTCTACCTAAAAATGTAGTGGAAGCTGATCCCATAACCCTTTTTAAAAGGGAGTTGGACACATACTTGATGAGAAATTTATAGGGTTATGGATGAAAAGATATGGGGGTCTAAGCACAACTGCTCTTTCAAAAATCCAGTACAGGCACCAGGCTGAATGGGCTCCATCAGTGGTGTAAGACAGTCCCAAATCCTGGATTATGAGTTCACATTCTATTATTTAGCATCCATCTTTCAACAGCATTGTCCCAGGTCTGGGTTTCCTCATCAGCTATCACCAGTGTGTATTGAACATCTGCCTTCAGCATGACGGGTGTTTTTGTTACTGGAAGGCTGTTTCCAGCAGGGTTCCGCAGGGCTAAGTACCAGGTCCCCTGCTTTTTGTGGTATATATTAAGGACTTGGACATGAATGTGGGGGGAATGGTCAAGAGGTTTGCAGACGACGCAAACATTGGCCGCATGGTTGATAACGAGGAGAATAGCTGTAGAATGCAGGAAGATATCAATGGACTGGTCAGGTGGGCAGAAAAGTGGCAAATGGAATTTAACCCAGAGAAGTGTGAGATGATGCAATTGGGGGAGGTCAAACAAGGCAAAGGAATGCACAATAAGTGGGAGGATACTGAGTCGTAGAGGAAATGAGGGACCTTGCAGTGTATATTCACAGATCCCTGAAGGTGGCAGGACAGGTTGAAAAGGTGGTTAAGAATGCATATTGTTACGACCAGGTGAGAAAGGCGTCGAGGGGTCCCTCTCAGCCCTCACCTGGTCTGACCGTAACAGGGTTTAATTTTAAACACACCATGTTTTTAACTCCCCCTTGGTGAATCCTTGTTCACTGCTTTCCAAATATAAGGCAAAGAAACCAGCACAAACTGGTTTTCTCAGGTTTAAAGAAGAAAAGTTGAAATTAATTAAACCTATTTACACTCTAATTCGGGTGACGCATGACATGCGATACACACATGCAATAGAGACAGAAAAGAGCAGAAGAAAAATAAAATGGAAAAGTTTGAGGCAATATCTGAAGAAATTTGTTACGGTTCTTCGAGCACACTGTAGAGTCCTTGATTGTCAGTGATTTTGCTTTTCGTTGGGGCCCAGTATTCTTCTTAAACCTCGTTCGCTGTAGGAGACTTTTCTCTCCTGGGATTCATGTGTCTTCAGTGGATTCAGAGGCTTGTGAGAAAGAGATGGGAGCAGGCAGGAGAGATCTTCTCAGTCCAGGAGCAAACAGTCTTTCTGAGTTCAAACTCTCTGTGGCTAGTTCAAAAGACCCTGGACTAGCCAGTTGGTCATGTGACCAGTCCTGGATTGTATCACCTTAGCAGACTTTGGATTGCTTCTCTTACACACAATACCTGGTGATCAAGGTCCATTGTGGGTTGAATGTGTCAGGGAATGGTCCTTTGTCCTTCCAAGCACTGTCTGTTAATATGCAAATGTATTTTCCAGACACTTGTTTAACAAGTCATTTCCTCGCTCCAGCAACAGTTAAAAAATCAATGTTCATGACAAAATTAATGTGCTTCATTCTTGGCAGGTGGGGGCTTAGCATGGCAGTATGGAGTCCTTTCCTTTGTTAGCCGAGGTATAGAATATAAGAGTAGGAAGGTTATGCCAGAACTATATAAAACATTAGTTAGGCCACAACTTGAGTACTGTGTGCAGTTCTGGTCATCTCATTACAGAAAGGATGTAATTGCACTAGAGAGGATGCAGAGGAGATTTACGAGGGTGTTGCCAGGACTGGAAAATTGCAGCTATGAGGAACTATTGAATAGGATGGGGTTGTTCTCGTTGGAACAGGGGAGGCTGAGGGGAAATTCGATTGAGATGTACAAAATTATGAGGAGCCTGGATAGAGTGGATGGGAAGGGCCTATTTACCTTAGCTGAGAGGTCAGTGACTAGGGGGCATAGATTTAAAGTGATTGGTAGAAGGGTTAGAGGGGAGATGAGGAAAACATTTTTGACCCAGAGGGTGGTGGGAGTCTAGAACTCACTGACTGAAAGGGTGGTAGAGGCAGATAACCTCAGCTCATTTAAAAGGTGCCTGGATGTGCACCTGAAGTGCCGTAACCTGCAGGGTGATGGACCAAATGCTGGAAAGTGGGATTAGGCTGGGTGGCTCTCTTTTTTTCTTTGGCCGGCACAGACATGATGGGCCAAGTGGCATCCTTCTTTGCCGTAAACCTTCTCTGATTCTATTCCATGATAGAATGACCTTACAAGTCCAAATCCAACATCACTTAATTGTCACACTCATCACTAATTACTTCAGCTGTGAGAGATTTTGACAAGAGAGTACATCCATTGTGTGATGGACAACCACTCTAGGGTACCTGGTGACAAGTTCTCTAATCTTGGAACTGTTTCCTCTTTTCACCAAATATCTGCTTGCAGCTTGGCCATAGATCTCGGTAGTGAGCTAGAAGTGCATGTCTAGGAGTTTTAAACCACAAAGGACAACTATTTGGACACATCTTGTATGCCATGCTATAAGCTTAACTTGTGTTAAGATTTTGATGTAATTGAAGTACCTTGTCCCTTTGCAGCATGGCCCTGAAGTCTTGTTTCTAAACTGAAGTTGACGTCCACCAGGAACTGATTTGACTGAACAATTGGATAGATATCCTTAGTACCTTATAATCCATATTTTTAAGACTCTTTCATCAGCTGCCCATTGCCATACCACTATTTAACACATTGTTCAAGTTGATACGTACACTGCACGAGATTCCCAGGTGCGTCTGCCAACAATATTGGGCCTGATTTTAACTCTGTGTTAAGTGAATGCTTTCTGAGTGAGTTAAAAACGGGCCCATTATTTCCAAAGGTTAGCAGCACAATTCTTTCAGAAATGCAAGGATCTAGCCAAGATCTAGTCCAGTCCCCCATTTCCCACCTCAGCCACTCTTCCCGCACTGCTCGTACCATATATCAGGCCTGATGTAATGTAGTAGAGATCCAGCGTGTCCTGATGTATTAGTAAATACAAGTTACTCCCCAGTATAAACTACCAGCCTTCTGTAGAAGTGAGCACACTTTCCCAGTGCTTGGTGACTTAACTCTGCCCTTCTGTTTCTGTCCTAGTTGCTGCTGCTCTTTCTCTATTACCAGCAAAGTCTGAATCCTAATTATATAAAATCATTTTTCCATATCCTTTGTTAAAGAACCTTGTTCAGAAAAGAATGAAGGAAAAGTAGTGGAGGGAAAGAGTTGGCAACAAAAAACAATTGTACGCATTAGTCTGGAGGAAAAATAGGCACAAAACCAAAGGGAAGCTAAGCATGAGGGAAATGAAAGAGTAACAGAAGGAAATTTTCAGTCACGAGCAACTTGTTCTGGCATTTGGCTACTCCAATAGACAAGACTAAATGAGGCTGCAATTTCTTTTATTCGTTCATGGGCTGTGGGCGTCACTGGGTAGGCCAACATTTTTTGCCCATCCCTAATTGCCCTTGAGAAGGTGGTGAGCTGTCTTCTTGAACCGCTGCAATCCATGTGGGGTAGGTACACCTACAGTGCTGTTAGGAAGGGAGTTCCTGGTTTTTGACCCAGCGACAGTGAAGGAATGGTGATATAGTTCCAAATCAGGATGGTGTGTGGCTTGGAGGGGAACTTGCAGGTGGTGGTGTTCCCATGCATCTGCTGCCCCTTTTCCTTCGAGGTGGTAGAGGTCGCAGGTTTGGAAAGTGCTGTGGGAGGAGCCTTGGTGCGTTGCTGCAGTGCATCTTGTAGATGGTACACACTGCTGCCACTGTGCGTCGGTGGTGGAGGGAATGAATGTTTGTGGATGGGGTGCCAGTCAAGCGGGTTGCTTTGTCCTGGATGGTGTCAAGCTCTTTGAGTGCTGTTGAAGCTGCACCCATCCAGGCAACTGGAGAGTATTCTGTAGACGATTGCCGGACTTTGGAGAGTCAGTAGGTGACTTATTCGCTGCGGAATCCCTCGCCTCTGACCTGCTCTTGTCGCCACGGTATTTATTTGGTTACTCCAGTTCAGTTTCTGATCAATGGTAACCCCCAGGATGTTAGTGGGGGATTCAACGATCATAATGCCATTGAACTTCAAGGGAAGATGGTGGGATTCTCTCTTGTTGGAGATAGTCATTGCCTGACATTTGTGTGGGGCGAATGTTACTTGCCACTTATCAGCCCAAGCCTGGATATTGTCCAGGTCCTGTTGCATTCCTACACGGAATGCTTCAGTATCTGAGGAGTCGCGCATGGTGCTGAACATTGTGCAATCATCAGCGAACATCCCCACGTCTGACCTTATGGTTGAAGAAAGGTCATTGATGAAGCAGCTGAAGATGGTTGGACCTAGGACACTACCTTGAGGAACTCCTGCAATGTGATGTCCTGGAGCTGAGATGATTGACCTCCAACAACCACAACCATCTTCCTCTGCACTAGCTATAACCCCAACCAACAGAAAGTTTTCCCCCTGATTCCCATTGGCTCCAGTTTTGCTAGGGCTCCTTGATGCCATATTCGGTCCAGTACTGTCCTTCTGTCAAGGGCAGTCACTCTTTTTGGCCCCACCCCCACCTCTTGAGTTCAGCTGTTTGTCCATGTTTGACCCAAGGCTGTATTGAAGTCAGGAGCTGAGTGGCCCTGGCAGAACCCAAACTGAGCGTTACTGAGCGGGTTGTTGCTAAGCAAGTGCCGCTTGATGGCACTGTCAATGACATCTTTCATCACTTTATTGATGATTGCTGTAGACTGATGGGGCGGTAATTGGCCAGATTGGACTTGTCCTGCTTTTTGTGTACAGGACATACCTGGGCAATTTTCCACATTGCCGGGTAGATGCCACTGTTGTAGCTGCACTGGAACAGCTTGGCTAGGGGCAAGGCAAGTTCTGGAGCACAAGTCTTCAGTACTAATACCGATATATTGTCAGTATCCAGTGCCTTCAGTTGTTTCTTGATATCACGCGGAGTGAATTGAATTGGCTGAAGACTGGCAGCTGTGATGCTGGATCATCAACTCGGCACTTCTGGCTGAAGATTGTTACAAATGCTTCAGCCTTATCTTTTGCATCTTGGGCTCCCCCATCATTGAGGATGGGGATATTTGTGGAGCCATCTCCTCCCGTTAGTTGTTTAGTTGTCCACCACTATTCATGGCAGGACTGCAGAGCTTAGATCTGATGCGTTGGTTATGGGATCGCTTAGCTCTGTCTGTCGCATGCTGCTTACGCTATTTGGCACGCAAGTAGTCCTGGGTTGTAGCTTCATCAGGTTGACACCTCATTTTGAGGTATGGCTGGTGCTGCTCCTGGCAAGCCCTCCTGCACTCTTCATTGAATTCGGCTTGATGGTAATGGTAGAGTGGGAGATTTGCCGGACCATGAGGTTACGGATTGTGGTTCAGTACAATTCTGTTGCTACTGATGGTCCACAGCGCCTCATGGATGCTCAGTTTTGCATTGCTAGATGTGTTCGAAATCTGTCCCGTTTAGCATGGTGGTAGTGTCACACAACATGATGGAGGGTATCCTCAATGTGAAGATGTGACTTTGTCTCTCCACAAGGACTGTGCGGTGGTCACTCCTACCAATACTGTCATGGGCAGATGCAGTTGCGGCAGGCAGATTGGTGAGGACGAGGTCAAGTATATTTTTCCCTCTTGTTGGTTCCCTCACTACTTGCCGCAGCCCCAGTCTAGCAGCTATGTCATTTAGAACTCGGCCCACTTGGTCAGTAGTGGTGCTACCGAGCTACTGTTGGTGATGGACATTGAAGTCTCCCACCCAGAGTATATTCTGCGCCCTTGTCACCCTCCGTGCTTCTTACACGTGCTGTTCAACATCGAGGAGTACTGATTCATCAGCTGAGAGGGGGGCAGTAGGTGGTAGTCAGCAGGAGGTTTCCTTGCTCATGTTTGACCTGAAGCCATGAGACTTCATGGGGTCTGGAGTCAATGTTGAAGACTCCCAGGGCAGCTCCCTCCTGACTGTATACCACTGTGCCCCCAACTGCTGGCTCTGTCCTGCCAGTGGGACGGGACATACCTGGGGATGGTGATGGCGGTGTCTGGGACATTGTAAGGTATGATTCGGTGAGTATGACTATGCCAGGCTGTTGCTTGACTAGCTTGTGGGGCAGCTCTCCCAACTTTGGTAGAAGCCCCCAAATGTTAGTAAGGAGGACTTGACAGGGCTGGATTTGCTGTTGTCGTTTCCAGTCCCTAGGTAAATGCTGGGTGGTCTGTCCGGTTTCATTCCTCCTTAACTTCGTAGTGGTTAGATACAACTGAGTGACTTGCTAGGCCATTTCAGAGGGCATTTAAGAGTCAACCACATTGCTATGGGTCTGGAGTCATATGTAAACCAGACCAGGTAAGGATAGCCGATATCCTTTCCTTAAGGACATTAGTGAACCAAATGGGTTTTATCTCCACCATTGTGCTTTTCTGAAATCCTAGTGTTGTTCCAGAGTAAGTCACTGTTTGGCATTGTGACCCTTGACCAAAGGTTAGTGAAGCCCATCTCACTATATCATTGGGAGAGTTCTCCGTTACTTCATGCATTACTTAATATGTTGTGATGGGAGCCAAATTGAGGTTGAGTTTATCATGCCTTCAAAAACTATTGTAACTCGATTTGAAAAATGATTTGAGTCAGAACAAGTTTTTGGCGTAAAGTGTTCATTGCTTGAATATACATCCTATTACTTCTGTGAAAGCTTTAGTTTACATTACTCAAGAGGAAGTGCTATACTCCCTACTAGCCTCAAATAGTTTACCAGAGCGTAACTTCTTGAGAAGTTAATTCATTTGCATTGAGCTCCAGCATAATAGAGGTCTTGTGGACCGGTTGTTATTGCAGATGGCTCAGAAAAGATGTTGGCAATTTAAACAGCTTCTGTTTTTAAATCATTTAGATGTAAGGTAAATGCAAAAGAAGCGAATTCACAGTTCTGTCTCTTCATAAAGAATAGGATGCCAGGTGAATCTGATGCCTATGTTCCTGCCAGCTTATAGTAGCAAGGCAGCTGCGAAGCAGTTCCCAAGAAGGGAGAATTATGCTTTTAATTGCATTGCAGAATTGGTAGGAGGGGGTTGTATTACTGTTCTTCAACAGTAAATTTGCATCTCAGTTGAGACTTGAGTGTCATGAAAGTTATTGGAAGAAGTTGTTAAGGCTTTGTTCTGATGGAAATGGCGACCTTCGAAGAACCAGTCCATTTTGGATTATTTTAATGATTTGTAGAGAAAAAAAAGATAGTGGCTAAGGGGAGCAGTTTAGGTCCAGAACAGAACTACAAAACTGAATTTTTCACATTGCACCGACAAGGCCCCAGTTCATAAACTGTGTTCTTCCTGGAAGTGCAAGTAGCCATTCAATAAAAGAATCCACCTGGAAGAAAAATTAATGTTTACAAAATGCTGCACATCAAAGACACAAAGGTTAAGTAATTTATTCGTCAAAAACTTTGCCTTACACCATTTTCTAACTGGTATAATTATCAACCAATTAATTCCTTTGTGTAATGGTGTAATATGTCAGGTGGTCGTGTACATGGCCTTGTATGTCATGTTATGACCGAGGCGGGAGCAACACACTGCCAATTCAGTCCCATCACTCCACAGGTCGCAGCATATTATTTAAAGTTTTCTGGTTGGGTGGGAAAACAGCCAAATTAAACACTCTAGTCAACCCCAGAATAAAACTGACCAAACCAGGTATCTTTCGACAACAACAAATTAACTATTTATTAAAAAACTAAATCTTAAACGCTATGTCTAAAGACCGTATAACTTTTTATTTTAATCTAACTCCCCCATTCACACACATGCATTCAAAAATCACAATTAATCAGTTTCGTTTTTTTTTTAATTATGTTTTTAAAAAATTAGCTGTGGTTTCTTAAGAATAAATAAACAAGCACAACTTTGTGGGTTACGTTCCTGATGGATGAGGTATTCTAATGTGGAAATAATCAAATGCTACTCGAAGTCTTCACTTGAATTTGATGAAACAGTCAGTTTTGGATAGGCATTCAAGCTCTTTGGCTGCAACAGGCATCAAACACCAGCGAATTCCAGAAAAATACAGTCAAGAGGGATTCAATCTTGAGGCAAATACTTCCTGGCTTAGAAGTAAAGAAAAGGAGTTTTACTACCTTTAGCAATACAAACAGTCTCTTGAAAAACAGCTTTTTTTTTCTTTAGACAATTAACTAGGCCTGTAGCTCCTTGTAGAATTTCTGCTGAGAGAGAATGAACAGCTCCTTTCTCCAGAAGCCTGTTTTGCTGTTTGCTGGTTCAGACCAGTTTTTGCCAGTTTTACACACATCAAATTGAAACATACCAGGTGACCTCTCTCCTGCTGTTGTGGCCTCATGACAGGTGCAGCTGGCACCCTGTGCTCAGTCTTAAAGGCACACTGATTTCAAACAGAGTCTTAAGGGCAAACAATTCCGTGACAGCCCTTGGCGAAATGAAACACCATTCTTAAAATGCGTTTCATTACAATGCTAAAAAAAAAGAAACTGGAAAAAAAACTAACATTTTTTCACATTCACACGCCATTCACCCCACTGATAATTTATAGCATTTTCTTTGTACCGTCGCCATTCATATAAGTTAACATGGTTAAATTTGTGACAAAGCGTCGCCGATAACATCGTGTCATGCAGACCCCCCCCCCCCCCCCCCCAAACCTGCCAAGAATGAAGCATATTAATTTTGTCATATGAACATTAATTTTAAACTGTTGCTGGAGTGAAGAAATTACTTGTTTGAAGATCACCAGACACTGGCCTGGAAGGACATTTGCATACTAAGAGATGCTGCTTATGGCGACAAAGGACTACTCCCTGCTCCAGTTAACCCCAAATGGATTTTGATCACCAGACATTGAAGGTGTAAGGAAGTGCAATCCAGACCCTGCTAAGATCATACAATCCACAGAGCCAGGACTTGTTAAACCAGCTGGTCACATGACTAACTGGTCCAGGATATTTTAAATTAGCCACAGGACAGTTTAAATTCAGAAGGCAGTGTGCAACTGAAGCTGAAACAAGCAAGTCTCTCGCCTGGCTGTCTCTGTCTCTCTTGCTTTCTCCCAGGGAAGACACGTAATCTTCAAGAGAGAAAAGACTCCTGCGTCGGAACAAGTTGAAGCGTGAACTGGGCCCCAACGAATTGCAAGATTTACCGGAAAACGAAGAGTCCACATTGAACTTAAAGAACTGTAACTACCAGAGATTGCCTCAAACTGGTCTCCTTTATGCCTTCTACTTTTTCTGTCTCTATCTGCATGTGTGTTTATCACGTATGCATGCTAGCTTGGTCGCACTGCATGTTCGTAGTCATTTAGAGTTTAAGATTGATACACTTTTACCTTTATTGTTTAAATGTAAGGTAACCTGTTTGATTTCTTTGCCTTACATTTAGAGCAGTGAACAAGGATTCACTAAGGGGGAGCTAAAAACATGGTGTTTCTAAAATTAAACCCTGTTACGGTTAAACCACGCAAAGGCTGAGAGGGAACCCCTAGACCCCTTCTCACCTGGTCGTCACAATTGTTTTTCCCCGAAATATGTGCAATTTTCAAATGATAAGGCTGTAACAACAAACGCCATCTAAATATTCTAGCATCTTGGTTTTTAAATTTTTCCACCAAAGTTAATGGGTTATGGTCAGTGTATATTAGTGTTTCTTTATAGTCTTGGTGGACGTATACTTGAAAATGTTTGAGAGCCAGCAAAAGTCCTAATGTTTCTTTTTCCACAATGGAATACTTTTTTGAGGGCAATTTAGTTTTCTTGAAGAGTACCCTACTGGCTTCTCTATGCCCAATTCATCATCCTACAATAGGACTGCACCACCTCCCAGTCATTAGCATGATAGCTATTTTAAAGGGTTTAGCAAAATTTGAAGCAGTCAACACTGGTTCATTAGTTACGATTGCCTTTAGCTTTTCAAAAGCTGCCTGGCATTCATCTGACCATACTACTTTGTTTTTCTATTTTTGTAGCAAATTGGTTAATGGAGCAGCCACCGTACTAAACTTCTGTACAAATTTCCTGTAAAAACCGCACAACCCTAAAAACCTCATTATTTCCCGTTTAGATTTAGGGATAGGGAACTCTACTAAGGCTTGTACCTTTGCCATCTTTGGCAATACCTGTCCTTGCCCCACTATGTGTCCAAGGTAAGTTGATCTTGCTTTTCCGAATTTGCTTTGTTCCAGATTTATAACTAAGCCCACTGCTTGTAACTTTTTAAACAGAATTTTTAGCTGGTTTAAGTGTTCTTGCCAAGTGCTACTGTATATTAGTACATCATCGAGATACACTACACAGTTGGAAACACTGGCTACGACCTGATTCATTCATCTTTGAAAAGTGGCTGGGGCATTTTTTAGCACGAATGGCATCACCCGGCACTGATAAAGACTGTTAGGTGTTACAAAAGATGATATCTCTTTGGCTCAAGGAACTTGTCAGTATCCCTTTATCAAGTCAATTTTGGTAAGAAACCTAGCACTGCCCACTATGTCGATACAGTCTTCTAAATGGGGAATTGGGTAGGAGTCTGTCTTCATTACTGCATTGACTTTTCTGTAGTCTATACAAAACTGGGTTCACCCGTCAGGTTTATGTCCTAGAACTAGTGGTGAACTCCAGCTGTTTTGACTAGGTTCAGTCAAATTGTTTTCCAGCATGTACTGGATCTCTGCTTTCGCTTGGGCCTGTTTGTCCGGACTTCAGCGGTAAGGATATTTTAAAGGAACGGTTCCCCCTATATCCACACCATGTGTGGCTAAGGTTGTACATCCTGGCTTATCCCGACAGACTCTTTTAAATGTTTTGAAAAGCCTGGTTAGCTCTTCACATTGTTTTGTTTCTAAGTGCAAAAGCACGGTGTCCAATTTTCCTAGCCATTTTGTATTCGCTAATCTGATAGTTGGAGGTTCAATCTGAGAATTGTCTAGGCCTCCTTCTGCCTCATCCTCACTATCCTTTTCCTTCTCAACAGTCCCGATTCCCTGGCTTATCCTGCTCCCTGCAATAACATTGCTTTAACATATTGATGTGGCACAACCGGTTGTTCTTCCGGAGATATGGGGTAATCTACCTTACGCGTTCTTTTGATCACTCTATATGGGCCACTGAACCAGCTTTACTGGTTCTCCCTGTAATGTTAACGACACCAATCCTTTATCCCCTGGTTGAAAATTGTAGGCTTTTGCATTCTTGTTTGTCCATTTTTTCATATTGGCTTGGGATACTTTCAGGTGTTCCTGAGCTGCACCGCAAGCTTTCATGAGCCTTTCCTGGAACACAGATACATATTCCAGTACCGAAGATTCATTCTTTTGTTCCAAGAATCTGTCTTTTATGAGCTTTAGAGGACCTCTTACTTCATGTCTGTAAACCAATTCAAAAGGACAGACTCCTGTAGACTCATTCGGCGAGTCTGCGGTGGCAAATAAAAGAAAGTCTAATCCTTTATCCCAGTCGTGCGGATATTCATGACAGTATGTTCTAATCATTGTTTTGAGAGTTTGGTGGTATCTCTCTAAAGCTCCCTGTGACTGTGGCTGATATGCTGACGATTTCAACTGTCCAACCCCCAAATTGCCCATGATTTCTTGAAAAATCTTAGCCATGAAATTAGAACCTTGATCTGATTGAACTTCAAGTGGCAACCCATATCTCATAAAGAATTAGATTAACTTTTCTACTACTATTTTAGCAGTAATTGTCCTCAAAGGAATGGATCTGGAAATAGAGTAGCCATATCCATGTTAGTAAGATTGTATTGATGTCCCTCTTTTGTTTTTGGCAAGGGTCCTACACAGTCTACCAATACCCTGCTAAATGGTTCCTCAGTCACAGGTATGGGAACTAGTGGTGCCTATTTTATGGTAGGTTGCGGTTTTCCCACCATTTGGCATGTATGGCATGTCCTACAAAATTGGCTCACATCCTTTGTAAGGCCTGGTCAGTAATAATGTTGGCTTGTACGTGATTTGGTCTTCCGAATTCCCCTCTGTCATACGCTAACCTGAATAATCCTTGGTGATACTTAGGCGATACCACTATTTGTTCAACAACTGTCCAGTCCTCATCCTCAGGTCTATGAGGCGGTCTCCATTTCCTTTTCAAAACCCCGTTTGCCATATAATAGCCTTCTGGAACTCCTTTCGCTTCAGCTTCTGTTAGAGCCATCTGTGCTATTCAGTATATCTGTGGATCATTAAGTTGTGCTGCAATGAAAGAAGATCTGTTAAACATCTAATTTAGATTATCTAAATCCCCAAATAAGGTTTCAGATACTTAACTATCTGTTTGTGGTGCCACTTTTATCTCCAACAAAGGATCCTGTTTCACCGTTGCTCAGGTGACTGCACACGCAGGAAATATTCCTGGAACTTGTTCCTGTAATTGTTCCGTTTCCCTAACTTCACTTGGTTCCTCTGTAATTATAGGAGAAACTGATACTTTTGATCCTGCCAAATCAATTCTTTTTACTGGCAAACTGGACAACTCCTACAGTTACCATCCCAGATATTAAGTCACTCCCTCGGCGTACTTTATACCAAGGTACAGGTATATACTCCCCGCCAATTCCGTTAACTAAAGCTTTAGCGTTCAAGGCGCTCTCTGGTGGAAACGTTGTATCGTTCCCCAGCAATAGTGTTTGGGTTGCTCCTGTATCCCTGAGTATAATGATAGGTTTTCCTGCCTCATTTAAAGGATATGGAGTTACTTTCCCCTTTGACAAAAATTCATTAGAACTTTCAGGTATCTTATTCTTAATCTCTGCACTCACTTTAGTTCTAGTATCTGGTTTTACAGCTGTCGTTAAAGCTATAACCTGGTCTGCTATACTCACAATCAGAAACTTTTTCTCTGCATTAGCTTTATGTACCCCAACAAGTCCTATGGGTTTACCTCGCAATTTCCAGCATTCTGAACGAAGATGACCCGAAGATGTGGCAATGATAACACTTCGGCTTGCGAACCTCACTTCTACCCTTAGCACCTTCCTTTCTGGCCTGAAGTGGTGATCCTGGGGCATTCCCAGCGGTTCCTCCTTGTCCCCGACTACTTGCCTTCCTTTCACTCTTCCACTTTCTATCCTATTCGGGTTTATGGTGATGATGGACAAAAGGTTTTGGCTTATTCACAAGCTCAAAATCATCAGCAATTTCCGCTGCTTGGCTAGCTTTCAAAACTTTCAGGTTATCTACATGCGTCCTCACTACTGAAGAAATTGAATTTTTAAACTCTTCCAAGAGAATCAACTCTCAAAGGTTCTCATATATGGTTTCCATCTTTATGCCCGTAGCCAACGGTCAAAATTAGTTTGCTTCACCCTCTCAAATTCTACATACGTCTGCCCAGCCAATCTCCTTAAGTTCCGAAACTTCTGACGGTAAGATTCAGGGACTAAATCATACACGTGGGAATAGCCTTTTTTGCCATCTCATAATCTGCAGGAAGCATGGCATCAACTTCATGAGCTCTGCCTATCAACCTGCTTTGCGTAAGCAGTGTCCAGCTTTCCTTTGGCCATTTCATCTATTTAGCTATTTTTTCAAAAATAGACGGTGGATAGGCAATGAAAAATGCCTCTACGTCCCTTTCCTCAAACTCAGGAAGAGCTTGTATAAATTTAAACAGCTTTTTGCTGGGTCCTGGGCTGAATTCAGATTCTTCCTGACCCGAATTTTCCCCGGAGTCAAGACCACCCCTTTGTCTTAGTTTCATCTCTCTTAATGCGCGGAGCATTCGCAATAAAATTGATGAATTAATCGTGCAAATAGATGTAATCAAGTATGATATAGTCAGGATTACGGAGACATGGCTGCAGGGTGACCAGGGATGGGAAATGAACATCCCAAGGTATTCAGTATTTAGGAAGGACAGACGAAAAGTAAACGGAGGTGGAGCTGCATTGCTGGTTAAAGAGGAAATTAACGCAATAGTGAGGAAGGATATTAGCTTTGAAGATGTGGAATCTGTTTGAGTAGAGCTGAGAAAGTAAGGGGCAAAAAACATTAGTGGGGGTTGCATATCGACCCCCAAACTGTAGTGGTGATGTTAGGAATGGCATTAAACAGGAAATTAGAGATGCATGTGATGAAGGAAAATCGGTAATTATGGATGACTTTAATCTAAATATAGATTGGGCAAATCAAATTAGTCACAATACCGTAGAGGAGTACACAATACATTCATGGAGTGTATACGGGATGGTTTTCTGGACCAATACGTTGAGGAACCAAATAGAGAACAGACCATCCTAGACTGGGTATTGTGTAATAATTGACAATCTAGTTGTGCGAGACCCCTTGAGGATGAGCGACCATAATATGATGGAATTCTTTATCAAGTTGGAGAGTGACGTAGTTGATTCTGAGACTGGGGTCCTGAATCTTAATAAAGGAAACTATGAAGGTATGAGGCATGAGTTGGTTATGATGGATTGGGAAACGTTGCTTAAAAGGATGACGGTGGATAGGCAATGGCAAACATTCAAAGAGCGTATGGATGAACTGCAACAATTGTTTATTCCTGTCTGGCGCAAAAGTAAAACGGGAAAGGTAGTCAAAACATGGCTTACAAGGGAAATTAGAGATAGCATTAGATCCAAGGAAGAGGCATACATATTTGTCAGAAAAAACAACAGACCTGAGGATTGGGAGCAGTTTAGAATTCAGCAAGGAAGGACCAAGGGATTGATTAAGAAGGAGAAAATAGCGTGCGAGAGTAAGCTTGCGGGGGAACATAAAAACTGACTGTAAAAGTTTCTACAGGCATGTGATGAGAAAAAGATTGGTGAAGACAAATGTAGGTCCCTTACAGTCAGAAACAGGGGAATTTATTGTGGGGAACAAAGAAATGGCTGACCAACTAAATGCATACTTTAGTTCTGTTAGTTCACAAAGGAGGACACAAATATCATACCAGAAATGTTGGGGAACACAGGGTTTAGTGAGAGGGAGGAACTGAAGGAAAACAGTATTAGTAGAGAAATGGTGTTGGGGAAATTGATGGGATTGAAAGCCAATAAATCCCCAGGGCCTGATAATCTACATCCCAGAGTACTTAAGAAAGTGGCCCTAGAAATAGTGGATGTATTGGTGGTCATCTTCCAAGATTCTATAGACTCTGGAACAGTTCCTACAGATTGGAGGGTAGCTAATGTAACCCCACTATTTAAAAAGAGAGGTAGAGAGAAAACAGGGGATTATAGACCAGTCAGCCTGACGTCGGTAGTGGGGAAAATTCTAGAGTCCATTATCAAAGATTTTATAGCAGGGCACTTGGAGAACAGTGGTAGAATCGGACAGAGTCAGCATGGATTTACGAAAGGGAAATCATGCTTGACAAATCTACTAGAATTCTTCGAGGATGTAACTGGTAGAGTTGATGAGGGACAGCCAGTGGATGTGGTTTGTTTGGACTTTCAGAAGGCTTTTGACAAAGTCCCACGTAAGAGATTAGCATGTAAAATTAAAGCGCTTGGGATTGGGGGTAGTGTATTGCGATGGATAGAAAATTGGTTGGCAGACAGGAAACAAAGAGTAGGAATGAATGGGTCTTTTTCCGAATGGCAGGCAGTGACTAGTGGGGTACTGCAGGGATCGGTGCTGGGACCCCAGCTATTCACAATATATATTGATTTAGATGAGGGAACTAAATGTAATATCTCCAAATTTGCACACAAAACTGGGTGGGAGGGTGAGTTGTGAGGAGTTTGCAGAGAGGCTTCAGGGTGATTTGGACAAGTTGAGTGAGTGGACAAATGCATGGCAGATGCAATATAATGTGGATAAATGTGAGGTTATCCACTTTGGTAGCAAAAACAGGAAGGCAGATTATTATCTGAACGGTTATAAACTGAGAGGGGAATATGCAACGAGGCCTGGGTGTACTCGTACACCAGTCGCTGAAGGTAAGCATGCAGGTGCAACAGGCAGTAAAAAAAGCAAATGGTATGTTGGCCTTCATAATGAGAGGATTCGAGTACAGGAGCTGGGATGTCTTGCTGCAATTATGCAGGGCCTTGGTGAGGCCACACCTGGAATATTGTGTGCAGTTTTGGTCTCCTTATCTGAAGAAGGATGTTCTTACTATCGAGGGAGTGCAGCGAAGTTTTACCAGACTGATTCCAGGGATGGCGGGACTGACGTATGAGGAGAGATTGAGTCAGTTACGATTATATTCGCTGGAGTTCAGAAGAGTGAGGGGGGATCTCATCGAAACCCATAAAATTCTAACCAGACTTGACGGTAAATGCAGGATGGATGTTCCCGATGGTGGGGGAGTCCAGAACCAGGAGTCATAGTCTAAGGATATGGGGTAAACCTTTCAGGACTGAGATGAGGAGAAATTACTTCACCCAGAGAGTGGTGAGCCTGTGGAATTTGTTACCACAGAAAGGAGTTGAGGCCAAAACATTGTATGTTTTCAAGAAGGTGTTAGATATAGCTCTTGGGGCGAAAGGGATTAAAGGATATGGGGTGAAAGCGGGAACAGGTTACTGAGTTGGATGATCAGCCATGATCATAATGAATGGCGGAGCAGGCTCGAAGGGCCGAATGACGACCTCTTGCTGCTATTTTCTATGTTTCTATGTAACCTAAATTCCTTCTCTTTCTCCCTTTTCCTCTTTTTCCAATTCAAGTTTTCTTAATTCTTGTTCAGCCTCAAGTTTTCTTATTGCTATTTCTTTTTCTGTTTCCAGTTGAAGCCTAAGTTTTTTCATTTCCAACTGAATTTTGGCTAATTCCACTGCATCACTCTCTGACTTACTACCTTCATGTTCCTTGTCTTCTAATTTCAGATGTTGGGCTATTAGGTCAATTATCATTGTTGTTTTGGCACCTGATTTCACTTCTAACCCCGATTTTGCCACCAATTCTTTTTGTTTATTCTGAGTTAACGTTATCAAATCTGAGTTGGATGATCAGCCATGATCATAATGAATGGCGGAGCAGGCTCGAAGGGCCGAATGACGACCTCTTGCTGCTATTTTCTATGTTTCTATGTAACCTAAATTCCTTCTCTTTCTCCCTTTTCCTCTTTTTCCAATTCAAGTTTTCTTAATTCTTGTTCAGCCTCAAGTTTTCTTATTGCTATTTCTTTTTCTGTTTCCAGTTGAAGCCTAAGTTTTTTCATTTCCAACTGAATTTTGGCTAATTCCACTGCATCATTCTCTGACTTACTACCTTCATGTTCCTTGTCTTCTAATTTCAGATGTTGGGCTATTGGGTCAATTATCATTGTTGTTTTGGCACCTGATTTCACTTCTAACCCCGATTTTGCCACCAATTCTTTTTGTTTATTCTTAGTTAACGTTATCAAATCACTGAAGGAAGCATTCTCCTTTCCTAGAAACTCTGCTGCATCTGCTAATGCCATTCTGATGTACCTTATTATTCAAGAAACCTAGTTCTTTTTATTTTTTCGTAATTGGTGTTGGATTTGGTTCTCGACAGTCGAGTTTCCAATTAATATGATCCCAGACACGAGAGCAGTTAATATGATGCCAGACACAAGACCCCGATTTATATGTTATCCCAGAGATGAGCAATTAATATGATTCCAAACATGAGCCCCCCAATTAGTCTGATTCTGATCCTGGACGAAATGGATCCTGCCCAATTAGTATGTTCCGACCAAGGCGGGAGCAACGCACTGTCAATTCAGTCCCGTCACTCCACAGGTCGCAGCATATTATTTATAGTTTTCCTAGCCAACCAGAAAACAGCCAAATTAAATACCCCAGAATAAAGCAGACCAAGCCAGGTATCTTTAGACAACAACAAATTAACTACTTATTAAAAAAAAAAATTTTAAACACTTTTAAGATAAACCTATGTCTAAAGACCTTATAACTTCTTATTTTAATCTAACACCCCATTCTCACACATGCATTCAAAAATTGGTTTCTTTTTTTAAAAAATTATGTTTTTAAAAATTAGCTATATCTTGAGAATAAATAAACAAGCAAGCCCTGATGGATGAGGTATTATAATGTGGACATAATCAAATGCTACTCGAAGTCTTCACTTGAATTTGATGACACAGTCTGTTTTTGATAGGCATTCAAACTCTTCGGCTGCAGCAGGGGTCAAACACCAGCGAATTCCAGAAAAATACAATGTCGAGAGATTCAATCTTGAAGCAAATACTTCCTGGCTTGGAAGTTTTTTAAAAAAGGAGTTTTACTACCTTCAACAATACAAATGGTCTCTTGAAAAAAGGCTTTTTTTTTCTTTAGGCGATTAACTAGGCCTGTAGCTCCTTGTAGAAGTTCTGCTGAGAGAGAATGAACAGCTCCTTTCTCCAGTAGAACGCTTTGCTATTTGCTGGTTCAGATCGCTTTTTACCAATCTTGCACACAGTCAAATTGAAACATTATACCATGTGACCTCTCTCTCCTGCGGTTGTAGCTTCGGGACAGGTGCAGCTGGCACCCTGTGCTCAGTCTTAAAGGCACACTGTTTTCAAACAGAGTCTTAAAGGTACACAGGTTTTAATCCGAGGAGAAAAAGTAATTACTGTTCCGTGATCAGACGAATTAAAAATGATGGACTTACTTGCAAGAAGCTGAATTTTTGTTACTGTGAATTAATCGGGACCATAGACCTTTTGAAAAGTTACGGCACAGAAAGAGGCCATTCAGCCCATCGTGTCTGCACCAACTGAAAAACTAGCCGCCCATTCTAATCCCACCTTCCGGCAAGGTCACTAACCTGAAATGTTAACTCTGTTTCTCTCTCCACTGATGCTGCCAGACCTGTGTATTTCCAGCATTTCTTGTTTTTATTCCAGCACCTGGTCTGTAGCCTTCCAAAATTACATCACTTCAGGTGCAGGTCCAGGTACCTTTTAAATGAGTTGAGGGTTTCTGCCTCCAACACCGATTCAGACAGTGAAATCCAGACAGCCACCACCCTCTGGGTGAAAAAGTTATCCAATCTTTCCTCATAGCTGCAATTTTCCAGCCCTGGCAACATTCTTGTAAATCTGCTCTTTACTCTCTCCAGAGCAATTATGTCCTTCCTGCAATGTGGTTGCCAGAACTGTATGCAATACTCCAGCTGTGGCCTAACCAGCATTTTATACAGTTCCAACATTACTTCCCTGCTTTTGTATTCTATTCCTCGGCCAAGACAGGATAGCATTCCATATGCCTTCTTCACCACTTTGTCTACCTATCCTGCCACCTTCAGGGACCTGTGGACATGCACTTCCTCCACCTCTCTCAGTATCCTCCCGTTTATTGTGTATTCAAATTTTGCTTTATTTGCCCTCCCCAAATGCATTACCTCACACTTCTCTGGACTGAATTCCATTTGCCACTTTTTTGACCACTCAACCAAACCACTGATATCATTCTGGAGTCTATAGCTATCTTCTTCACTATTAACTACACGGCCAATTTTTGTGTCATCTGCAAATTTCCCAATCATGCCTCCCACATTTAAGTCCAAATCATTAATATATACCACAAACAGCAAGGGGGCCAATGAGCCCAGTGGAATGTCACTGGAAACCGCTTTCCGTTCACAAAAACATCCATCAACCATTACCCTTTGTTTCCTGTCACTGAACCAAATTTGGATCCAACTCACCATATTCCCCTGTGTCCCATGGGCTTTTACTTTTCTTACCAATCTGCCATGTGGGTCCTTGTCACATGCCTTACTAAAATCCATGTAGATAACATCCACTGCACTACCCTCATCAATCCTCCTTTTTACTTCCTCAAAAAATTCAATTAAGTTAGTAAGACACGACTTTCCCTTAACCAATCCATGCTGACTATCCCTGATTAATCCATGCCTTTCTAAGTGACAGTTTATCCCATCTCTCAGAATTGATTATAATAATTTGCCCACCACTGAGGTCAGACTGACTGGCCTATAATTATTTGGCCTATCCCTCGCACCCTTTTTAAACAATGGTACCTCACCTGTATCTATTGAGGATTTGAAAATGATCCTCAGAGCATTGGCTATTTCCTCCCTGGCTTCCTTTAACAGCCTGGGATACAATATATCCGGCCCTTGCAATTTATCCACTTTGAAGGATGTCAGAACCTCTAGTTCTTCCTCTCTCATTATGCTTATCGTATCTACTATTTCACACTCCTCTTTAACTACACTGTCTGCATCATCCCTCTCCTTTTGTGAAGACAACAACAAAGTACTCATTAAGAACCCTGCCCACATCATCTGCATCCATGCATAAGTTTCCTTGTTCATCCCTGATGGGTCCTGTCCTTTCCTTAGTTATCCTCTTGCCCTTAGTGAACTGATAAAACATCTTTGGGTTTTCCTTGATTTTACCTGCCAATATTTTTTCATGGCTTCTCTTTGCTTCACTAATTTCCTTTTTTACTTCACCGCTGCGCTTTTTATACTCCTCTAGACTTTCTAAAGTATTTAATTTTTTGTGACTGTCATAAGCTTTCTTTTCTTTCCTATCTTACCCTGTATGCTTCTAGATAAACAGAGTGCTCTAGATTTGGCAGTACCACCCTTTTTCTTTGTGGGGACATGTCTACACTATTCCCATAGAATCTCGCTTTTGAATGCTCCCCTGGTTTGCCACTGATTTTCCTTCAAGTGGCTGTATCCAGTCCACTTTCGCCAGATCACCTCTCTGCTTCATAAAATTTGCCTTCCCCCAATTTCGAACTTTTACTCCTGTTCTGTCTTTGTCCTTTTCCATAATAATGCTAAATCTAACTGTATTATGGTCACTATCTCCAAAACGGTTACCCACTGTTACTTCATCCACTTGCCCAGCTTCATTTTCTAGGATTAAATCTAGAATTGTGCCCCCTCTCGTTTGGCTTGTTACGTGCTGGCTAAAAACTTCTCTTGAATGCAGTTCAAGAACTTTGTGCCCTCTGTGCCCTTCACACTGTTGATATTGGGGTAGTTGAAATCCCCAACTATTATTGCCCTATTGTTTTTGCACTCAGAAATTTGCCTATATATTTGTTCTATTTCCCTCTCACTACTTGGGTGTCTATAGTACACTCCTAGTAGTGTGGCTGCCCCATTTTTATTTCTGAGCTCAACCCATATGGCCTCATTTGATGATTCATTTAACATATCATCCCTCCTCACAGCTGTAATTGATTCTTTAACCAATAATGCAACACCCTTTCCTTTTTTTTATCCCCCTCTCTATCCTGCCTGAAAACTCTATATCCAGGGATGTTGAGCTGCCATTCTTGCCCTTCTTTAAGCCACGTTTCTGTTACAGCAATGATATCATGCTGCCCTGAGTCTATCTATGCCCTTAGCTCATCGGCTTTATTTTCTATACTCCTTGCATTTAAATAAATACCTTTTAATACTGCCAAATTCCTGTGCTGTACACTTTTGAACCTTTGCTTCTTCTGTCTTTCAGAATCACTCACTAATTTTCAGCCTCCTGTTCCCTGTTCTAAATTTGTCCTATCTGAAACTGCCCTCAGGTTCCCATCACCCTGCCAATCTAGTTTCAACCATCCCCAACAGCACCAGCAAACCTTCCTGCAAGGACATTCATCCCAGTCCCGTTCAGGTGTAGACTGTCCAGCTTGTACAGTTCCCACCTTCCCCCAGAATCGGTCCCAATACCCCAGAAATCTGAAGCCCTCCCTCCTGCACGCATCCATCTGGTATATTCTCCTATTTCTATACTCACTAGCACGTGGCCTTGGGAGTAATCCGGAGATTACTAACTTTGATGTCTTGCTTGCTACTCTCTTTCCTAACTCCCTAAACTCGGCCCGCAGGACCTCATTCCCTCTTTCTGCCTTTATTGTTGGTACCAATGTGGACCGCAACCTCTGGCTGTGCACCCTCGCCCCCAAAAATGCTTGGTAGCCACTCGGTGATATCCATGACCCTTGCACGAGGGAGGCAACATACCATCCTGAAATCACATCTGCAACCACAGAAATACCTGTCTCTTTCCCTAACTATAGAATACCCTACCACTATTGCTCTCGTCTTTTCTCCTCCCTCCCTGCACAGCTGAACCACTCATGGTGCTCTGGTCATGACTCTCGCTGCCCTCTCCAGAGGAACCTTCACTCCCAATGGTATTCAGAACTGAATGGCGGTTAGAAAGTGGGATGCCCTCTGGGGACTCCTGTACTATCTGCCTTGTCCTTCTTGTCTGTCTGGCAGCCACCCAGTCCCTTTCTGCCTACGCTCTCTTAATCTGTGGGGTGACCACCTCCTGAAACATCCTATCCATGTATCTCTCATCCTCACAAATGCATCTCAGTGACACCAGCTGCTCCTCGAGTTCCAAGATTCGGCGCTCGAGTTTTTACATTTGGTGGCACTTTCTGCACGTGTAGTTTTCCAGGACATGTGTAGAGTCTTGGAGTCCCCACATGGCACAGGATGTGCATTCGACAAGTGTTAGCAGCCCTGCCATGCCTTGAATTATTTATTTATTGCACTAAAATTGGAAGTCAAATAAATACAATAAAATAGTGATAAATAGAACAAGTAAACGAGTAACCACATACCAACTACTGGAATTTTAGCTTCTACTTCGTAGGTAGACTTAATTGTTTGATGTGGATGAAACTTGCTTTTATCAGCAATGAAAATAGAATGTTAAACTGTAGAACCATGACAATAGAATAAAAATCAGAGGAAATCATAATCCATTCTGTGTAGTGCTCTGGCCTGATTGCATCTTGAGAACTCTGGCCAGTTCTAGTCATGAAGAAGCAAGGGAGGCATTCAAGTGCTGGAAAAAGTACACAGAAGAGCCACACAGCTGATTCTTAGTTTGAGGATTCTGAGTTAGCATTTGACAGAAGAGTTTATAGAGGTATATGCTTTGCCTATGCTGGGATGGGGGAGCAGTATCACAGGACATGCACGATGCCAATATCATCAACCTCTATAAGAACAAGGGTGACCGCGGTGACTGCCACAACTACCGTGGAAACTCCCTGCTCAGCATAGTGGGGAAAGTCTTCGCTCGAGTGATTATAAACAGGCTCCAGAAGCTGGATGAACGTGTCTACACTGAGGCAATGTGTGGCTTTCGAGCAGAGAGATCCATCATTGACATGCTGTTCTCTCTTCGCCAGCTACAGGAGAAATGCCGCGAACAACAGATGCCCCTCTACGTTGCTTTCATAGATCTCACCAAAGCCTTTGACCTCGTCATCAGACGTGGTCTCTTCAGATTTCTAGCAAAGATTGGATGTCCACCAAAGCTACCAAGTATCATCACCTGATTCCATGACAATGTGAAAGGCACAATTCAGCATAGCGGTGCCTCATCAGACCCCTTTCCTATCCTGAGTGGCGTGAAACAGGGCTGTGTTCTCGCACCTACACTGTTTGGGATCTTCTCACTGCTGCTCTCACATGCATTCAAGTCTTCAGAAGAAGGAATTTTCCTCCACAGAAGATCAGATGGCACGTTGTTCAACCTTGCCTGTCTTAGAGCGAAGGTCAAAGTACGGAAGGTGCTCATCAGGGAACTTCTCTTTGCTGACGATGCTGTATTAACATCCCACACAGAAGAGTGTCTGCAGAGACTCATCAACAGGATTGCGGCTGCCTGCAACAAATTTCGCTTAAACATCAGCCTCAAGAAAACGAACATCATGGGACAGGACGTCAGAAATGCTCCATCTATCAATATCGGCGACCACGCTCTGGAAGTGGTTCAAGAGTTCACCTACCTAAGCTCAACTATCACCAGTAACCTGTCTCGCAATGCAGAAATCAACAAGCGCATGGGAAAGGCTTCCGCTGCTATGTCCAGACTGGCCAAGAGAGTGTGGGAAAATGGCTCACTGACACGGATCACAAAAGTCCGAGTGTATCAAGCCTGTGTCCTCAGTACCTTGCTCTACGGCAGCGAGGCCTGGACAACGTATGTCGGCCAAGAGCGACATCTCAATTCATTCCATCTTCGCTGCCTCCGGAGAATCCTTGGGATCAGGTGGCAGGACCGTATCTCCAACGCAGAAGTCCTCGAGGTGACAAACATCCCCAGCATATACACCCTACTGAGTCAGCGGCGCTTGAGATGGCTTGGCCATGTGAGCCACATGGAAGATGGCAGGATCCCCAAGGACACATTGTACAGCGTACTCGTCAGACCCACCAGCCATCCATGTCTCCACTTTAAAGACGTCTGCAAACGCGACATGAGGTCCTGTGACATTTATCACAAGTCGTGGGAGTCAGTTGCCAGCGATCGCCAGAGCTGGCGGACAGCCATAAAGGCGGGGCTAAAGAGTGGCGAGTCAAAGAGATTTAGCTGTTGGCAGGGAAAAAGACAGAAGCGCAAGGGGAGAGCCAACTGTCTAACAGCCCCGACAACCAATTTTAACTGCAGCGCCTGTGGAAGAGTCTGTCACTCTAGGATTGGCCTTTATAGCCACTCCAGGCGCTGCTTCACAAACCACTGACCACCTCCAGGCATTTACCCATTGTCTCTCGAGACAGGGAGGGCAAAGAAGATGATGATTTGGTAAATAGCATGGAAAAATTCATCTGGAGTATTTCTTATGGGTATAGTGCTCCCCTGCTCCCCGCTTCTCCCTAATACAAAGCTCTCCAGAGTGGAGATTGCCTTCCCCCACCCAAATGGGCACACACCCCCTTGGGGATCACTCCCCCCTCCCCTCAGGGATGACACCCCACCCTGGCTTGTGGATCAGACCTTCCTGATCCGGTCAACTGCTCTGGAGTCCTCCCCACAACTGGAAGCCTAGCCTATCAATCAAACTGATATTCGGTTGGAGAACCTTTCAAAGAGTTAAAACTGCAATGGGAAACCTGCACTTCCAGGCTTCTTGTCTGAAACGCGTCCCACCTATGTAATTTGCCCTGGTTAATATCCGAGCCTATATTGCTCATCATAGTACAAATAAGAATTTTAATTTACAGATTTGTCCAGAATATCGTGAATGTAACTGTGACCCTTATTTATGATATAGGTTGGTTATTTTTTTTTTACAAAAGTATTTGTGAAGACATCTTCCTGTGTGGCCTGTGCACTCAATCAAAAGATTATGCCTATACTGTAACTGCAGAATTAACCTAAGTAAACTAAATCTGCAGAAGGTCAACTGTGCCCTTCCTGTTATGAATGGTACAAGACGTTTTCTGTGACAGAGATGGTGTTTTAGAAAATGAGTTTACATTATTTTAGTCGTCTTAGGAATGAAGCGCTTAATAGTTTGATTAGTTCTGAATAGCAGTTGTTACTCTTCTGGAAATGTCTGATTTGATCATGAAAAAAATAGACTGGTCATTGTGTTGCAGTTATCCAATTCAATTAACCTTCCAAACCTTTGGCAGTGTTGTAATTTAGTTGGAAATTTAATAAATGAGGTAACATTATCTTCTTCCAATACATCTGTTTTGTAAAAGGCTATTTGAGCAAGACCACACACAAAGTAGTCTCTCAGGGCCAGTATGGTGGTGTTAGAATACTGTTATTATGTGAATTCATTGGTTTGGTTGTATCTTCCCTAAATAAGCCTTGGAATATGATATATTCCTGATATACTCACAGAAGTTTCCAGCACAATCTAATGTTTTGTAACTTGATAAAAATGCTTAATGTGGCAGTCACAAAACACACTGGCATTATGATTGTATAGCATATAGAATTGGAAGTATTAGTCGAAGCTATTCTCTTTGAATAGGTAATACTAGGTGATGGAGCAGAATGACTGATGCACAATCTGTGCCAAGTACAGTTTCATTAAAGAAAGGAAACAAATCGAGACCTACATTGTCCCATTTGTGCAGTACCTGATTCATTTTCCCCATTTACTGCCTCAGTAGCGATTGCAGGATTATACATAATAAGAGGTAATCTAGCTTCTCTTGCAAGAATTAAATCAAACATTTACTCTTAATTTTCATCATGCTTTTAAAAATACGTTTTTTGTTTATTGATTGGAAAGCTGTGAAGTATTTTGCAGAATCACATTTAAAGTATCAGCTAAATTTTACATTAATTTTGTGACGAAAGTTGATGTACATGATGGACTTTAGACACATCAGATAATAAAATTGAACATGCTTTGATTGTTTTAAAATCTTCATTTTTATAAGCCCACGAAATATATACTGGCTCTTTAAGTATTATCTATTTTAGGTTTTATGTGATACATTCTATACAGTGCACTCCTAATACAATTAATAGGTGTTTATATTATTGCTACGATTTATAGAATTTAATTTGCTATGCCATAGGTTTTGTAAGACAGTCAACCAAAGAATATTATAGTAACGTGATTCAGCAACCTCATACATATCTGTGACAGAAACCGAGCTCTGTTGCCTCAAACCATTAAATCTTTTCCATATCTTTTGATATCTTTTTTTTGGTTAGGCCAGTATTGCAAATTTAAGTTTGATTGCTGTTAGAATTCAGAAAAGATTTCAGTTGTTTTGTGTATGAAAGAAGTGCATAAATATACACACATTGTCTGGAGATTAACTACCAGCTTTGAAGGGAGGCAGTCTGCCTTCTATTGTCATTGCCTGTAGATGGAACCTAATCAGGCCATTG
The DNA here is from genome assembly GCF_036365525.1 of Heterodontus francisci. Classification (NCBI taxonomy): domain Eukaryota; kingdom Metazoa; phylum Chordata; class Chondrichthyes; order Heterodontiformes; family Heterodontidae; genus Heterodontus; species Heterodontus francisci. The sequence goes on along the minus strand of NC_090388.1, from coordinate 71,669,079 downwards.
GGTTCTGATGACAGGTTATATACCTGAAATGTTAACTTGTCTGTCCTCTCCGCAGATGTGAACCAAGCGCTTGCACATTTCTGGTTTTGTTTCAGGTCTAATTTGATTTATTCTTTGGTTGGAGTTTTTTGCCAGAGTAAAAACAGATTGAAAAACTGGTTGTATGTTGTTTCTATACTATTCAATGGAATTCAATGCCTTACGAGGTTCTGGAAGGTTTTATTTCAAGCCTAATCTGATGAGTAATTCTTCAGGCAACAATGGGGTTGCTACTCATATCCCATACATTCTTGTGACAGATATAATGAATATTATAATTACCAGACTGGTTAGAAAGAACTGGGTGGGGGGGGCGTCGGGGAGCGAGGTTTCTTTAAACTTATTGGCTGCGTTTAAAGGACCTTGTTTGATCTAGTGTGCCGAAAGCACGCTTGGATGTATAAGTATTGATAGCTCTTCCTGTCCTGGGCTGCTGTTTAGGTTTAGCATGGACACTGCTTTGCTGAAATACAAACATTATACAAGAAAGTATTGCATTTTATTAGTGTTATGGCCAGGTGAGAAATGTGCCTAGGGGTCTTTTGCAGTCTTTACAATGTCCCGACCCCCCAACCCTTTTGTGAATCCTTGTTCACAACTTTCCAAATTATAAGGCAAAGAAACCAACACACCAGGTTTTCTCAGGTTTAAAGGAGAAAGATGAAATTTATTAAACCTTAAGCTTATACTTAAACTCTAATACGGTTCACGCCTATGGGTCTGCAAAATCATGAGAGGTATAGACAGGGTGGATAGCAAGAAGCTTTTTCCCCAGAGTGGGGGATTCAATTACTAGGGGTCACGAGTTCAAAGTGAGAGGGGAAAAGTTTAGGGGGGATATGCGTGGAAAGTTCTTTACGCAGAGGGTGGTGGGTGCCTGGAACGCGTTGCCAGCGGAGGTGGTAGACGCGGGCACGATAGCGTCTTTTAAGATGTATCTAGACAGATACATGAATGGGCAGGAAGCAAAGAGATACAGACCCTTAGAAAATAGGCGACATGTTTAGATAGAGGATCTGGATCGGCGCAGGCTTGGAGGGCCGAAGGGCCTGTTCCTGTGCTGTAATTTTCTTTGTTCTTTGACATGCCCGTGCTAGCATGCACACGTGATGTACACATGCAGATAAGGACAGAAAAGAGAAGAGGAAAATATGGTAGAGAGGGGTTTGAGGCAATATCAGAAGAGTCTCTTGTTTACTGTGCTTCGAGCTCATTTGATTGTAGGTAGTCCTGCTATTCGTCGAGGCCCAGCGTCCTTTTAAACCTTGTTCACATAGGAGACTTTTCTCTCTCTCAGGTTCAAGTGTTTTCACAAGATTCAGTTCTGTTGGAAAGAGATGGAAGCAGGCAGACAGGAGAGGGTTCTGCTTTAGTTCTGGGAGCACGCGGCGTTCTGAGTTCAAATCTCTTGTTGGAAGTTCAAATTGCAACAGCCAGCTAGTCATGTGACTAAAACTGGTCTGACCACTTCTGTGTTTGTGGATTCTGCTATTTTAGCAGTCAATCTGGAATGCTAGCTTGCCCCACCTTCCACGTCTGGTAATCAAAAGTCCATTGTTGGTTGAATGAGTCAGAGCATGGCCCTTTGTCCCTTGTTCCAACACTGTCAATTACCATGCAAATGTCTTTCCAGTCAGGGGCTTTCAATTTTAAGTTTTAATGTTCATGTGATGAAATCATGTGTGTCTCAGTCTTGGCAGGTGGGGGGGCTTGCCTGACAATTAGGAATTGGACAGTGTAAAAATTATACTCTGATAGATAGTTTGAAAATCGTAGGGGCTGATTCAGTCTTTGGTGTTTTATAAGGATGTGTGGTCTTCTATATATTTACCTTCCATGCAATCCTAACATCATTCTTGTAAGTAAATTTAACTTGCAGATTTAGCCTTAATAATTAGGTCTTCAAATGTGATATTTTCCACTTAATCTGAGCAGCCAGGAATACATATTAGCAACACATCCAATATCTGGTGTATTGTCTCAGTAATAAGGATAATGGTCAATATTATGGCATGCAATTTCAGTTCAGGGCTGTAAAGAGGTTGTAAATTTCAGATTTTAAGGAGGCGGATCTACTTATGGGAACTGCAGTGCACCATAAACGTGAAACAATTTGGGCTCTCACAACTTTAAACAGTTCCTTCAAATTGCTTCTCTTTTAAAAAGAAAAAAAATTGTTAAATTTATATAAATGCCTACTATAAAACAGATTTCCTGAATAAGCAGACATGAGAACATTGAAGATTTTCACAGTTAATTGTTCTGGGGCTGCTTAAAAATGGATATGTGCTTTCTTTCTCTGCTTTTTGTGATATTCCTGTTAAAGAATTTTAACTAATGTGATAGCAAAGAAATGTGAAGATAATTTTAAGAAGTTGCAACAATTAGCCGAGAAACTGTCTGGGACTGGCAAATCCATTTAAAAATCTTGGGGTTTTTTTGTTCAGAATTTAGTCTTTTTTTCTGTGTGACGTTTTCTTTCTGCTCTATTTGTTCCTTTGGACTTGCCTGGTTTTTCATTACCAAGATCAGGTATTATTAGTATTTGTCACTAAAGTTTCATTTACGATTTTGCTATTTGCTGACTTGGCTAATAGAAGAAAAATAATGAATTGTGTATGGTTATTTTTTGCGCCTTATCCTGTTTTAATATATATTTATGATGAAAGCAAAATACTGCAGATGCTGGAAAATCTAAAATAAAAACAGTAAGTGCTGGAAATAAGCAGCAGGTCTGGCAGCGTCTGTGGAGAGCGAAACAGAGTTGACGATTCGCGCCGGATATTACTTCAGTACCAAAGGAAGATAGAAATGTGGTGGGTTTTATGCCGTTGTAAGGGGGAGGAAGAACAAAAGGGAAGGCCTGTGATAGGGTAGAGGATGGGAGAGATTAAATGACAAAAATGTCATGGAACAAAATGAAAAGGGACTGGTAATAAGTGGCGCAGTGGTTAGCACTGCAGCCTCACAGCTCCAGCGACCCGGGTTCAATTCTGGGTACTGCCTGTGTGGAGTTTGTAAGTTCTCCCTGTGTCTGCGTGGGTTTCCTCCGGGTGCTCCGGTTTCCTCCCACAAGCCAAAAGACTTGCAGGTTGGTAGGTAAATTGGCCATTATAAATTGCCCCACGTATAGGTAGGTGGTAGGGAAATATAGGGACAGGTGGGGATGTGGTAGGAATATGGAATTAGTGTAGGATTAGTATATATGGGTGGTTGATGGTCGGCACAGACTCGGTGGGCTGAAGGGCCTGTTTCAGTGCTGTATCTCTTAAAAAAAAAATAGTTGTAGTAAAAGACAAAGTATTTGTCTAGAGTGCGTGTTGATGGGAGAATAATAAACAATCTCTGAAAGCAAAAACATGAAAAACAAGTGTAAGACTGGCACATGGTTTTTAAAAAAACAATCAAAATGAGAGTCACGGTCTGAAATTGTTGAACTCAATATTGAATCCAGAAGGCTGTAAATTGCTTAATCGGAAGATGAGGTGCTGTTCCTCGAGCTTGCATTGAGATTCACTGAAACGCTGTAGCAGGTTGAGGACAGAACTGTGGGTGTCAGAGCAAGGTGGTGAATTAAACTGTCAAGCAACTGGATGCTCGGGGTCATGTAAGGATACCATTTCATTCTCCCAGTTTCTCTGTATCCGTTGTATCTGTTCTGCTAATGCAACCTTCCACAACAGTGTTTATGATATGTCTTCCTTTTTCCTCAACCAAGGATTCAAAGAACAGTACAGCACAGGAACAGGCCATTCGGCCCTCCAAGCCTGCGCCGATCTTGATGCCTGCCTAAACTAAAACCTTCTGCCCTTCCGGAAACCGTATCCCTCTATTCCCATCCTATTCATGTATTTGTCAAGATGCTTCTTAAACGCCGCTATCGTACCTGCTTCCACCACCTCCCCCAGCAGCAAGATCCAGGCACTCATCACCCTCTGTGTAAAGAACTTGCTTCGCACATCCCCTCTAAACTTTGCCCCTCTCACCTTAAACCTATGTCCCCTCGTAACTGACTCTTCCACCCTGGGAAAAAGCTTCTGACTATGCACTCTGTCCATGCCGCTCATAACTTTGTCAACCTCTATCATGTCGCCCCTCCACCTCCGTCGTTCCAGTGAAAACAATCCGAGTTTATCCAACCTCTCCTCATAGCTAATGCCCTCCAGACCAGGCAACATCCTGGTAAACCTCTTCTCTACCCTCTCCAAAGCCTCCACGTCCTTCTGGTAGTGTGACGACCAGAATTGCACGCAATATTCTAAGTGTGGCCTAACTAAAGTTCTGTACAGCTGCAGCATGACTTGCCAATTTTTATACTCTATGCCCCAACCGATGAAGTCAAGCATGCCGTATGCCTTCTTGAGTACCTTATCCACCTGCGTTGCCACTTTCAGTGACCTGTGGACCTGTACGCCCAGATCTCTCTGCCTGTCAATACTCCTAAGGGTTCTGCCATTTACTGTATACTTCCCACCTGCATTAGACCTTCCAAAATGCATTACCTCACATTCCTCCCCCCACTGTAGTTTACAGAACCCTGGACCGTGTCCGACCCATTTCCCGCACTTCTGTTCTCACCCTTTCCCCTCCCTCCCAAAACTGCGATAGGGTTCCCCTAGTCCTCACATTCCACCCCATCAGCCTCCACATCCAAAGGATCATCCTTTGCCATTTCTGCCACCCTCAGCATGATGCCACCACCAAACACATCTTTACCTCCACTCCTCTGTCAGCATTCTGAAAGGACCCCGTTCCCTCTGCAAAACCCTGGTCCACTCCTCCACTTCGTCCCCTTCCAAAGGCACTTTCCCATGCAATCGCAGGAGATGCAGCACCTACCCTTTAACCTCCTCTGTCTTCACCATCCACGGCCCCAAACACTCCTTCCTGGTGAAACAGTGATTTACTTGTACTTCTTTCAATTTAATATACTGTATTCGCTGCTCAAAATGCAGTCTACTCTACATTGGGAAGACCAATTGCAGATTAGGTGACCACTTTGCAGAACACCTCCACTCGGTCTGAGCTTCCGGTTGCTTGCCATTTTAATTCACCACCTTACTCTCTGGAGTAGAGAATACCAAAGATTAACAACGCTCTGAAAGAAGAAATTTCTCCTCACTTCCCCCTAATTCTGAAACTGTGCCCCCTAGTTCGAGAATTCCCCCATGAGGGGAAGCATCCTCTCAGCATCTACCCTATCAAGCTCCCCCAGAATCTTATGTTTCAATAAGATCGCCTCTCATTCTGCTAAACTGCAATGAGTATAGGCCCAACCTGCACAACCTTTCCTCATAAGACAACCCTTCATCCCAGGGATCAACCTAGTGAACCTTCTCTGAACTGCCTCTGAAGCAAGTATATTCCTCCTTAAATAAGGAGACGAAAACTGTCCGCACTACTCTAGGTATGGTCTCACCAATGCCTTGTTCAGTTGTAGGAAGATTATCCTACTTTTATACTCCAACCCCCTTGCAATAAAAGCCAACATTGCATTTGCCTTCCTATTTACTTGCTGTACCTGCATGCTAATGTTTTGTGATTCATGTACGAGGACACCCAGATCCCTATGTTGATTTTAGATTAGAGACACAGCACTGAAACAGGCCCTTCGGCCCACCGAGTCTGTGCCGAACATCAACCACCCATTTATACTAATCCTACACTAATCCCATATTCCCAACAAACATCCCCACCTGTCCCTATATTTCCCGACCACCTACCTATACTGGTGACAATTTATAATGGCCAATTTACCCATCAACCTGCAAGTCTTTTGGCTTGTGGGAGGAAACCGGAGCACCCGGAGAAAACCCACGCAGACACAGGGAGAACTTGCAAACTCTACACAGGCAGTACCCGGAATCGAACCAGAGTCCCTGCAGCTGTGAGGCTGCGGTGCTAACCACTGCGCCACTGTACTGCAGCATACTGTAGTCTCTCTCCATTTAAATAATATTCTGCTTTTGTATTCTCCCGACCAAAGTGGATAACCTCACAATTTCCCACATTATACTCCATCTGCCTAATTTTGGTCCATTCACGTCACTTATCTATATTTCTTTGCATCAGCAAATTTGGCTGAAATATACTTTGTCCCTACATCTAAGTCATTAATATAGATTGTAAATAGCTGCAAGAACAACTCAGCTAGTCCCACACACCTGCCCTTTTCCCAAAGCCCTGCAAATTTTTGCTCTTCAGGTGCTTATCCAATTTCCTTTTGAAAGCCACAAAATAATCTGCCTCCACCACACAGACAGGCAGTGCATTCCAGATCCTAAGCGCTTACTGCTTAAAAAAGTATTTCCTCACGTCGCCATTGGCTCTTTTGCAAATCACCTTAAATCAGTATCTTCTGGTTCTTGACCCTTCCATCTTCTATCTACTTTGCCTTGACCCTGCATGATTTTGAACACCTCTGTCAAATCTCTTAACTTTCTCTTTAAGAAGAATGGCCCCAGCTTCTCCAATCTATCCATGTTACTGAAGTCCCTCAACCCTAGAACCATTCTTGTGAACATTTTCAGCACCCTCTCTAAAGCCTTCACATCCTTCCTAAAGTGCGGTGCCCAGAATTGGACACAATATTCCAGTTGTGGTCGAACCAGTGTTTTATAAAGGTTCATCGTAACCTCCTTGTTTTTGTATTCTATGTCTCTATTTATAAAGACCAGGATCCCCTGTGCCTTTATAACAACTTTCTCAAACTGCCCTGCTGCCTTCAGTGATTTGTGCATGTATACCCCCAGGTGAGTCTGTCCCTCCATCCCCTGTAGAATTGTACCCTTTATTTTATATTGCTTTTCCTTGCTCTTCTAACCAAAATGTGTTACTTCATACTCCTCTGCATTGTATTTCATCGGCTACATGTCCACTCATTCCACCAGCCTGTCTTATGTCTTCTTGATGTCTATTGCTATCTTCCTCGTAGTTCACAATGCTTCCAAGTTTTGTGTCATCTGCAAATTTTGAAATTGTGCTCTGTATATCCAAGTCTAGGTTATTAATATATAGCAAGAAAAGCAATGATCCTAGTACCAACCCCGGGGAACTCCTCTGTCTCCAGTCTGAAAAACAACTGTTCACCATTGCTCCCTGTTTCCTGTCACTCAGCCAACATCAGATCTATGCTGCCACTGTCACTTTTATTCCATGGGGTTCACCTTTGCTGACAAGCCTTTTATGTGGCACTTTATCAAATGCAATTCTCCAGTCCTTTGGCACCACTCCTGTATCTAAGAAGGATTAGAAGATTATGGTCATTACCTCTGCAATTTCCACCCTTCCCTCAACATCATCAGATGCATCCCATCTGGTCCTAGTGACTTACCATCTTTAAGTACAGCCAAGTTTTTTAATATCTCCTCTTTTTCAATTTTTTGTCCATCCAGTATCTCAACTACTTCCTCTTTCACTATGACTTTGGTAACAACTTCCTCGCTAAAGACAGACACAAAGTACTTATTGAGTACCCAAGGCATGCTCTCTGTCTTTACTTGTAGATCCCCTTTTTGGTCCCTATCCCTCCTCATACTACCTTTTACTATTTATATGCCTGTAGAAGACATTTGGATTTCCTTTTTATGTTAGCAGCCAATCTCACTTCCCTTCTGAACTTTCTATATTCAGCCTGTTCTCCTTGCTTTATCAACCTGACATCTGTCAAACACACCCTCCTTCTGCTTCATCTTACTCTCTATCTCTTTTGTTATCCAGAGAGCTCTGGCTTTGGTTTCCCTACCGTTACACTTTGTGAGAATATACCTTGACTTTACCTGAACTATCTCTTCTTTCAAGGCAGGCAATTTTGCCTGAAAATCTTTGATTCCAATTTACATGCGACAAATCGGTTCTCTCTCTCTACTGAAATTGGCCCTCCTCCAATTAAGTATTTTTTGTTCTGGATTGCTCCTTGTCCTTTGCCATAGCTAACATAAGCCTTATGATACTATGTTCACTGTTCCCGAAATGTTGCCTTACTGGCACTTCATCTGCTTGACCCACCTCGTTCTCCAGAACCAGATCCAATAATGCCGCCTTCCTTGTTGGACCAGAAATACTCTGATCAAGAAAATTCTCCTGAATGCACTTCAGAAACTCCTCTTCCTCTCTGTCTTCTGCATTATTACTATCCCAGTCTATGTTAGGCTAATTGAAATCTCTTCTCTGTAATTTCCTTGAAGGTTTGCTCCTCTGTATCTTTCCCACTAGTTGGTGGCCTGTAGAATACACCTAGCAGTGTCATGGTACCTCTATTGTTTCTTAGCTCTAACCAAATAGATTCTGTCCTTGATCCCTCAGGATATCCACTCTCTCTGCACTGCAATATTCTCCTTAATCAATACTGCTACCCCTCCTCTTTTCTTTCCTTGCGTATCTTTCCTCAGCACACTGTATCCAGGAATATTTAGTACCCAGTTCTGCCCTTTTTCTGAGCCAAGTCTCTGTTATTACCACATCATATTCACATGTGGCTATCTGCGCCTGCAGCTCACCAAGCTTATTTACCACGCTTTGTGGATTTACATACATGCACTGTAAACCTAATTTAAAACTTATTGCCTTCCCTCTTAGTCTGACCCTACCTAATACCTTACTATTTGTTACTCTAGTGCTATTTGTCTCTCCCAATCCCTTGTGCACTTTGCTTCTCCTTTCTGATGCTGCAGCCTGATTCCTATCCTCCACCAAGTTAGTTTAAACGCTCCCAAACAGCAATGCCAAACCACCCCATGAGGACATTTGTCCCAGCTATGTTTAAGTGCAACCCATCCAGCCTGTATAGTTCCCACATCCCCTGTTACTGGTCCCAATGACCTGCAAATCTAAAGCGCTCCCTCCTGCAACATCTCTCCAGCCACACATTCATCTGCTCTATCTTTCTATTTCTATACTCACTGGTCCATGGCGATTACTACCTTTTGAGGTTCTGTTTGCTAGACTCCTTCCTAGCTCCCTAAAATCTGTCTGCAGGACCTCATTCCTCTTTCTACCTGTGTCATTGGTACCGATATGGATCATGATCTCTGGCTATTCGCCCTCCCTCCTCAGAATGCGCTGCAGCTGCTCAATGGCATCCTTGACCTTGATACTAGGGAGTCAACATACCACCATGGAATAACATCTGCGGCTGCATAAACACCTGTCTGTTCCCTTAACTATAGAATCCCCTATCACTATTGCTTTTCAAATCTTCCTCCTGCCCTCGTACAGCTGAGCCACCCATGGTGCCGTGCACTTGGTTCTGGCTCCACTCCCCAGAGGAACCATCACCCTCACCTGTATTCAGAACTGAACACTGGTTGGAGAGCGAGATGCACCCAGGGGGCTCCTGCACTGCCTGCCTGCTCACTCTTAAACTACAGGGTGACCACCTCAAGAAACGTGCTATCCATGTAGCTCTCAGTCTGGTAGATGCAGTGACGCTAGCTTCTGTACAAACTCTGAAACCCAGAACTCGGTCTCCTCCAGCTGATGATGCTTTCTGCAGATGTGGTTGTCCAGGACATGAGAAGTATCCTAGAGTTCCCACATGGAACAGGATGTGTATTCCACAGTACTTAGGATCCCTTCCATGCCTCTATTTATTAAACTAAATTAGAAATAATCTGTTTCCCACAATATGCTGAAGATCTTGACTCTGAAGAATGGTTCCACACCGTTTCAGATGGTCAGCCGTCATGTAGAGTTTGGCCATTGAGGCTGTTAGTTGTGGAATATAACACAAATCAATCCTTCCCCGTTATGAGCTTTCATCACGATGAGCACACTTTTCAGCAGGCATCAATGGACAGCAATCAGTAATGCTTTGGCTGAATTTTCTTTTCCCTAGTCTAGGGTTGCTGAGGAACAGCTGTGCCTCAAGTGTCATTGTATGGATTTATTTTAAGCCACATAGTTGGCTTATATATCGGAAATAAATGTCATTTTTACTTTTAACGCTTTGGATCTACAACTACTTTGTGTTTGATGACAACATTTTTTCAATTAGATGGGCAAGGCACTATTTTGGCTCCAATTATTCCAATGATAAACACTTATAAGAAATTAGTCATTTAAGTAAATAAAGCTAATTCAATAATATGGATTTGCATTTGATACATTTGCTGAGGCTGCATTTTGGAAGAGGATGGGGAAGTGTTGCAAATCAACACTTTCCTACATAAAAGTTCATATTGTTAATCTTGATGCCTATAATAAAATTATAAATTTATCTTTAAAAAATAATTTCAGAGCCATCCACGCTTAATCCTACATTAACAAAGGTATAGTTGCTAAATTTGCTGATGACACAAAGATAGGTAGGAAAGTAAGTTGTGAAGAGGACATGAGGGGATATAGACAGGTTAAGTGAGTGGGTAAAGACCTGACAAATGGAGTATAATGTGGGAAATTTTGAAAATTTCCACATTGGCAGGAAGAATAAAAAAGAAGCATATTATCTAAATGGTAAGAGATTGCAGAGCTCTGAGTTGCAGAGGGATCTGGGTGTCCTAGCGCATGAAATTGCTTACCTACACTGAGCTTTCAAGTGATTTTTTTTTTTAATTCATTCATAGGATGTAGGCGTCACTGGCTATGCCAGCATTTATTGCCCATCCCTAATTGCCCTTGAGAAGGTGGTGGTGAGCTGCCTTCTTGAACCGCTGCCGTCCATGTGAAGTAGGTACACCCACAGTGCTGTTAGGAAGGGAGTTCCAGGATTTTGACCCAGCGACAGTGAAGGAATGGCGATGGTGTGTGACTTGGAGGGGAACTTGCTGGTGGTGATCCCATGCATCTGCTGCTCTTGTCCTTCGAGGTGGTAGAGGTCGCGGGTTTGGAAGGTGCTGTCTAAGGAGCCTTAATGCATTGCTGCAGTGCATCTTGTAGATGGTGCACACTACTGCCACTGTGCATCAGTGGTGGAGGGAGTGAATGTTTGTGGATGGTGTGCCAATCAAGCAGGCTGCTTTGTCCTGGATGGTGTCGAGCTTCTTGAGTGTTGTTGGAGCTGCACCCATCCAGGCAAGTGGAGCGTATTCCATCACACTCCTGACTCGTGCCTTGTAGATGGTGGACAAGCTTTGGGGAGTCAGGAGGTGAGTTACTCGCCGCAGGATTCCTAGCCTCTGACCTGCTCTTGTAGCCACAGTATTTATATGACTACTCCAGTTCAGTTTCTGGTCAATGGTAGCCCCTAGGATGTTGATAGTGGGGGATTCAGCGATGGTAATGCCATTGAATGTCAAAGAGAGATGATTAGATTCTCTCTTGTTGGAGATGTTCATTGCCTGGCACTTGTGTGGCGCAAATGTTACTTGCCACTTATCAGCCCAAGCCTGGATATTTCTACACGGACTGCTTCGGTATTTGAGGAGTTGTGAATGGTGCGGAACATTGTGCAATCATCAGCGAACATCCCCACTTCTGACCTTATGATTGAAGGAAGGTCATTGATGAAGCATCTGAAGATGGTTGGGCCTAGGATACTATCCTGAGGAACTCCTGCAGTGATGTCCTGGAGCTCAGATGATTGACCTCCAACAACCACAGCCATCTTCCTTTGCGCTAGTATGACTCCAACCAGTGGAGAGTTTTCCCCCTGATTCCTATTGACTCCAGTTTTGCTAGGGCTCCTTGATGCCACACTCTGTCAAATGCTGCCTTGATGTCAAACTCGGTCAAATGCTGCCTTGATGCCTTGTTTTGGGAAGTTACAGAAGTCAAAATAAATAACGTTGTTAGAAAAAATATATTAAACACCTAAAGAAAAGGAAAAACCATACATGAGCAAGCAACTGTAATTGCTATTGGCAGTTAGTTTAAAAAGGTTTGTTTAGAATCTGTTTGATTTGGCTCTGGAAGCTTCCTTAATTACTGACAAAGCTCTATAAAATTGAATGATACTTCATCCATGTGCGCAAAGCGGAGTTGGGCATTCATGCAGACCAGCCTCGTGTGACCATTTATCTTGTACATTCTGTTCCACTGCTGCTGCGTGCAAACCACTTCATTTATATGAGAAAGGGAAAGAAAGGAATATTTACAATAGCGCCTTGCATGACCTCTGGCTGTCCCAGAGCGCTTTGCAGCCAATTAAGTACTTATTGAAATGTAGCCATCATTATAACGTAACAACGGCAGCAGTCATTTTTTCACAGGAAGATCCCACACAACAACATGAAAATAACCAGATGATTTGTTTTTTTTTTCAGTAATGTTGGTTGAGGAAAAAGTATTGGCCAGGTTACTGGGGGAACTGCCCTACTGTTATTCAGAATTGGATCTGGGGTCAGGCAGGGTCTCTGTTTAACATCTTAACCGAAAGACCCGTCTCTAACAGCGCAGCACTCCTTCCTTACTAGATTTTAGGCTAAAGTCTCTGGAGTTGGACTCTCAACATTATCTCAGAGGTGAGAGTGCTACACTGAGCCACAGCTGACACCTGACAAATGGTAGGTCTAACAGTGGAACCGTACGTGAGATTGACGTATCCCTTCCTGAAGTGGTGCTCGAATATTCAGAGGCACTAGGTCAAGGCTGGAATATGTGAAGCTGCAGCAGTGTCATAATGGTCTTATCCAGCATCTTAATTTCTTTATAAAACTAAAGGAGTGGAAATCGGTGGTACAACTAAATGTAACACGTTTGTTTCTTATAAAATAAATTGTTTAGTTTTGATTCCTCTAAAAATGTCTTGGCATTTCTGTATTCCCTCTGGCACTGTACTTTATATATAAAAGAACGACCTCTTAAACTTTGTGGTTGACGTAACAGATTTGCAGTTGTAAATTGTTGCTATTAGACGTTTATATTTTTCTTGTCTTGATACGAGGGAGATTTTTTTCTTCCAAAAATGTGCGTTCATAAAAGGTGTATGTAAAGCATATGTAAAGGTGCATTACAATTCAGGTGTAACAGTACATAAAGTGTACATACTGTCAATTGGCTAAATACAGTATAACGCAATCTAGAGTGCCTCATTCCATTTGCCATTTGTTTGCGTCTACATTTTGCATTGGATTTAAATATTTTCTGGTACGCACAGCCTGAAGTTTTATATACGAGTTCCAGCACCTCGGTGCACTATGACAGCAGAGCCCCAAACTGTGGCGTTTCCCTCATTCACTCTTGAACCTTTGCGGCAACTGCACCATGCTTCAATGCATCTCTCACCACATCATCCTGGACCTTGGAATGTGCCAGCCTGTAACACTTAGTTGTGGACAGCTCCTTGCCACAGGCAGATTTTTGGCCAGACCAAAAAGTGTTTTTCACTGACTTGCCGGCTTTTCAGCTGCAGTTCATGTTTGTCTTGGTGTGAGTCCCTGGGAACAGTCTAGAGCAGAGAGATAAATGCCTCAAGGGCATATGCTGGTGGAGATAATGTAGCCAAGATGGGGTGATACCATGGAGGGTGGGGCAAGGCCATACCTATCTGTTTTGTGTGGGTAGTGTTCTTTTAAAGTTGTTTAATTTGCAAACCTTAAGGTATAAAGACAGTAGGAACTGTAGTGTTTGTGATACTCATTGAAAATACTTTGAATGTGGCAATTGGATTAAAATTCTTGCCATTTGCTCTGGGAACTGCTTTGGATTTGAATATGCCCCAATCAGGTCAGGTTAAAGTCTCCACCTCCCACTTACTGTTGATAAAAGCACTGTGAACTGAGCATTGATGGTCTTAATCCAGTTTGCAGTGATTAAGATTCTGCAGCACAGAAACAGCCCTCACAGTCTGCCTTTGGTACATGTGCACACAAGCAAGCACAAACTCATGTACTGCACATGCACAAGCTTTCAGTAACATATGTTTCTATTTCCTTTCCTCATAATTTTGGTGGAATGGTATAAAGATAGGCATAGGCAAGCTTATGGACTGGCACCAGTCAGTTCCAAACGGAAAAACGGTGACTAAGTTTGTATGTTTGAAAGTTATGATTTTCATGTTGCAATTTCACGTATAAAGAATAGTCCATTTCGATCTGTGTGCATTTGTCCAACTAATATTTCAAGAACCTATTTCTGAATATTGCCCTGCCATCAGATCAAAAACGGTCTCTGGAAATTATTTCAAATGACTTGACAGTTTTATTATTGAAAGGCAAGTACTGCATGCATGTGAAGTTCGGTCAAATGCTTAGAGCTTTTATAATCAAAACGTAACCAAAGGTTGCTACGGAACACTTTCAAAGGGAAATATAAATAGGTGTAACATACAATTAAGAAAGAGGTTTTTCTCCGTACACTAGTTCTAGCGAAATCATAAATGTATTTCTAAAGAACTTGTTCAAGATTTCCTTACACCTAGTGCACGGAGGAAATCTCCCAGTTGTGCTTCTGCAGGGAAAGCAGGATTGAGAGAGTTAATGAATAAGTGAATAGGTAGGCTTAAGATCAATCGGGAAGAGCTCTGTTTGTTCGTCCAAGTAGTCTTTTCTTATTCTTATGTTGTAATTTACATTTATTACTCTGTACCAGAAGCAGAATAGAATCAATACTGAATGTTTTAAAGCAAAATAAAAATTAGTGTTGCACAAAAAAACTGTGCTACTTCATTGATTTGTTAAGCCACTGATTTATTCAGAAAGTAGAACTAAGGTAGTGTGCAATTAATAAATTATCTGTAGAAATACAAAAGGTCTAGATATAATATCAATTAAAATAGGGCAATGTGGTGCAGATTTGAACCCCTTGTATGCTACTTACTGCACTAGCATTGATGCAATAAGGTGTATCATGAATGGGTGGTATGCTGGTGGTCTGATGCTTCTGAATCTGTTATAATACTCACAGTGCTTCTGAAACAGATGGCAGCAAGATGAATTTTGTGGAAAAGTGTATGGAGAAAAAGTGCTTCTTCAGTGCTGTTCTGTATATTTTCTTTTTGGAGCAAACTGAGTTCTTGAACATAGCAATTAACTGATAATTACGCAATAATTGTCCCTTAAAGCTGAGTCATTTACTGACCTTATGCTTTTTGTCTATGAATTTTGAAGGTGGCACTTTTTATTTATAAAAATGTGTAACATTTGCCTGTTAATCAGTGTTGCGCGAGTAATGAATTATATTTTCTACTAATAGTGTAGATTTCTGACATCTTTTCAAGCTTAAGGTTTTTTTAAAATATCCCTATAGATGAAGACATATATACTTGATTATCTTTTTTTTCCTGAGGCTCCCTTTTTAACAATTAACCTGTTTTCGTTCCCTGACACATGTACAATCCAAACTAAATAAGTTTCATTCAGAATGGTTGTCCAATTTTGAAACAATTTTTAAAAAATATTACATATCACTGTAAATGGTGGCAGTGCAGCCACATGTAGGCCAGACTGAGATAGGGAGGCAGGTTTCCTTCCCTGAAGATCATCACTGAACCAGTTGAGTTCTCACAGCATTATGCCATTTTTATTCACTTTTTGATGCCATCGTAAAAATGACCGAAGTTATTGAATTCGGTTTCACAATTTGCCATTTTACAACAGAGTAGTAGTCAAAGAAGTCAACGAAGAACAAAAAGCTAAAAGAAACACAAAGTGAGCCAGAAGAATGAAGAAATCTGTGACAGGCTTACAGACTGTCAGACACAGTGGAAGAAAGATCCAGCAAAACAGGCAAATACAAAGGCACACTTTAGTTGTATGCCAGACACAGAGATTGGGACATATGCAACGAGAGGGGGGATGTAGGGGCATTTTAGAAAAAGGAAGACAAAGATTGCGAGACTCAGAAATAAACAGATCTAGAGGCAACAAAGAAATAGAACAGAATTTTAAAGAAACTGACCCCTCATGGCAGGCTGTTTAACTCAGTCACGCATTAGCATCCTGCTTCCAGATTTCACAATCCATCTCAGAGTTCAGGCTTGATGATGACCTGCGCCTGCCATTTGAAGGACCTCTATTTAAAGGGACTCCTGCATTGCAGGTTTTTCTCTAAGGATACAGCAACCAGGAGGATGGATGCACAACATGGAAAGGCTAATGCTTCTCTGGAGGTTATGCTGCAGGTGATGAAGGCCCGAAGAGAAGTATTATTCCACGCGGATGGGAAGAAAAGACTGACGCTCCACAAATGATTTAATTCCAGCCTCTCCGCACAATCCATTTACGGCACAGAGGAGGCCATTTGGCCCATTGAGTCCATGGCAGCTCTCCACGGAGCTATGCAGTCAGTCCCACTCACTGGCTCTATCCCCATAGCCCTGCAGGTCTATTTCTGTCAGGTGGCCATCTAACTTCCTCTTGAAGTCATTGATTGTTTCCGTTTCCACCACCCTTGTGGGCAGCAAGTTCCAAGTCATTACATAAAAAAGTGTTTCCTCATATTTCCCCTTCACCTTTTGCCCAAAATTTTCAATCTGTGAGTGAACTTTCAACCATTCCAGCAAACGAAACAGGTGACCAAGTGAGCAGCAGGAGTGTGGTGCCTTGCAGCTGGATTCAGTGGCGCAAAAGGTTCAATGACCTCACTAGGGCACAAAAGATAAGTGACATCCCGTATACAGGTACCAACTCTCACACTCTGAATTCCCCAGCGTTCTCCTGCACAGCACTCCTCAGCCCACCGCACCTTGCATCTCTGCACATTCCTCTCTATCAAGTCACCTTCTTGCATCCCCATCTGAACAGCCAGTACTGACACTCACCCTCATCTATGGTCATCTCGCACTCATCTCTCACACTGACGGTCCACAAATGCTTTCATGCCAGCCTCTCCGCACAATCCATTTTTCACACTCATAACTCTCTGCTTTTTCTCCTTCCAGGAGAAGTGCGTGTGGAACTCCAGGAAGAGACCAAGAACTGGGGGTGGCCCTCCAGTAATGGCCACCCTGGCCACTGTGGATGAGAAAGCCGTGGGGATCAGCGGGGTGGTGAAGTGCCTAGCCATTAGCAATAACGAGATGGGAGTCCTCCAGATACCTAGTGACAGAATTACATTTCACACTGCCTCACAGCACATAACAATCATCCATGTTGAATTGCTGTCACTGCTAACTGAAATGTGAACATCTGCACAAAGATGACTTTGACCTTTTCCCCATGTCAGTTCTAATTCATGTTCTTGATCTCTCAAGGTCCTTCAATCATGGCACAGGAGCTTGAGCAGGAGGAAGCTGAGGAGTCCACAGAGGAGGTTGCGCACTCTGAGGAAGCATTGTCACATGACTCATGCGCAGAAACACATACCTTGGTGGGGCCTGCAAGGGAGTGAGCCAGGGTATCACATGGCGACAGATCACAAGTGAGCAGGAGTTAGAGACAGGGACTGCAGTGACACATCCCCATCAGAGGGCGCAGTACAATCAGTGCTGTGCTCAGCCGGCCACCTGCTGAGCCTCAAGAATTATCCATGAAGAGGATAATTCTGGAGCAGCAGCAGCAGAAAATGTGTGAGGTTCCGTCAGCATTTCCAGAGGCTTTGCACAACCTTGGAGAGAGATTGGCGGAGTTGTCTCTACCATGAGTACTATGATGCCTCAGGCCTTTGTGCCGACGTCCACTTCCATGGAAGAAGTAGCCAACTGAATGGAGAATCAGATGCAGCAGGCAACTGAGTACCTGCTTGCCCTCATTAATGGCCTGCGCATGCAGTCTGCCACTTTAAATAGGATGCTGGAAAACTTTGCTTTAGCTGTTCAGCTCCTCACTGAAGTGCAATTAAGTGCTGTCCGGCTCTTGGGTAGCAGGGAAGTGTGGGTGAGCCATGAGGGGGAAGATGGAAAAAGGGCACAAGGAAGTAGGGACTCTGCTCAAGTTGCTCCTACTTCTCTTCCCTTGCCCTCCCCCTTAGTCAGAGCCCTACGTGCAGTATTCTGCCCCTTAGCTGAGTCTATCCCTGCACAAGTGCTGGTGGTGCAGTCTTTGGCGGGGCTCTCATGGGCTTCAAAACCCAGAGAACATCTTGTTATGAAGAATGGGGAGATGGTGTGGATGACTTCCACTTCTCACTTCTCAACTGATCATAATGTTTTTTAAAAATATACTGTTTCAGTCCCTGTGTGTTTTAGTGGTCAAATAAACAAACAAACGGCAAGTTTTCTCGTAGGACTAAAAGAAAGAACAATACCTGAAAATATTCGCAACCTCATCCACTCACACATGCACACACTTGCACACGCACACACAAGAGATAGATTTTAAGTCCAATTTAAGTCCTATTGTTGTAAAAAGAGTTCACTTTGAAACCTCTTCAGTTTTCCAGAAGGAATTGTTTAACAGTGGTGCAGGCTTGGTGTTACTTTTCTTGGTTTGCTGAAGTATTACAGATTTTTCTGGTTCGGATCCAGTTAAAGTCAGTGGCGAGAAGCCTGTTACGATTTCTCGGGTGGAGAGTTTTCAAGGTCACCTTGTAGTGTCTTTGCCTCTGTGGTTTAAAGATGTTGCAGGCACAATCACCTTCTTGGCTGGAATGGATTTCTCAGCATCCTGGCTGGCTGGCTTTCTGTTCTATCTTTCCAAGAAGTCTCTTTTTTTTTCAAGAAAAAACCTTATTAGGTTTGGTTTTGGTCAGGTCACCATACATGCTCTCCCTGGTGTGTTCATACAGTGTCTTTGAAAGTGAGGCCATTGTTACACAATGGGGTTTGAATGCGGCTTAACTTGATTAAGTGGCGTTATGTCCCACCTTTTATCTCGGCTTTGAATCTGGAGTCTCCCTGTCTGTGATGGCCTTTGTCAACCCAATTCTTGGAGATAGGAGCCATTTGGCATTGAATGGCCTGTTTGTTTTTATGTACCTTCCCAGAACTATTCCAGATGTGATGATGAATTTAGTCCCCAACAGTCCCTATGTTTTTTGCAGCGCAAGAGAGGTCACCTGACATCTTACTCCATCTTTTCTGCAGCAAAAATGTGTTCATTTTTTGGAGTTTAGTTCATCAGTTCATTTTTACAGTTCATAATTACTCCAGTTAACTTTTTAGTTCATAACTGTCCCTCTTGTAACCTTGACAATTTGCCACGGGCATCTGTGTCAGCCGTGGCTCAGTTGACAGCACTCTTATCTCTTGATTCGGAAGGTTGTGGATTCAAGTCCCATTCCAGGACTTGAGCACAAAAATAAAGGCTGACACTCCAGGGCAGTACTGTGGGAATGCTGCACTGTCAGAGATGCCATCTTTTGGATGAGACATGAAATCAAGGCCCCACCTGCCCTCAGGTGGACATAAAAGATCCCATAGTACTATTTTGAAGAATAGTAGGGGAGTTATCCCTGGTGTCCTGGCCAATATTTATCCCTCAATCAACATCACAAAGGAACAGATTATCTGATCACTATCACAGTGCTGTTTTGGGAGCTACCTGTAT